>NC_136711.1:9372170-9959670 GCF_947650265.1 Symphodus melops | reverse complement strand
TGGCATCAAAATAAAACCCCCCGAAAAAGTTTCTCCTCCTCCCAGCTTATCGTCTTCAGACAGCTCTGTCAGAATCAGAGCGCAGCTCCACACCGCGGCTTCCCTTCGGATTCCCACGCGCACTTTCTGCATGCGTTTTCACCTGAACCTCTTCAGCCTGACGTGCTGTCTGAATTAGAGACAGAGCAGATAAAGGGATCTCTTCTTAGTGAATCAGGCGTTCAGACACTGGGGGTTCACAACACCTGCTTCACACCTTCCACAAACAAACAAACAAACAAACAGTGAAGAAGCTGTTTTGGAAGATTGGTTGGTGTTGTTGTTTACTCTCGATTCTCTTCATGTCAGGAGTGAAGATCCAGTCTCAAACAACCCAATACAATAATAACATGTGATTGGTGCTGACCTACAGAGTAGCCAATGAAACGAGTGACTTTTTAGGCTTTTTTTCGGCCTCTGTGTCCACTGGGGTTTGGGGTTTTTTCCCGGGCAGGAAAGCGCTGACTGTGCGCTCTGGATGCGCTCGCACCTTCATCCTGTCTCTATGACAACAGTTTGTTGACAACGGCCGCTGTATGACCGACACGGCTCTGTTGCTTTCTACTGTTTTATAGAAAGCAACAGTGGGGGCAGCCGCTGCACTCTGACATCTCTTCACCACTTTCATGTCTCCAGGTCCTGCTTGTGCATGTGTGTGATTCAGGCCTGTGTGTGTGAGCAGCATGTAAAATAAGCACCATTTCCCCCTCGGAGATTCATAAAAGTATCTATCAAAAAATAAATCAAAAAAACCTGAACAAAGGCAAAAAGGCGAGGTGGACACGGGGCCTTAGCTAGCTACTTTCAACCTTCCAGGTTGTTGTCACTCAAGGGCGTAGGTTTGATTTTGACTTTGGTGGGGACAGGAAATCAGGGCTTACAGTATTTTAACTATTTCAATAATGTATTATTTTGTACTGGGAATTTACTTAAACTATTAAAGAAAAATACTGGCAGTCTCTTCTTATACACAAAAAAAGTTGTTTTAGAATCACACAGCTCTCACGATCACAGCGGTTTCTGATTCAGTCACTGGCTTCACTTCTCAGGACGTTTTAGCTCGAGGGTTTCTCTCCTGCGTTTGTATTTCAGACGTCGAAGATGTGTTGAGCTGCTAGCGTTGAAAATAACCCATTTCCTGAAAGTCTGTCATCGACATTGAAACTTGGAACTTTTATTGTGAAGACCTTGCCGGATATAGAATGTGTTTATTATCGACTGGGAGGCGTTGCCGAAGTGGGAAACGATTTAACCCTTTAGGGTGACTTTTTCACGTTAACCAAAATATCGGCGTGGACATTTCAGCCATCGTTTGAGATTGGTATGGACATGTCCATATGGTCCATATGCAGATCTACACCTAGGTGGTTGGCCCTTCAATGGATAGGATCTTTATTTACACAGTATGGAGTTTAATGAAGCATCTTTCTCTCAGTAACTGCACGAGGAGCTCGAGTTGTGTCCAAGTTAAAGATGGAGGCTGAACTCCTGCAAACAGACGGCTCATTAAGGCCCCTCTGTATTTTTAGACTGTTGATCAATGCAAATCAAACGGCCCCGGCCTTAAACCTTGAATGAAATGAGCTGCCTCAGCTGATTTAATTAAAAGGTCTTGAATAATTTCAATGAATTTGAATCTAAATTGTGATTGAATTATTCAAGGTTTATATTGAAAGTTCTGTCGAGTGTCCACGTCCGACCTCGTCTCCGTTTTTTTCGAGCAACTTATTGAAGCCAAGTATTATCTTCCTAAATGGATGTTTTGCCAAAGCGGGGATATTTTTATGTTTGAATGAAGCTGTGGAAAAAAAGAAGTATATGATTTATTCATCAGCGAAGGGAAAAAAAAACAAAAACAGAAAGACAATTTCAGAGCCAAACACAGACTAAAGGCAAAACTCAGCTCTCCCTCGATGTGGTGCTAAATCTCCCTCAGAGGGCTGCTGAGCTCTGTTGCTTTTTTTTTTCTCTCTCTCTCTCTCTCTCTCTCTCTCTCTCTCTCTCTCTCTCTCTCTCTCTCTCTCTCTCTCTCTCTCTCTCTCTCTCTCTCTCTCTCTCTTTGTGTCTCACTCAATCCTCTAAAACTCCTCTCTCTCTCGCTCTGTCTGTCTTTCTCTGAATCTAACTCGCCCTCCTCCTCATTCAATCTCTCTGTATACTGAGCTATTTAAAACCTGCAACCCTTTCAACTTTCACCCCCCCCACCCCCCCCCCCCCCCACCCCCACCCTCCCCCCAAACCCAGTAAAATCATTTCATGTCACGAATGCTCAAACCAGCAGAGTTTTGAACAGGTGGGCACATTTTGATGTAGTCATTCACAAACATGCAGCTCCAGTAATCATAGGCTCACAAAAGTGGGAACAGAACGGGCTGCTTTATATATGTAATATATATATATAGAGAGTTCAGAATGTACTGAATATGTACGCAGAGCTTCGCTGGCTGAAGAGTGCAGAGTTATAGAAGACTATTCTGAGACTGTCTGTAGAGTAATGCGAACACTTAAATAGTCGTTATTATATCAATCCACTGAGTTTAATTGTCTGTATCCGCCTCTCTGTTATTCTCTCTCTCGCCCCTCTCTCTCTCTCTCTCTCTCTCGCCGAGGATTCAGAACCAAAATATCCCCGCACCTCCCCACACAGTGAAGTCACTCCAGGCCGCGGCTCACATCAACAGCCGGTGGGCTGTCATTCAAATCTGAACTTTACAGTGCAGATACGAAGGAAACGTCGACGCGCTAGCTCGTTGTAGTGCAGCATCAAGTGTTCACACGAGGGAAGGTTGCATTTACAAAAGAAGGTGCAGATATAAAACAAGAGCGATGTGTGAAATGACTGTACAGATAAATATATTGCACGTTTATTGATGGATGTTATTTTGTCTTTCTAGTCCAGAGAGGTAATCTGTTTTTTGGGGGTTGGAGAGGGGATTGTTTGAGAAGCTGTTACAGAACCTGGAGGTTCTGCTACGGAGGCTGCGGAACCTCTTTCCAGATCCCAGCCGTGAGAACAGTCCTTGGTGAGGGTGGGAGGAGTCTCTTTGCTGAGCCCCGGTCAGTCAGCGGCCTTTCGCGATCTCCCGGATCGGAGGAGGAAGAGGAGTCCTGATGATGACTCCTGACTTAGACAGAGAGCGAGAGGACAGGGCGAATTGTGACCAAGGAGCTGCGAGACGGGGAGAGGCCGATCAATACGCCGAGCTCTTTAGCACAGGAACCTGCTGAGCGCACACTGCCCACTCCTTTCACACAAGTGCAGTGTGTGGGATCACTGCATGGCAACACACAGATTAAGAACACACTGGATATCGTCAGCAGCTCACATACCTACCCCCCCCCCCCTCCCCCCCTCCTGTCTCCTTCCACTCTCCCTTCTTCCTTAACCCCGGATTCATTGAAGCAGCGGCCATGATAAGAGCGCTTCTGAATTCTCTAAGAGTTCAGGAGAGGTGGGTCAATGCTTCCTTTATAACCTCCTTTAAGCGTTGGAAACACTGGAGCATCCTTTACGGAAGGAGACGAGAAAGTGCCGCCCCACAATTCATTGCGGCCGCCACTTTTAACGTGACTCGTGCGTCAGAGCGTTGGAGGAGAAACGAGGAGACAATCTGCATTTCAATTCGATTCAAAAAAAGTTTATTTGTCCCCGGGGGAAAATTCAAGCAATTTTAGTCTCTATATTGATTTGACTTATAACTTCTGACTGCCTTTGAATTTATCTTGTTTAATTCTTTTTACAACTTTGAACAATCTTAAACCCAGAGGTGATGGACGAGACGCAGATATTATAAAACGATCAAAGTGAAGTAGCCTGGTGTCTCATATAGCCCCCCTAATATCTTCATTCACACCTGGTGCTTATTAGGATTATTTCACCAGTAACGAAGGGGAAAGACGTTTAGATGATCTTTTTGTTCATACACGGCCGACCCACGTCACCTCCGCCGCTGTTGCATCATTATTACGACGCACAAGTGGAAATGCGGTCGGACTGTCAGAACAACACGATCGCCTTTTGTGAATTTCACCCTTCCGAAACCTCGTGACGTTTTCACAGAGTGAAGGTCAAGTGGGCAGTGAAAGTACGCAGATCAGAGGTACAACCCGAACGCACCCTTCAGGTTCTCTGCAGTCTGGTGCTAGTCGAGCAGCACAAGCAGGCGGCGGTAATAATGACCGACGAATACATTATTAAGAAGAGAGAATGGTCGAATGAACACTTTGATTTTATATCAAATAATGACTCAAACTTCTTGAGCCATCCCTTTGTTTAGGTCAGATAATATTACAAAGTTTTCCCTCGTATGTTATTTTACACTTCCGAGTTTTGAGAAAAGATTAGGATTAGGATATTTTTAGGGGAGCCTTCGGCGTGATGCATCCGAATGTGTCACAAATGTGCCCTTTAAGAACGGAGAACCTCATCCTGTGTGACTCAGACTCACGGCTGCTGGTCCACTCGTGTGAAATCTATCGTCAGTGAGATTGCGTCAATCTTTTTTCTCACAGTAACCCTGATCCAACCTTCTGATCTACAGCTTCTCTTCAGGGCTGGGGATGGGCAGCAACGCCGGGTTGTTTCCCCCCCAGTTACAGTTTAGTAAATGTGTGCTCAGCCCTGCTTGTCACGTTTAAAAAGACCGTTTTGGGAGTTCTGGTCGTTCGCTTCTTGTACAGAGGCTTTAGTCCGCACTGACCTCGGCCCCTTTGCTGCAGGTAAACCCCTCCTCCCTCCTCCCAACGTTTCCTGCCTCTCTTCAGCTGTCCTATCCAATCAAAAGCCCCCCCCCCCCCCAAAAAAAAAAAAAAAAAAAAAGTACAGTATGTCACCCTTATACGATCAAATTGGAATCTGCTGTGGGGGGTCCAATCATGTCTAAAAGTCTGGAGGGGGGGTGATGGAAAATGTAGAGGGGGGGGGGTGTGAAAAGGGAGGGAGAGGGATGAAAGGGAGGAGGAGCGGAGAAGTGAAGTGGAGGTGAACCTCGAGCTTCTCACAAAAAAAGAGAGAGAGAGAGAGAGAGAGGAGGAGAAAGACTGGAGAAGGAGCTGCTGCGTGTGATGTCTGGATGTATGGGTGGGACCGGCACACGCTCACATTCCCCCCATCAAACACACTCGCGCACTAATGAGCTCCTTAAAAAGGAAAAAAAAGAGCCCTCCTTCGCACACTTCCTCCTCCTCTTGTTCCCTCACATCCTCTATCCTCCCCTCATCCTTTCCTCCACTTGTTTTCAGTCATTGATGAATTAGAGTCCAAAAGAGACATCTCATCTTACCGACGTGTGTGTGTGTGTGTGTGTGTGTGTGTGTGTGTGTGTGTGTGTGTGTGCGCTCTCGTTGAGAGTGGAGCCGTGGTCGTGTGAAAGAATTCATGCATGATCTATAAAAAAAAACCAAACAGAGAGAGAGAGACGTCGAGGGAGAAAGAGGGGGTGGGCTTAGATACGAGCATCATTGCAGCTCATATTCTCCCACCAGCAGCACACAAGAAGCGCGCTCGCTCTCTCTCTCTCTCTCTCTCTCTCTCTCCGCTCCTGCTTGGGGGGCACTCCCGCCGTGTCGACTGGTAGGCAGATACAAACGTTACGGTTGTGTGAGAGCCAGTGTGTGCGCCGTGCGCTCGTCACTCGCAATCGATTGAAAGAGGAGAGAGAGGCGGGAGAAGGAGGCAGAGCAGAAGGTTTTGGCTTCTTCTTCCTTCTTCTTCTTCTTCTTCACATTAATTGCCGCCGCGCACAAAAAAAAAAAAAAAAAAAGCAGGAAGATGAGGAGAGCAGAGGGAGACTCTGACCTGTGGCTGACGCTGAAACGTGCAGCTGAATCCAGGTAGGAGAGGGAAAGAAAGAAAAAAGGCAAAGCAGCAGGTCGTGTGCCAAGGAAGAACAAAAAAACCAGAACCAGAATTTTTTTTTTTCCACCAATCAGAGAAGAAGAAGGTGTTTTCAAATCAAGAGAAAAATGTCAAGTTTTGGGAAACTCACAGACTACTTTAACCGGAGGAAGTCTCAAGAGGAGCTGCGGGTGGGAAGGAGCTCGCAGAGAAGTGGAAGCTACTGCTGCACCGTGGCAGAGGCCAGGTAACCTGTGTGTGCGTGTGTCAGCTGTCTGCTGTGTGTCCACGGCCAAGGACTGCCTGGAACACTGCATTTACCACTATGTGTGAAAGTCTGAGCAGGGAAAGGAACGCACTGCACCTCGCTGGAGGGGAAGAGAGAAAAACAAATTCTGCTACAATTTCTTCACAACTGAGTGAATGAAAGCACTGTGAGCATTGAAAGCAGAGAAAATCAGGTTTTTTGCAATCTGAATAAAAAAGCAGGTTCTGGTCTGTTCCTGTTGTTAGAAACAGAGCTTCTCTGTGTGTGTGTGTGTGTGTGTGTGTGTGTGTGTGTGTGTGTGTGTGTGTGTGTGTGTGTGTGTGTGTGTGTGTGTGTGTGTGCAAAGAGGGCTGTCATGCACACAGGTGTTTGTAAGCCTGCTCCTTCTGCATGCATGTGCGAGCGTGTGTTGTGTTACATAAGTACACGGTGGTGCTACTATGGATTCTTCCCGCTGGTGAAACCGTTGAAATCGGTCAGAGGATTTTTCTATAGATAGAACGAGGGAGCGTGAAGTCGATGTGCTGCATGCAGAAGGGGAAGAGTGGAGCGCTTTTTTTTGTTTGTTTTTTTTTTCTCTGCTTGAGGTCTTCCTCCTGTGTACATTTTTTTTTCTCCGTACATCCTGTCTCCTGAATAATCCCCGCTTCAGATAATTAAGACGCTCCAGAAAATCGTATATACGGATCCTCCCTGGAGGGCAGACAGAAGCCGCTTGTAAAATGTTTTCTCCTTCAGCTCTTTCCACTCTGTATTTCCCAGACAACCTTGGAGTGTGTGCGTGTGTGCTATAAAAACTCCTGTCCTTAACCTACCCTTTCAAAATAAAAGTCCCCTCGAAACAGGCCTGTGCAAGGAGAGAAACAGAACAGCGCGTTAGCGATATCTCGTTTCTCCTTGTTCCTTTTTTTTAAAATTTTTTGTCTTAAAACGTACAAATCTCACAGACTGTCATCACGTGCAAAGCTTGTTTACGTCTGCGCCACACTGAAGCTGTTTAGAGGCCTTCATTTAGAAAAGGGGATGTGATTGTTTTGCCTGCTTTTAAAGTAGGCATAGAATGGGAGAAAAACCCCACCAAGATCTCTGTTTGTGTTGTAAAAGAACTCGTGAATTTACTCCAATCTGAGCAGATGTTACATTTTAGAACCAGGATGAGAGTGTGAATCAGGATACCGGTGTGGGAAAAAATGTAAATAAAATTACACTACCCGAGACTTCATAACGTCCATCAAATCTAACATTATCATCCCAGCATAAGTGTTAATGTGGGTGGACATGTGGGACACAAAAAAAAAAAGAAAAGAAGAAGCTCTCATATCCTCTGCCAGTAGAAAAAACCCTGCGTATCTCTCAGAGCCTTTGTCTTCGTCTCTCCCACTCACTGTCTCCGTCTTAGAAGCCACTTCTCTTCCTACGCCCCTCCATCTTGTCCTGGCTTTTATCTCCCAATTAAGTCTGCCGTTTTAGTTACTATTTTAATCTACTCCGTCCCTGTTTACTGGTTTTTTCCTGTATCTTCAAATCCACCCTGAAGGAGCCTGAGGCGTTGTTGTACCAGGAGGAGCTGATCCGTGCGTTCTTTTTTTTTTTTTTTGCTTGGACAGAGAGAGGCGGAGCCAGGAGAAGTTTTTTATTGGAAATGTATCTGCAACAATGCAGCGCTGTCTACCAAACAAAGAAAGTCACCAGCCCTCCTTCTGCTGAGACTAAGAAATGACACTGCCTCTCATATTCAGTGTGCTGGGAGCTCTGCTGAGTACAGTACAGACTTGACATCCCACTCGTCCTTAAAGCAGGAAAACGTTTTCCTCCTTTTTACTAATGTTCCCACTTTGACCTTCGCAGACTGTCTCTCGTGTGCAAACTAGATAGAGACAGCTTTTTATGCTAACTTTTCATAATTCACATCCTACTGGAGTTTTTGCTGCAAAAAGAGCGTGCCTGTCGATAACGTGCAGCATACTCGAGAGGAAAGTGTCCTCTGCACACAGCTGGCTCCTAGTGCATCCTCTCTGTGACCAAGCCGTGACGAATGCTGTCATGTTACGCCATCTTTTAAGGACTGATGATGTCATGATGAGGTTAACGGGGGGGGGGGGGACCGTTCTGTGAAAGCAGAGGGAGAAACCTGCGGTCCGCAGCGACCGCCCTTTACTCACTGAAGCTGCTTCATTAATCCACCAGGGTCATATTGACTAAAATCTATTGTCTTATATTTAACACTCAAATGATACCTGAACTCGGTTCATTTAAGGTGTTTGGTGTGGATATTTTCAAAGGTGAATTGAGAGTCTCTTCTTCATATAAATGAAGTCTGCAGAAGAGAAAGTGTATTTAAGGTTTGTAGGGTCTTCTAACGCTGTACTGAGGCTCACTATGTTAGAAAACAGCAACCCGTTAGATGATTCCTACATTTACATGTGATGTGTTGAAAGAAGATCTTTGCAATCACCTGCACAGAGGGTCAATTTTTAAAGGGTTGAAAAATGTGTGAACCCCCCCCCCCCCCCCCCCGTGAACAAATCTCTAAAAGGGAAAACAAGATACTGAGCATGAGAAATACTTAAAGAGAATGGTTAAAACTGTTCTGGGTGGAAAAAGGAAATAAGAGGAGAAAGAATGTGATGATGCAACACCTTTCCTAAAAAACCCACATTTGCATCCAAAAAGAGGCTGAACACGAACAGCTGAATGAAACTTGTTGTTAATGAAGGTCTCGGCGGCACAGAGCAGTGAGTCTGGCTCATGAATGAGAATCCACATGCAGAAGAACAGTGTGTTCATAAATGGAACATTAATCCCTGCTCATGTTCCGGAGGGAGAGGGTGAAGATTGGACTTTGGAGAAAGAAAGAAAAAGAAAAAAAAAGAAGTTAAATAGTGGAAATACGAGTTCACGCTCATTAACCTGAATTGTTCCAGTCTGTGTTTAAACTTTCGAGTATTTCATCACTGAGCTCAAATCTTCGGCCTCTTCGTAAAATCTCTGCCGCTGTGTGCGAAAAATAAGCGTGAGCAGTGTGCTCCTGTTAGTGTGTTCGAAGGTGATTCAGCACCACGGACAGCTCCATTCAGCATCATCCATCCATTCAGCATCATTCAGACTGGAGCCAGATTCAGTCAGGCACCAGGGCATGGCAGAACTTAAAAACAGTCGCAGTTTCCTATTTGCACAGTGTCTGGGGCTTACATGTGCTACTTTTAGCTTTAAAAAGAGGTCACTTGAACAAATGGCTCGATGTGTGTTGCACTAAAACCTGAGCCACCAAAGACAGACCCAATGGAGGGTTTTACAGCGTCTTTTGAAATCCCGTTTTTCGTCAATCAAGTTTAGAAAAAAAAAAAAAAAGTGATGGAGGAGAAGAAAGTGGAAGGAGAAACGCAGGCTGAGTTTTGCTGGTTGCGTGGGCTTTCTGAAATAAACACATTATCTGGTGGAGGGAAGTCTTTTCACACCATCTAGAATCCTTTGGCCATCACTCCTCTTCCTTTTCCTGAGTTACTCATTGGCCGTTGTTTTTATTCATGAAAAAATAAGAATGAGGGTGTTTTTTTTTTTTTTTTTAAATCATGCACTGTCTAACAAAGAAGCAGACTTGTCGCCCTTGACTGCAGACACAGACATCATTTATTTGGCTGAAGAAACGTGCAGGGCACATGATTATTACTACAGAGGAAAGTGCAGTGTTTTTGTGAATTCTCCTCTCCTCTCCTCCCTTCTCACCTGTCCTTTCCTCACCTCCTGTCCTACTCTTCTTCTCTTCTCTCCTCTCTTCCTGTTTTTGTAGACATGGTCGCCTAGCAACAGGTTTGCAGGATGAGGGAGGTCCAAATTGTCGAAGTGGTCTGGTCCGACTGCTTGGCCCAGTGTGTTATCAGCCTGACGTGCTGGTGCGAGGCCACTATGTGTGTGTTTGTGTGTGTGTGTGTGTGTGTGTGTGTGTGTGTGTGTGTGTGTGTGTGTGTGTGTGTGTGTGTGTGTGTGTGTGTGTGTGTTTACAGATGGACCCTGAGAGATTTCATCTCACGCCAAATATGGCTGTTGGCGTGTGTGATAGAGTCTGTGTGTGTGTGTGTGTGTGTGTTTGTGTGTGCCTCAGGCTAATGTGTTTTCATGCAGGTCATTGTGAATCGCTGAGGAGTGAGAGACTTGTCTGTTTCTATCACTATCAAAGTGTTTTTGTGTTTTTACAGTCACCGTCGTCTGTCTGCTTCTCCGCGCTCCAAAAGCATTATTCATCATCACACATGCGTCTCTGTATGAATCTCTTTCAGGGCTTCTCTGATCCCAGGTCAAATATTCACAGCTCTAACACCCACCTCATCCATCAGGGGAGGCTTTTATTGGCTGATAGCGGCCGGGCTGGATGTTAGCACTTCACTTCTGGAGCCTGCGGATGTGCTGACTTAGAGCAGGCAGTCTGTTCACCTGATGGCTCCCCTGTGATAAACATCCCCGAGCCCCAAACATTCCTGAGCCAGACATCCAGGAGAATGAAACGAGAGCTGAAGTATTTCACCCACTATCAAGACGTTCACTCACAGAGTGGAAAACGAAATGCTTTTAAGAGAGGCTGATAATGTTATGCATTTACAACTGAGTAATGATGACAGAGCATTTCTCGACAATCCATGTCTGTGTTCAATGCTCTTCCACTTGGCAGTCAAGCATTTACAAGCGTGTATAACCGGCTCTTTACGATAAGCAATGAAGATTCCTTTTAATGACATCGGCTGTCGGCTTCCTGACAGTACAGGATGTGATGATATGATAGTTCTGAGTCCGTCCCCCCCCCTCCTGATACCACATGACAAGAAAAAGATATGTTTCCTCACAGAAGTCTTAGAGACAGAAAAACTGTTTCACATGCCTCCAGTGTTGCTGCAGGTCATTAAATGAATCGTACCCATTTTGCATCGAAAGCCACATTGCATATAATAATCCATTTAAGACCCAGTTTGTCCATATTGCTCTATGGATGTAACATATGACATATGTAGCATATATGTGGTTACAGGTCAGACAACAAAGGGGCTCTTATGGGAAGCTAACTGCTGCACTTTGTGTCCAGTTCCCCTCAAACCGGAACTTTCTGACTATAGGATAGCTTGTAGAGGGTTAGAAAAGAAGATCTTCCCAAATCCTTGACTGTCTTATTTCAAATGAAAGAAGATGGTTAGTCTTTAATGGTGCGGCATGACGCAAGGCTCCTGTCCACTCTTTTGTCCTGCCTGGAAGTCCCGTGCATTCATTTTCATTCAACTTTTAGGATTGTGTTTAATTGTTTTTATCTTATACAATTAGAAACACAATATTATCACATTACTTTACAGTGCTGCTTTCCATATGTTGTTACCTGAAGACTAAGTCATGCAAGTCCTTTCCTTCTGTTTTCGGTCTTGATGCTAAGCTAAGCTAATTGCTAGCTTCATTTTTTATTTTTTTTCAAAAGTCAAAAGGTTATTAGAGCGTGATAAACTACTCTTAATGATAATAATAATAATAATAAATAACACTTAAACATAGGTATTCACCGCCGGTGGCGCAGTGGCAGCGCGCGCGCCCCATATAGCGAGGCTTTGCTCCTCGCACGGGTGGCCCGGGCTCGCGTCCGGCCTGTGGCCACCCTCCCGCATGTCCCTCCCTGCTCTTCTCCCCGTTTCCGACTATCCACTGTCCTTCACTATCAATAAAGGTATAAAGGCCAAAAATAAACCTTTAAAAAAAACAAAAAAACATAGGTATTCATCACTTTGGTCAGAATGAGCTGTTAATATCAGCTCGCTACATTTGGCCTGGACTCATGTGCTCTGTTCTCAAACTTGTCACGCGAGAGTCTCGGGGTCAGCTCGCTTCCGCCTCTGATGTCTGAAAGGTTGGCCACGTTTCTTTGTATTTGATCACAGAAGGCTGATTAGAACCGGAGACGGAGGGTGGATTTACTGCAGTGACTGAGTGTTGGTGAGATCTTTTTCTGTTTCATTTTACCAACAACACTCATAGACGTTAAGGACATTCTTTGCATTATTGAGCACAGACGTTGTAATGTCAGCTAATATAAATTGTTCTATGTCTTTAAGGATTGTAAATATGACAAAAACAAAAACCCAGCGTTACCTTGTTGAGAAACATATTGACATGAAACAGGCTGATGAAATTAAAAGCCTGTTCATTTATCTATCACGACTCACATGCTGATTGTTTGACCGTGTTGTGGCTTGTCACCAATTTGCTATTAATACGATCTTGCAATTGAACCCATTGATTGGCGTCCCGCTGGACTGTGCGCAGTTTTCTTTCAAACAAAGTCGTTTCTATTGCTTGTGTTTCAAATGGCCTTCAGCTTAATTATGTTGAGGTGGAAGCAATTTCGCTATTGATCAGACAGCTTCTCTCTTGTTGCTCATTAATGGTGTCCTGTGTGTGTGTGTGTGTGTGTGTGTGTGTGTGTTTGTGTGTGTGTGTCAGAGTGTGTATAGGTGGGTGTTTGCTGCACAGAGACAGCTTCACAGGCACATTCAAACAGTGTGGTCTGCATGCAGACAGTTCCTCCCAATATTGAACGAAAGCAAACACAGGAAACCCTTAGTGCAACACTTGTGCTCTCTGTTCATAAAATGCATAAGAAGGGAAGCTATTCATATCCTCATTCAAAATGTAGCTGAAGCCGGTGAGTTCGACCTAAACCAAAAATGTATGAACACATGAGACAGATGAACGCGACCTTCTACATGGAAGCAGCTGAGCACATGTTTAAAGGGGAGTTTCAGCATTTGGTAAATGTTTAAGTTTAATCTGACCGGAGGTAGTTTTAATCTGACCAAATTAGATTTTTTAAACAGATGCCAACAGGGCCGCAGATGGCCTATCGGTGAGGTCGCACCCAATGTAGAATGCTAAAGTCCTCCAAGCGGGCGGCCCAGGTTCAAGTCCGACATGTGGCTCCTCTATCCACTGTCCTATCAAATGAAGGCAAAAAGACCCAAAATACATCTTTAGAAAACTAAAAAAGTAGATGCCGATAAATATTTCTCACCCATTCCTGATAAGGAAGCCAATGAAGTGTTTGTTTGACTTCCACAGTTACACGAGGCGCAGTAGCTCAGCGTCGGTTTGGAAGCTCTGGTTTATGTCTTTCTACAGACAAAGTATAGAACTTTGTCTGGAGGTGTCAGTTCACTTTACAACAACTGCTGAGGTGCCATTGAGCAAGGCACCAAAACTACCTAACACCTCATCGGCGCCCCCTGTGTGCACTGCAGCCTCACTCCCCTCACTCTGATTTTTCTCCATGAAAACATTTCCAAAGGTCCTGTTTCTGCTTGTGTGTGTTTTAAACCTGAATTTCCCAGAGAAATTTAATTGTATACAAAATTATTATTATTATTTTTTTTTTTTAAATGTCAGTTTGGGAAAATAGATGAAGTGCTATGGGCCAGTGTCACCTCGATAATGTTGGTCAACAGACTTATCGGTCAGACTCAAATGTATTCACGCAGACCAGGCTTTTATTTTGAAGCAACATTTTGATTCTCTATTTCTGTCGTCCAATCAGGTCACTGGAAAGAAAGCTGCAGAGACCCCTACTGGCTAAGTCCCGGACTCTCCCCAGCATCCCCCAGTCCCCCACAGTCTCCAGGGTCCATCACTCTGATCTGATTGGTGGGAGTCCTCCCCGCAGGAAGAACCCACCTGCTGCCAGCAGCCACCCGAAGGCGTGCACCCTGCCACCCGCAGGTACAGACCACGCTGAGGCTGACACAATGCTGAACTGGGGAAGTTTGCTTTTGGGATTTGGCGTGTTTACAGAATCAGCAGGCGACCTTGCAGGACAGAGTGCATCTGTGTTAGTCTTTATCCTCTCTGTTTGTTGATCTGCTCATTTGTTCACAAAATGCCTCTGACTGATCTGACTTTGACAGAGCCTGAGTGCGTTCTACCAAATACACATCAACACACAATTATCAATCAGGCTCCTTCACTAACAGGTGAAATATTCTTTACCTTTCTGCGACTAAACCAGCTGTTTCTTTGACCTTCTAATTCCTAATTTGTTTGAAATATTGATGGTAGAACGGTTTCAGGCTGGAGATAAAATCCTCCGAGGTGTGTCAAATATTTAATTTTCCTTTCAAACTTCAACTTAACAATTTGCTTCTTTTAATATTTGCTGTTTCCTGAATCCTGCTATTTCCCCGCCTATCTTTTGTTTACAAATCAAACTCAGTTCCTTCACCTCAGAGGCCGTCACGGTGCGTCTTGATGCTGCAATCTGCTGACAGAGATAGCTTTCATCTCATGGCTGGATGACATTTTTATTTTTTCTTTAACAAATGAAAGCATTCAGAGTTGGTGAAAAATGTTGTGCAAAAAGCCCCTGCTGTTCGCAGCTGTGAGTTTTACGGATGAAAAAGAAGCTTTTAAAAACAAAAAAATGGTAGGAAAACAAATCAAATAGAGCTGCACTTAAGTGATGAATCAAAATGTTGCTGTTAAAATCAGAATCTGTCAAATATTCATCAGAGAGTTGTTTTGAAGACTCTCACTCTGAGGCTTTCACTTTTAAACAGTTCCAGTAGTGACCCACATTCAGCAAGTTTGAATACATTCATAATTTCCGAGCGGATGATTAAACATCACTTCATTCTGCTCCTAGCAGCTCTCTCAATTCTTCCAAAATGGCTCATTTGTTAAAGTAATCTCCCTTCTAACCCTTTAACGCCGTATCCGAGACATGGACGGACTCCAAATTTGCCAGAGAAGCTTCCAGCTGTGCGGGGCGAGCAGAACGTGCCTCACTCCTTCTCATTCACACGCACACTGACAGACGTAAACACAGTCAGCCGCCGCCTGTCCCTGCTGATTGACGTCACTCGCCTCGACTCGTCAAAGCTCCCACACACCAGCAGCTCGATGAGGTTTAGCACAATCAAGAGAAAAGAAAAAAGAAAAAAAAAACGCTGTGTCATGATCAGTCGTCATTTGTGATGTTTTATACAAGAGAGGCTTCACACACCCACTCAGACCTCCACTTCCTGACGCCACACTGTGTGACTCTACAAAGACAACAAAGAAGCAGCAAGCATCAGAGGAGAGGATGAGACAAAGTTAACCAAAGTCCCACTGGATTCACACGGAGAGAGCGGCAGCAACAGAAGAGCTACAAACTGACAACAAACAGTCGAAAAGTCAAAGAACAAAAAAAAAAGACACATCTTTCCTTTTTGTAAAGAACGCAGTTTGTGTTTTGTATCCCATAGTGACAGGTGCTCTTCCTTTCATTGATGGTAAGAGAACTTCAAGACTGATCAAGCTTGTCAGATTTTTGTCGCAAGATTAATGAATACAAAAACACAACATTTGCCCATTTTACCATTAAAATAAACCAACAACGAAATAGTTGAGGTGGGAAAAATGAAGTAATAATCGAGGTTCATTTTCTAGAAATCCAACCAGTCTTGCAGATGATTGGCGTAGATCCTGAAGTGCCCACTAATCCAGAAATAGACTTTGAATCCAGAATCGTTTTGAATCGAAAATCAATTCTGAATGGAATCGTGATTCAAAGAATCCAATTCAAATTGTGAGACCTCCAAAGAGTCCCAGAGAAGTCAGAGATCAGCATACACACAGGTAAAAATATACAAGACTTCAAGTTTGACCTTTATTCAGGGAAAAATGTCATTTTAACTTCTCCTGGAACTGTTACGCAAAGTTAGTCTGCTCAATGTAGAAAAGTTGAAAGGGGAGGTAACATACCATCCTACCCTCGTGAAAAGGATATGACATAAACCAATTTATATAGAGTGCATATGAACTATACTGAGGCCATGTTTGCAACATGTGCCTCCTAAATCTGAAACAATTCCAAAAAGCATTGGCACAAACAAACCTTCAGGTAGCTAATTGTTAGCTTTGTCTGATTGCATCAGAATGCTGTGAAGCTTGGTCTTTAAACCCAGTTCTCCATCCGACAGTGAACTGTAAGCCTGCAGAGGGAGAACGCATGTCTTGTTTATTGGGTTGAATTCAGACTTGTTATTGCGATACTCGTATCTTAGTAACGGTGGCATTATGAACTCTTGTGCTGGATAAGTTTGGATTTTCGTATTTGGTTCAAACCATTCAAAGATGATTCAGAACATGAAATGAAAAGCTGGTCCCGAGTAAAACTAGAGTTTGGTTCACTTTTTCATTTTCTCGAAAAATCAAAATCAAATTCATTTGACTATAAATAAAGTATAATTGATCAACAATAAGTCGGTATTGATTTTCTTAAAGGCTTAGTTCATGTAAAAATGAAGTTTTCTGATTACACATCAGCACCTCTCTCTCAATTCAGGGAACGTTCGGTCCTCAATCAACCCACTCTGTTAAAAGAGCAGCGAGCCGCCCGAGCCCTCACAGCTCTAATCCAGCAGCTCTGTGCAGTTTGTACTTTTAATTGTGCAGGTCTTAGTGACGCTGATGACGAGGACGAGGCTCTGTCCTCTCTTCACCTCTCCGAGTCAGATCGTCTGCGTCTGTCTCGCCGCCTGTTTTCCTTTTCTTTTCTTTTTTTGCCCGACTGCAGCTCTGATGCAAATATCAGATTGCGAGACACTTAGGTCTCACGTGACCTCCTTGTTGCCTAGCAACCACTGTCATCGACCATGATGAGGCTCCCTTTCTCATTCTCTCCACATTAGAAAGGAGACAACTTTTTTTTCTTTTCTTTTTTTTTTTGAATTCAATTTGTTTACAGGTAGAGCTCCTTCACACGTTTCAGCATCAGGCTCCCTTAAGAGTGACAGCGAGTCGCTCGGGGAGTTGCTTCCCTCTGTCATCTGATGCAGCATCATCTGGCCCAGCTTTCAACAGCAGGATGTGCTTTTGCGCCTGCTCAGACAGCGGAACTGAGAATGTAATATTTCACACTCTAAAGATCATTCATAAGCACGCACGCACACACACACACACACACACATATATTGGCTGTTACCGCCAAACAAGCTCGTGTGAACATCTTTAAATAAAGGCTTTCATTACCGAGCAATTCTTCAACCAAAATTCAATCTGTCTACAAGTGCACAGGATGAAAAGTGGGCGAGTGATCAAAGACACATGATATGTAACTCTGTAAACATTTTGACTGAACACGATTGGCGCTTTCAGACCGTCGGAACTTCTTCAAACTTCTGTTGGAACCCTCCTCCTCTTTTTCATTCATTCTGCGCCACAGGAACTATTTGTAGCTGCTCTTTAGCTCCTGCTTCAGAGGAGCTACTTTCAACGAGTATAGGTCGACAAATACGAGCGATTTAGAACTGTGGACTCATTTTTAACCGCAAAGAGAATCGTGACCAATCAAACGTTTGTCCCAGTCACTTACAATTGGTGTGTAATGTGTCACACAAACCGAATCAGAAACCTCAAAATGTTTTTTCATCAAAGCTGGAACACAGAATCAATCACAGATGACGTCTGTGAAATACCGGAGCGACCAATCAGTTATAAATGATGTGAAATTCTTCATTTATACAACAACAAGTATTTACCCTGCTGGAGTCTTTTGTCATTCGTCTTAATGACCAGTTCCTGTGACGTACTCGGATGATTGACAGTTAACGTGAAGTGTTAGCAGTTTGGCTTACGATGCCGACAGGAAGCGGAGCGATGGGAGTCCGCTGTGATTGGTGCAGCTGAACTACATCTTGTGGAGCACGTTCATCTCAGCCACTCAGAGAAAAACACACCACAGGTTCTTCCTTCCTCAGTATCATACATGGTTTCTATCAAGTGTACAGAATCATACATCAAGTTATTAAGAAGTCAGACTGAGAATTATGATCAGGTTGGAGACATTTCACTTACCAAGCTCTCAGTGGAGTCAGAGAAACAAATGTTCATCATCCATCTGATGCGTCTTGTTCTTTGTGCTCTTGGTCCAGGTGAGCTGTGGCGTCTGGAGGATGACATGGAGGGGGAAGACGAGGCCCAGCGTGGAGGATGCGGCGAGGCCCGCCCCCGCTCCCAGTCGCCCTTTTCCCATTTCCGAGCGCGCGCCGCCTACCTCCGCAAGAGCGTCTCCGCCGATGACCACCTGGACCTGGGCTCGGAAACGAGCTCGGGGACCGCGGCCGAGGGCAAAGCGAGCCGAGGCAACAAGGGGAAGCTGAAGAGGAAGTTTGTAAGTACGAGTTTGGGTGAAAGGCGCGGCCTTCACGTGAGACATTTAAACAGACACTCACAGCGTGAGACGGCTTCTGTCTCCGGATGCAGCTCTTGTTTTCTTCTCTGAAAAAGAAAACGAAGCATGGTTGATATGAGGAAGACGGCAGCTGAAAGTCTGTGTCTGAATTTAGTATGCAAATGATCGTCCAACTAGAGTTGAAATCACTCTGTTCCCCCGTTTTAATCGAGTTTTCTTAATGAGTGGAGTTGCTTTTGTGATTGTGTGTGTGTGTGTGTGTGTGTGCGCGTGTGTGCGTGCAGGTGAGAGAGAGCAGAGCAACGTGAAAAGGGGACAGAATTGATCGCTGCTGCTTCAAAGTGCTTTCATTAATATCACTGAAACAAAGGACGTGATTACACAGGATTATAACTTCGTCAATTATTCAGCTTCAGCCATTAAAACGGCGTCCCTCAAGCTCTCCTTGTCAGAGTCAAGAACTAGTTTGGAACGAGTAAAACGGGTCTGAAACCCGTGTTTTGTGTATTTGATCTGACAAGCGCAGAATCCTGAAGTTTCGATGTCCGACTCTTGAGTTGGATCAGTTGTAGTTTGTTTTATTTGGAGTAGTATTCTCCAGACGTGAGGCCACAGCAGGCTTGCTGAGCATTAAAGATTGAAGACTCTATATTGTTCCCCCGGTCACTGGATCAGGTAACCGGAGAGCTCATTACCAGCCTGAACTTTGTAATTGATTCTCCGGTGTCTCAGGTGCAACAGGAAACCAGCAGATGTAAGGTGGTGGGGGGGGGGGGGAGATGATGTCCCCTCGTCTAGCTGTGGATTTGTATGGAAGCCCCGTGGAGCTCTTTGAGTTGTCTGAATTTCTCCTGACAAAGGACTCTTCTGTCGACCGAGGTCGAACCTCGAGCTCCATCTCGGAGGGAATAAAGATCACTTCAAAACATTTGCATGACTCCAGCAGCCGGGCGTCTCTCTCTCGGTGAGATGGGGACAGCGTTTGATCTGATGACCTGCCGAGGCTGCTTCGGGGTGAGACGTCACGCTATTTTATCATCTAATGACTCCAAACAGGCGATGTAAAAAAAAAAACTCCTTATGTGCAGAGATGTTCTCACGCTTTCTTTCTTCCCCTGCTTACCTTCCTCTTGCTCTTTCTGATACATGGACTACATGGTACGGATCTGACAAAAGACAGCTTGTACTGTGTGTATCGGCCTCTGCGTTTGAAATTGAAGCCAACACCTTTCTGATTTAATGTGTGTTTATGAGCGAATCACTGACATTAGCAACGCTCCACTCTCCTCCAGTAAGGCACTGTGATGTTTGTGATCGTCAAGTAATCCCTCAACAGTGTTTCTGTGACTGCTTTGTTCAGGCCTGTGTGGATGCTTCATCCTCAAACATTTGAGCTGTATCAAGGAACGGGAACTGGGCTCGGATATTAAAACATATCCAACATAGTCGAACGCCTTTTATTCAGTGTCACTCTTCTTCACGGCTCCATGGGGACCGTCTGTCTAAAAACGTATGAAGAGCTCATCAGGTTTCAGGTTATGTAACGCAGCAGTGTTCCACTATTTACACTATTTAATTTTTTTTAATTTTTTTTTTCTAAAGGCAATATGTAGTATAAGGGACTGCAGAATGTGTTTCTACTCATTAGAAGGGAAAAAAAAGGCAGGACTGCTCTTCCCTCAGTAGGGACGGATTTAATGTATTCCAGATAATGAATCTGTGCCGCCTGTCTCTTCTGTGTTTCTTTATCTGCCTCGCTCAGCCGCTCTCTTTTCTCGCTCTCCGCACAAAAAGCCGCCGTGTCGGCACGTTGGTTTACGGGATGCGAGGAGAGTACATTTCGGAGTGGCTCATTGTTGCTTGTCACTTAGAACGCTCTCCGGGAGCTCCGCTGGCTTCAACTACAGTGACAACAACAACAACAACAACAGCAGCAGCAGCAGCAGCAGCTGCGAGCTTAAGCTGCTGGCGCACATAAAGAGCAGTCGTGCTGCTGTGTAAAGAAAGAGCTGAAGTCTGACTCTTGAGAGCTTACAGTGACTCAGCAGAGTTACAATACCTTAATATGAGAAGAAGGATGCAGCAGCACATACTGCATTTATTTACTATCGTGAAGAAGAGCGTGTTTAATACCTACAGTATGAGCAGGTGATATCTGAGGGGTGTACAGAGTGAGAGACGTTTCTCTTGGTCAACAAAGGGATTTTGTGTGTGTGTGTGTGTGTGTGTGTGTGTGTGTGTGTGTGTGTGTGTGTGTGTGTGTGTGTGTGTGTGTGTGTGTGTGTGTGTGTGTGTGTGTGTTTGGGAAGTTCAAGGAACAATGAAGGTTACCGGTGCTGATGCACCTCCATGTTTGTAAAGCTGCCAAGCTGTGCATTAACGTGAGAGTAAATGATTCGCCTCCACAGTACAACCTCATGTCCCCGTGTCCAGCAGTGTCCTACAGTGTCACTCTCGGACGGCGGCATGTCTTTCTGTTTTTCAAGGTGACGCCTCTTTAGTTCAGTGTCATGCAGCACGGCACATGACAATGTCAAGGCGATTATTTTTGGCACACTTTAAGGCAAAAGGCTGATTTTGACTCACAAAGAGCTCATTTACGCTACAGCAGGCAGACAGAGAGCGTATACTTGAACTTGAGCGCTGTCGGCTCAAGTGTTAACTTCCATGAAGTGGTGCATTAGCGCTTCAGTACGGCTTATAGCATACACATTTTTATTTAACAGGTGAAACTTCTGCACGTGACTGGAAACGTTAGAGACATGAGCCAGGATGAAAACACACATGATATATTCCACGTTCTCATACCTGCAGCACGGCGTCCTGTGCGGTTGTTTGGATGTGTGTCCACATTAAAGTTGAATGATTACAGTCAGTGTTTGGATGTGCAGCACCAAATCATAACAAAGTCTGATAGCTGAAACAAAAAGGAATGGACTGTCCTGATGACGCGGAGACTCGTCCCTGTGCGTTTCAGTTTGAACTTCCTTTTTACACCTGAAACTTTGTTTTTCATCAGGACAGTTCCTTCCTTTTGTTTCAGCTATTAGACTGTTGTCCCGAATCCTTGAAGAGCACCTGACTGATTGTTAACTAAAAGAGCCAGTCTGGACTGCAGTCGTTGATAGTTTTTTTTTTTTTTAACAGAGACTCAACATGTGGAAGGTTTAACAGCAGGGACATCAAACACATGGCCATGCCCATTCAATCACTAATGGCTGCCTTGTAAAGTGACCCATCAGAAGTGACTAATGCCATATATGCACATGCATCACCCACTGCTGCCGCCCGAGCAGCAGGAGCAGTTTGGGGTTCTTTTTTTTTTTTTGCTCAAGGACACAGTGGTCATGTAGCTACAGAAGCTGGGGATCAAACCCTCGACCTCCCGGTTGAGGTACAGCAGACTTTACCAACTGAGCCACAGCTGCCCAGTCAAAGTAATAATAATCAACTGATAAGTCGTGTTTTAATGTTCGAGTAGAAAAATAAGATGCTTTGTACCAGATTTAGCTAACGAGCTAATTTCCCTCTGGCAGATGATAGCAACAAAACTCAGATCAACCAGTCATACACACAGACACACAGACACACAGACACACACAAGCACACACACACACACACACACACACACACACACACACACACACACACACACACACACACACACACACACACGTTGATTGTTTCCGTCCCTCCTTATTGAATCTTTCGACGTTGTTTCCTTATATGCAGAGGTGAGAAGCTAATTGAAAGCCAGCATGTGCGTGTAGTTGTTTTTTTCACTTTAAATATGTCACAGTGTGCAAATGAACTCAGAGCGTAACAGCAGCGAGCCGAGGCGCATAATCAAAACACCGGCCGTATCATTTCTGATGATGGAATTCCTGCAGCTACATAATGCGTTCGCCGTGCTTATTTGCAGCCCTGCACACTTACACTCTCTGTTTGCATCATGACAAGAGGACCCCCCCCCCCCCCCCCACCGCCAATTTATCTAAAAAGATGCTAATAGTTATTTGTAACCATTTCCAACTTCCCAGGAAACTCCCCGCGAGAGATCTCAAAGTGATCATGTACTTAGATAAATACTCACAGATCTCTCTGCACAGCACAGGCGGGGAACTCAGTGGTACCCAGTTTGTCCAATGAGACGGATGATATTCAGCACATGGCTCTGATAAGAAGGCTCTGGGTTGGTGTCATAGATAAAGTCACTGTTCGCTGTGGTTAAGCCTCCGTTTTGGAGTGTTCTGTCAGGAAATGGGCACAGAGTGTGCTCACACTTTGTCATTCACGAAAAAACACGCACGAGATCATTCAGTGTACGGGCAGATATTGAAAAGGTGTTAACGGAGAGCGTGAACGAGATTCACGTCTGTCAGTTCTGATCTTGCTACACGATCTGTTTGAATATCAGCACATTCGCCTTGCCCACAGGAAGCGCTCATTTGAGGTAGAGACTGCAGGGACCTATTCAAAAAAAAATCAATTCCATCTCGAGCTCCGAGGCTTCTGCAAAGCAATAATGACTTCATAAAGACATATCTGCCTTGACGGATCATCTGCTTACAAAACATCTTCAAAGACTCTGAATCGTGTAAGTAAGGAAGTATAGCCCTATGTATGTAGAACTTTTACACACTTCAATCACAGGAGTAAAACAAATACAGGGAATCCAAAGGGAAAGAAAGTCATCCAAAATAACTGTTGACAGTGCAGAGCTGTTTCTAAATGCATGTGTGGATCTGTGTCAGCATTGTGAAACCGTTTGGCATAAAATCTGCCTTTAGAAATCAAGTTCAAACCCAAATACAAGACAAGGAGGGAGAGTTGTGAGAAGGCTCCTCTGTGCAGATGAACAGATCTGATCCGTGGTGGAAGATGAGTCCAGAGAGTGTGGAGCTAAAAGAGCCAAGGCTCCTTCAACACTGTTTTTTTTTTTTTGCTGTTTGAGACGAGGGCTGGATCGAAGGCTGCGATTTGAAGAACTGAGGAGACAAGCAGTCATGGCAGCATCTTGTAGTGTTTTTTTAGGAAACCAATGATGAAGTGCAAGAAGAACAAGGTGAAGAACAAGGAAGCTATGGGACCGATGACCGGGTTAAAACCCTGAATTGCTTTTGCTTTTGAGGCAACTGTGAACGATTTAGCAATGTTAGACAGAGCTATGTGAAGAAGATGTGTGAATCGACAGCTTAGGGGAAGATACTGATTGGATGTTTCAAAGCTGCAGGAATAGGATTGGACAAACTCTGAGGCACAAAGGTCCTCATATACCGGTTTGAATTTGTTTTCCTTTGCAGATTCTTAGCATTGGACCGATGGACGGATCAGCTGCAGTGAAGTGAACTGATAAAATGTACATCTATAGTTTCACAAGCGACTTTTTTCAGGGTTCAGATGGAGGAAAAGCTCCTCAACCGTGAAGGGAGCACGGTTCATCGTTACCAAATGTCTACTTTGGTTTTTTTTCTTTTGAGGGCGAAAGAGAAACGTCTTTCACAGTTTGAAATCTGCTTGGAGCTTCACAGCAGCTTAGTGGTTTATTAACCGTCTGTTTCAGACAGCTACAGGCTAAACCTGTTTTGGATGCGAAATGATGTTTTTTGTTGTAATAAATCCTTTCTGCGTGTAAGATGCCGTCTCATATCAACAGCATCTTCAGATAGTCTGTAAACGTCATGGCCGTGAAAGTGCTGATATGCTCGTGTGTATAAATAGAGATAAAATAAAAATACATTGAAAAGATAATAAAGGACTTAATAACTACGCATTCATTTATTCATTCATTATTATCAGTTTTAGTGCGGAGAAGAGTGTTCATATCAATCCCAAATGAACAATGGTCATCGTAAAGCCTATGAAGCCCCCCCAAGAAATAAAAAAGAATTTGGACTTTGGACTTCCTAATTCCATCTACTTTCTGGGTTTGGTCTATTAACCACCGACAAAATTGGTTCTCTGTAGTTCAACTAATACTGCTATCAACTCCAGCACTTTCTATCAGCTCCCTGCGGGCAGATTGCTTAAAGTCAGCAGAATGTACCAGTCTGGGGTCTGGATAAACTTGCAGACTTTGGTGTTTACTCTCTGCAGGAATGGTAAAAGCTCTGTGTGCTGAAGAGAAGACGATTCTGTTAACTCAACCTGGAAGCACTACATAAGGAGGATTAATGACCCGGGATCAGATCATACCTGCGTGCATGAGTGGCAGATGTTTTCATTGTGAACATCTTCAAACGTTTACTTGACTGTGACATCTTGGGACTGTTCACACCCTGACCTTATTGTGCATCGTGAAAACACTCTGATCTGAAGTGGACAGCGACATCAGTTGACACCTGGCAGGATTAGAACGTGTCTTCACATTTGTCACCAGTGACCGCTTGTGATTGGATCACACTTCTCTGCTCTTTATGTACATGAACACATCTGCATATTTAAATCATCAGTTGATCAGAACATGTCATGCAGACTCACAGCAGAGAGAGAGAGAGAGAGCATTCTTCTCTCCTCTATGATGCCTCGGTGTGATCTATCCTTTCTCTTTATTTTCCTTTTTTTTTGCATACACAGGCAGAATCAGCGAGTGCATGATCAGACTTGGGTGTCATTTTTCTCGGCCTTGCGTTGTCACCCGCCAAGCATTTAAGCATCTACGGTGATTCTGTGGCTGCAGAGTGAGAGCGACTTCTCCCCTGAGCTGCTTTACTTCCGGAGGCCTCAATCAAAGCGGGATGCCTCGGGGGCCTCTGCTGTATTAGCATCGTAAAACGCTGAGGTAATTAGCCTGATGATTTGGCCGTACAGGAGTCAGGGGGAAGAAATGGTGATGAGCACTGATTCTCTTCCTGTGATATCACTCCCCGTGTCTTTGTTTAGACCTTCTCCCCTTTTCCTTCACTCTCATCTTACCTGCTGCAAGGAGTGAACTATTTTTTATATTTTTTGCATTAGAGAGTCCTCTGGCTTATTAGCTTGATTAACTACGCTGAGGCCCTTCAGCATGCATATATACTATGTTCGCCCTTTCGCTAATTTTATCACCAGTATGCTCTTTAAAAATAAAAACGAAACCTTTCGTGAAAATTTTTAAAATAAGTAAGTGGAAGCGAGAGTGTTCACGCCTCCACTCCTCCAGAAAAGGTCTTATTTGCCTAGATAATTATGGGTACCTGTGGCAGTCAAAAAGAGTCTGTAGGTGCCTTAATAATTACATGCACATGTGTATTTATACAGCCCACTATCTTTCCTTTTGGTCCTGATTCTGTACTGTGCACACGGATCTGTCCTTGATGCTTTATCTTTTTCAGCCGCATACCTTTACAACCGCTGTACAGTCTTACGTTGTCCACTTGGTGGCAGCATAACGCCACATAATACACAGTCCAGCTTCCCAATCCGTCACCTCACTCATCTCAGTGATCTGTGTGTTTTTGAATGTGTGTGTGTGTGTGTGAGTGAACAGTTACCTGGGTGGTGCTTGAGGTTTCTCTCTGGTGACTCATTCGTCCTGCGATGACTAACGCACAGACGCCACAGCGGACAGTCATAACTGCCATCGGAGCCGACCAGCGCTCATTATCTGAGGAGACTTTTATTGGAATGCACAGAAACAGGCACCAAAAAAAAAGAGAGAGAGGAAAAAAAAGAGAGAGAGAGAGAGTGTTGACGACTTTCTCTAAACGTAACAGTGACAGTGGTGTTTTTGTTTGCTCAGCATTTTGAATTTTAAATTCCTACACTTTGAATCTGGATCATTATTAGCTTTTGTTCTCTCCTAACCTCTGTGTTTTTTTTTATTCTACTCTGGGATACAGATGTATGATGGATGGATAACGTGAATGCCGTTAAAATGATTTATGTGGATAAACAAACAAAGACAACCGCCCTCAAATGGGTGTTTTTGCGGAGTATCCCTTAACGTAAACTCTTTTCAGCACATCATTTTTCGTTAGCAGCATCGGTGGCTAACGCTAATTAAGGACACAAGGCCCAGTGATGAAAGTTAGCTGCAGTTCACATTTGAAGTCTGCTCCAGAAACATGCCCGGCTCTAATGGTTCAGGCTTGGAAAGACACATTTATGGTTACGGTCGGCTCTTTTGTCAACACTTGAATGACCGTACACACAACTCACATCATCACACATAATTCATCACAGTTCCAGCCATCTCACCCTCTCTGGTTTTAATCAACTTTTTCCATCTTTCCTCTTTTCCATCTTTTCCTCTTTATTTACGAGCGTGTTTCTAAATCACAGTTGCTCTGATTCAATGGATTTTAATAAGTGTGCTATTTGACGTAAGACACGAGGGAAAATACCTTTTACTTCAACATGCTTCTCAGTTAGAAATATTCACTATTTTTTAACACGAACACACAAAACAAAACAGACCGAGAAAGGCATGTGAAAGTTTCCTGCGGCTCTGGACATTCAGAATTTCAGCTTTTCGCTCTCCATCACTCTCCCCTCTCCTTTATTTCTCCGCTCTTTGCACTTTTTTTTTTCCTGCAGTCGAGGCTGGTTTTATTGACATGGGAGCTCTTGCAGAGGATTACTTTGGAGTCACTAATGATGATGTATAAGAACTCTCCCCTCTCCTACTTCTGAACCAAGAAATCAGACTTCTAAACCACATCAGGAAACATTTGGCACAGTGGAGTTATTCTCTGTAATCACTTTATTTAAATCCTCTTGTTTTCTTTGTACCCTGACTTTGTCTGCTTTCAGACTGAACAGTCCTGACCTTTTCTACCCTGCAGAGAAATGCACCGAAATCTACTTAAACTTAGGAGGTTGGCCAAACTTTTTCTGTGATCTCCATCCGCCAGTAGCACAGCGATTACTCCAAGTTGTATAGCAGCACCTTAAAGAGTCTACTCAGTGTAGTGGGGCTAAAACGTTGATAACGAACTGGATGATACATCAGCATACTGTCCAATTTTTGTCAAAGAATGATGACATCAATGCAGGTCATAAGATGCTCTGTCTGCTCTCCATTCACCTGAAATGCAGTGAGTTATTCCTTAGACAAACCGCCGCAGATGATCCAAAACGCAGCAGCTCCACTGGTCATCAACCTACCCAAAAGAGCACATGTCACTCTGCTGTTCATCTCCTGTATTTACAGTGCAGCAACAGAAACAGCTCCTGAAATCGATCATTCAAGTCTTAAATCCCTACGACCCACAAAGTTCTGCTACAAGTCTCTAACTGGACTCTTTTCGCCCCCCGGTGGTTGAACGATCTACCAAACGGATGGGGTCCCTTTGCAACTTTAAGAAAAAGCTAAAGACCCAGCTCTTTCATAAACACCTACGCACTCAATGATATACATGATGATTGTTGTTTAATAATAAATATGGCATTGTTTAGGATGGGTTTGATGCTGATACGAGCTCTCTTGGTGTTGTGCTTTGCCTCAGCACCTGTGTCTGATCGGATTTAAAGCTTTTTGACTTTCTCCGTTTTAGATCACTGCTTGTGTTCTACCTACTCTCAGATGTACATCGCTCGGGACAAGAGTGTGTCTGCTAAGCGAACTGAAGAATTGTAAGCTCAAGGAAACTTGATGAAGTCAGAATTCAGACATCAATCTCAACACTTGGTCTGTAAAATGAAAAGAAAAGCTTTGGCACGTGACGTAGATTTGAAAGTCTGAATCGGAAATCAGTTTATAAAGTCAGAATTTTGAAGTTTGAGTTCAGATGTTTAAGTTGTTACCCATGTTTTCTGTTACTGTAGTCCTTATCCTTTTCTGTAGTTTTTATATTCTATGTTTAAAAGGAACTTGACACTTCATGTTTTCATAACTTTCCCTGTTACCTTTGTATTCTAAAAGATTGAAGAAAAGGCACAATAGATGGATGGTTGGATGGATGGATGGATGGTTTAAATGGATGGATGGGTGAATGGATGGTTGGATGGATGGTTTAAATGGATGGATGGATGGTTGGATGGATGGTTGGATGAATGGATGGGTGGATGGATGGTTGGATGGTTTAAATGGATGGATGGATGGTTGGATGGATGGTTGGATGAATGGATGGGTGGATGGTTGGATGGATGGTTTAAATGGTTGGATGAATGGATGGATGGTTGGATGGATAGTTGGCTGGATGGATGGTTGGTTTAAATGGATGGATGGATGGTCATAATGCTTTCCAAAACATTGAAATTCTTTCAGGGAATAGAGTTGTTGTTTTTTTCATTATGTAACCTTCTCCCTTAGTCTCTGTTAGATTTCTTTTTTCTTCATCTCTCACTGCCTTGCTCTCTTGTAATTCCTGGTTTCTCTTTTTCTGTTGAGAAACAGACATGACTTTAAAAGACGGTTAAACTCCCAATCACGAGCGAGTCGGCACTAAACAAACAAAACCTTTTTGCATATTCCTTCCCACAACACTCTCCCTCCCTGGTCTACCTTCTCTCCCACCTCTAACTTCGATGGCTTTATCTCTCCTCCGCTGACCTGCCCTTTAATTGGTCCACTGCACTCACACCTACAGGATCCAACCAGCTGTCAAACAGATCCTGCCTGTTGAGGTTGACCTTAAGTGGGCCCGAGTCGAGGCCAGAGTGCCGGGTTTGGAGAGGTTCTCAGGAGTTCTAGGGGGCCTGGGGCATAAAAGAAGGGGGCACAAAGCATTTTCTTTCAGAGCACCAAAAACTCCTGTATCCTCTTTTCTCCCTTTCCCCCTGGCCTCCCTCCATCCCTCCATCACTGCTCTGCCCCCTCCAGACTCTGTGTCTGCGCTGACACCGCCTTTAACAAGGGGGGAGCGGGGTGCACTGTTTATTTGTGTGGTGCGAGGTTAAAAACTTCCCCCTTAATTGACATTCCGGTAACACTTTCCAATAATGGGGCGAGCAATTTCCTTGAAATTGATGTGTGTCCACCACAAGGAAAAACACAGCTTCTTACTTCCACTGACCCATGGATGATCCACACTTGCGCTGCGGCTTTGTTTTGTGTATGTGTGTGTCAGTATGAGAAACTGGATGGATGGTCTTCCGTCTGCAACATGCTTGTGTGTGTGTGTGTGTGTGTGTGTGTGTGTGTGTGTGTGTGTCTAAAATGGAAAGCACGCACTCTGCTCAAGTGTGCTTCGATATGAATGTGTGCGTATTTCGGCTGCTGCGTTCGTCAACAGTGAATGTGCGCAATTAAGGACGCCTGCGTGTGTGTGTAATCATCTCCTTTCCAGAGCTTTTGTTCGCCTATTTATCGCCCGGGTGCAGTTTATTTCCATGCTCGGGTGAGATGAACGTAAATAAATAATTCAAATATTTTCATTTTCAGTCACCCCGAACGGCAATGAGTGACAGCTGCGCCGCGTCGAAAATGCTAAAAACAAAATCCACAGTCGAAAAGCCTGTTTTCGCCCTCCGCTCCGTCAATGTGTTTCTGTGAGAAAAATATTCAAACACAAACATCTCCTTCTGCTGCGACGGCATCCTCGGCCTCAGCGGTGGACCGCTGGATGGGACTTGTGGTGTGAAGACGGTTGGTGTTAAACGTGTGTGTGTGAGGGAAAGAGAGAGAGAGAGAGAGAGACAGCGTGTGTCAATAAGTCGATGGGTAAGTGTGATGAATGTGTGCGAGCGTGCGTCTGTGTCTGTGTGTGGCTGCAGGCTGCAGACGTTGGCTGGTTCCTGGCCTTGTCATTCTGTCTCCCACACGCTCTCTGATGTGGTTTGAGGCTGCGGCTTTCACTATGAAGGGGGGGTGGGGGGGGGGGGCACCACACCACCGCACACACTCACACTGCTCTCACATGTCTGTGGAAACACACATTGCACACTGGTATGCAGTCACATTCTCAGAAATGCAGACACGCATACTCTCACACACACACACACACACACACACACACACACACACACACACACACACAAACCCTGAAGGATGTAACAACACAACAGCGGCTTGCCAGAGTGTCTGAATGGACGCCGGAGCGCTCAGCTAGACTAACACACACACATACAGTGTAGACGCCATCCGTGGTGCTGGTGGGCTCCCACAATAAGCGGTTAGTTAAATAATATCAAACACAGATGTTGGCGCCGATCCCATCATACTTTGAGCGTGTGTGTGTGTGTTTATGGCGAGTGTTCAGATTACTGATATGCAGATCCTTGGGAACATGTGTTTTCTTTGACATTATTTGATGCACGTAGATCACTTTGACTAAACGTGTATGCAAATGACCAAAATGCCTTATGGAAGCATTATGGAAAGCTCAATGACTCTGGTGCGAGTGTTTGTTCATCCAGTGAACACAGCGCTGCAGGAGCCGTCAATCATTATCCTCCTGTTGTACAGCTCGTGCATCTGAAGCTATCTGAGGGGTGTGCCGATTGTGTAGTGTGATCCGCGTTCCTCTCGTTCAAATGGAGGTGATGGAGGACAGAGGATAGAGTCAGGGACGGAGGAGAGAGGGGGGGGGGGGGGGAGAGGGGGGAATGACATGTGGGGAAGGAGCCACAGGTCGGGTTCAAGCTTGGGCCGCCCATTTGGAGGACGTAAGCCCTCGTGCATTGACCGTTGGACTGTCAGTACCCCCCATGTCATCCAGCTTTATTTTAAAGTCTCTCATCCATCACCTTCAAGTTCCTTTAATCTTATTGTCTTGAGTTTTGACTTTAACTGTAGTACTTAAATCTGTGATTTTTTTTTTGTTTAGTTGTTTTTTTCCCCCCTACAAAAATACACACTGCACATAACAGAGTCATATTTTAGAGCTGTGTCGGGAGTGTTTGTCAGTGCTGTGCTCCTGCGCTTCACCAAAGATGGAACTTTTGTCATGGCGTACAACGTGACAAGACGAAACAACTATCTTGCTCTCTTTCTCTGTCACTCACACACACACACACACACACACACACACACACACACAGTATAATGTACACCTGTCTCTCATGTATTTGAATACACAAACCAGAGAGGGTCAATTTCTGCTTTACTCACACTTCAAACACACACACACACACACACACACACACACCCTTTCTCTCCCTCACAAGCACACACACATTTATTCCAGAGATTCTCAGGACATGCTCAGTATTACTGCCCTCTACTGGTTTCTCTCAGACTTGCATGGTGGGTCCAACATGTAAATTGACACGATTTTATAATTAAAACAAAAACAAAAAAAAAACCCCTAATTGATCACAAGCAGAGAAAAACTAAATGTAGCATTTTAAATAAAAGGAGCAGGAGAGGAAATGTGGAAGAACAAAAATCGAGCCTTTTAAGTTTGTTTCTTTACTATAAAGATAAAGACTATAAAGACTTTAAAGACATCTTTTCTAAACTCAGGTTCTGTGAGGTGGTTCGTAAATAATCAGAACACTTTCGATCTTTGACCTTTAAAAGGCTGACTTTGATGTTCTTCAATGATGCGTCGTCCTGTCTTTGGCATCTACCGTGTCAGACAGCAGACGGTGGATCATTCCTTTAAGCGTCTGTTTTTGAAGGGGGGGGCTACCTTGTTTTTCATCAGGACCACCTTCCCTCTGTCAGCTGATTCTTGCTCATCAGCAACACACACTTCCAGTCCCATCGAGAGCAGTTTGTGTCGGCTCTCGACGAGCCCTGCCGTCTCTCCTTTTCGTCCCGTCTGTCTCTTTAAGGTGCTGTTTGTTTATGCCGAGACTCGGCTCAGTCAGACCTGTGCAGGCTCAGTGCTGGGCTCCTTTCATAGGGGCTCCATTTTGTTCTTAATAAAATGGCACTCAGTGGCCGGGGGACTGGCAGGCACCCAGCTCCCTGGGAAACCAAAGAATGCTGGCCTTCATTTAGCGACAAACAGCTACTGCCTGAGGAAGCTAGCTCTCCACTCTGCTCCTCAATGCTACTGCTGCTCAGGCCTGTGTGTGTGTGCGCGTGTGTAAATGTGTGTGTGTGTGTGTGTCACTGTGGAATGGGGCCACGGTTGAAGGAGTCAGGTATTGCGGCGGCGGCTCCTTACATAGCTTTTCTCTCGTTGACGTTCGCTTGCACCATTCGTTCTTTTCAGGCACCCGGCCGTCTCTCCGCCCGCGTCCCCGTCTTGGAAACATGCAGCACCACTTCTTCTCGTCCCCTGACCTCGCTCGCCTCTCCTTCGCTCCATCACTCAATGTGAATGGTGGGAACAGAGCTGCTATTAAGATGCATATTTAGAAGGTGTAGCCCCCTCCTCGTCCTCCCATCTCCAGTACACTCTCCTAACACACACACACACACACACACACACACACACACACACACACACACACAGACGTACACGTTAGTCACTCAGAGTGCTTGTCACCTGGGATACACACACACACACACACACACAGACTTAGGCAGACTTGTTGGAAAGCTTTTTTGTTATTGGCTGTCCAAGCTCAGCCAGGACTTTCCCCATCCCGCCTTCTTCTACAGCTCTTCGTTGTTGTTGTTGTTGTTGTTGTTGTTGTGGTTCTCCTGGTTTAACATTTTGCGGTGAGTTGCAACTTCTCAGTCGAATCTCAAATGTTCAGTGCTGCCTTTTAGAAGAAGAGGAAAAACAGCAAGCATCCCTCTCAGAGTTTTTCTTCTGTGACATTGAGGGAACATGACCTTCCTTTGCTTCCTTACTCAGAGTCAAATCAAAACTGAGTCTGTGTGCTTAATATGAAAAAAGAAGCTAGTTAGCTTAGCTTAGCCAGCCCAGTACCACACAATGCAGCCAAACCTACCTCCATAGGCGCCTATGGAGGTTGCTAAATGTGCCTAAAAAGTTTGCTCGCTATGACTTGAATTTCCCTCTGGATCAATAAAGTTGTCTGTCTGTCTTGATACAGCTAACAACCAGTTAGAATAGTTTCACTTAAACAGCACAGGTTTTTAAACTGTTACTTCACAAGACTCAGAAGTGTCTTTAAGCTTCACTGCAGTTAGCCTGGTTAGCAGCTTTGGTGTTAGAGTCCTTCTTTTTTATGTTCCTCAAATGTTCTCTCAAACGGTTAGCTCTTCTGCTAGCTCGAGTGGTTGACCTCTAGCTCACTACCTGAATAAAGTCCCTCTGGTCAAACGATGGATACGTGTCTTGAATCTTGAGAAAAACAGTGAACACTAAATATTTTCATGTCCAGTCTCTTACAAATGTCTCATATACATTAATCCAACAGATAAAACATGACACCCGCGTGAGCTGTTAGCTGTTAGCTAGATGAACAACAACGCACCGCCAAAGTGTCGCATCCAACAGCTCAATCGTATCGGGCCATCAGGTCAAAGCTTGAACTTAAGATGGGATAACAAAATGGGTTTCCTGCAAGCTTGGGACATTTTGGTGGTCTTATGGAAGGGCTAACAGTGCACTACTATTTACCAAACCTGGGTAAGCAGATACCGGGGAAAAGTCCGATTGCTGCCAAAATAGAAACTATACACTGAAGTAGATGATTCAGAGAAGGTGTTTGGCAAAGCAGATGGGGGGGGGGGGGGGGGGGAAGACTAGAGAAAAAAAAAAGGAAAACAGGCCTACAGTTTGATGCACTTAAGGGATCTGAAGTGGGTGAGATTAAATAAGTTTCATTCCTTACCACATTCATTTCCTGCGCAGACAGTCGGGATAGATGAGGATAGGGAAACAAAGTGGGAAACATCAATGACAGTGAGGTGAGGTTGGAGTGATGAAAGAGGAACCTGAAGAGTAAAAAGCAAAATGACAGCAGGAGAAATGAGGGGAGGAGACAGGGGGGGGGGGGGGGGGGGTATGTTTTGTCTTTCGTCTCCTCCTAATGCGACACATGTGAGAGGCCTCGGAAACAATGAGTCACCCTCCAACGGGACTGTCGCCACTATCGGGGCTCAGGGAAGGCTCGCTCTGCGCTAGAAGATTATACCGCCGCTTGTCATTTAGCCACTGACTCCCCCCCCCCCCATGTGAGTTTTCACTTTCTTCCCCTCCGTCACTCAGCTGCTTTTTGGACAGCGTTGATCTCGGTGTGGTGAACGTAACTGATGGAGGGATTTTTGGCAGAATGAGGCGATGCAGTAGAAAACATGCAGAAAACACACACACACACACACACACACACACACACACACACACAGATAGAGCAGCATTCAAAAAGCTCATATTTCTACTTGAAAACACGCTGATCTCATCAGAATCAGTCAAAAACCCTGATTAGAAAAAAAAACTAAACACTTTGACTTTTTAACATAAAGAAGAGAGAAAAGTTGCGACTTTGAAAGCTACAAAATGTGAGCAGGACGCGCTGCTACGTATGAAGCTAACTGAACCTGTGTTGTGTTTTTTAAGACTAAAACTTCAATCATACATGCGAGGTGACCCCCTGTCACCCCTTTCATCATTTCACATGCTCGTCATCATGGGGACTGAAGGACAACTTTTGATGTCCAGACTACTCAGGTTGAAATGAGTGCTGCCGTTGGAAAACTGTCATGAATTGATTCAAAAACAAGAAGGAGCCTCTTCTTATTGTTAATAATATTAATATTATGAATACTTTTTTGTTTGTTTGATGGCGCCATTCAAGTCACCCAAGCTCACCTTACATAGGCATAAAATACCATCACAGATTATAAAAAGCAAACATTGACATGAAGAAGGGAGGTAGTTGTGACAGATTGGTGTCCAGTAATGATTGTGCTCACAGTCTGTTTGTCTAAAAGAGGTCGTGGTGCGTCTCTTGATACAATATGTAGAATAGTACGGTGTGGAGCTGCTCGTTAGTTAAATCCAGTACACACATACCTGAAAGCTCCTCTTGAGCACGATGGGGAAGTATTTGCCCTCTGCTTCTTTTTCACCTGTTACCGCTGTAATCGCTGTTTAAGCTTGGTTGTTCCTTGGTGTCGCCATATAGGAGAGCAACTCTTAGTGATGACCTCATCACATGAGCAGTGCGTGTGGGTCTATGCATGGGGGGGCGGAGGGGGGAAGGGGGGGTGAGGAGAGGTGGATTGGGACAAAAGGGAAGGATGCTTGTAAACACATTGTATGGAGTTATCTGTCAATCCTCTCTCAGCTGCTGCACTTTTTCATTGTAAAGCTTTTGGATATCTGCCTCTCTCTCTCTCTCACACACACACACACACACACACACACACACACACACACACACACACACACACACACACACACACACACACACACACACACACACACACACACACACACACACACACACACACACACACACACACAAATACAGGCCTGCTGTCAACCCTTCCCATTCCTTTTGGATATGCCCTAATTGACAGCAAATGACTGAATGCATATGAATTTGTTGTTCCAGTACAGCTAAATAAAGCCTCATGGTGAACCTGTGTTAGCTGAAGCAAGAACCCAAGTGATAGACTGCAGGGCTTTAATGGTGAGCTGACTCTTTGTACATACAGTATGTGGAGGTAAAGCAATCAAAATTCGAGTTTCACTGCGCTGGTGGTGGTGGCCTTTTCTCTTTCCTTTTTTTTTTCTTTTTTTTTTTTTCCATGGGGCCAATTAGAGGGGTGATTTCCTGACAGATTGCTGCAGCTCGTCTGTCTGGGGCAGTGCTTTGGTTTGATCCCATGAAATTAGCCTGAAACAATAGAGGCCGAGCCATCCACCCTGCCGCTTTCAGCAATCTGTCACTTTGCTCCGTGCCTCTGCGTCTCTTTGTTTAACCATTTGATTTTCTCTAATGTGTGTTCTCTCGATTTTAGCTCGTACCTTTTTCACTTGGACTTTCTGTTTCTTATCTCGCCTCTCTTGTGCTTCTCTCTGTCTCTTGGACTCAACCTGTCTCGGCCAATCTAAACGTCCGTTGTGGATCGATTGTAGGAGGAGAGAAAAGTTAGGTGAAAACTAACTCAATGTGTCGTCTTGTTTTATCATGACCGTCCAAGTTATAATTTCCCTGGAGATAAATAAAGTTCTATCAGATGGTAAACAGATGCTTATAGGCCGTGTACACACAGCTACATAAACGGAGGAAGACAGAGAGGGATCACAACATCCATTTTTAAAAGAGAAATGTGCCAGGTCAAAATACGCAGTGTTAGTTTTCGGATTTGTGCGTGTGCAGAACGCTCTGTGCTCTCATTGGTCAAAATCACTGATGTGACAAAACACATCCTAGAGGCAGCGCCACCTCCAGTTGAGTCAAGTTGAGATAATGTTGTTTTGGCTTCAAGAGTCCTTTAAGATGACATTCTGTTGTATTGTACAAATCACAATCAGTCTGGCTTTTTCTTTCTTTTTAAAAAAAATAAAAACCCATAATACTCTGTAGGGTTGCTAGGCAATAGTTCATTCAGCCTGCAGACAGCATGCATGCAGGTCAAGAGGGCAGCTGGATGACAGGAGTAAACAAGAAGAAGCCAACCGGTCCTGGAGGAAATGCCAGACGAGAAGGAGAGCGGCACAGAGACGGAGGAGGAGGAGGAGGAGGATGAGGGGAAGAGGAAAAGGGGGATTTGGGTTTGCGATATAAAAGACGAGGGGGGGGTATGTGAGGGTGGTCCGTGTGAGACAGAGGGAGTACCAAAAAATAACGTTCTCGAGGCCGTGTCAAACTTGGAGTAACAGTTGTGCAGTGTGAGGGAAATGTCTGCAGGCGGCTCTTCTTAAGGACTCATTAGGATTCAAAACCAAAATGAAAAAGCCTGTGAGACACATGCACACTGAGATGTTCTCTTCCAACTGTCTTACTGCACCACCACAGTGTTGTCTCTCGTTGTCTCATGACCTGAGACCTCCTGACTTCTTTGATTTGCATATTTGCCAGATTGTAGGCAGTGTCAGAGGCCAATATGGATACCGTTATTACAAGTGAATCCAGTATTGATATCAGTATCAATACAGATCACTGCCCACACACACACACACACACACACACCTTCAGTCATCCTCTTCATGCAACATACGCTCTATCAAAACAAGTCGATACTAAAAAGCTTTTTTCAGCTTATGTTAAAAACTTTCCTCCGACATGAATCTGACTGACAGGGACGTTAGTGGCAGTTTTTAGTTTTTTCACTTGGAGATATTCTATTAAGATGTTGTTGTTGTTGTTGTTGTTGTTTAAATCTATTTCATGGTTGTGTACTGTGTGACTGTCTGTGCTACGAATGAAACACTGAATGGAATTTGTCTGCAGATTTCGGCACGGATGCAAAGCCTTTAAAGCGGCTCTAATGACTAACACACACAAACATGTATGCTGAACAATTGCTTGAAAATGCACACACACACACACACACACACACACACACACACACCTGCATTTACTTATACGTGCTGTACTTTCTCTTTTCCCTGAACACACCCACACATGTCCTCATTATATTTTCCTTCAGACCGTGCGTACCTCCCCATCAAAGGAGTGTACGCACAGAAACAAATGAAACACACACTGTCTCTCACTCCTCTCTGTCTTCCTGTCAATCTTTGTTCTGCCAAGGGCTTTTGGAGAAGATCAGACTAACAGCAGATAGCTGCATCCATTAAGGACTCTGCAGTCACTCAGCAGCAGTATTGTGATACAGGAGAGCAGGCAACGGGACACACTTGTCGCTCAGTGGCAGCCTCAGGGAGCGCTGCCTGCTTCTTGACAGATATCTCTCCTCTAATGTTCCCCGAGAGAGCCCGAGCTGCTCCCCTCGGTGACAGATGCAAAGAGGGACACAAGAGGAACATCTGGGGGGGGGGGGGGGTTGAAAGATTGCACCATCAATTCACCATGATCATACACTTTGTAACCGCATCCTTCCATTCACTTTCTTCATGTGTAAGAATCGTGTGTGTGACTAGAAGTCGACCCCAGACTCCAGAATTCAGTCGCGGCGCACAAAAAGCTGACATGATAACTGGATATGAGTTTGTATCGCGCTACGACACCACAGGTCACATAGCCGTTCCCATGTTGCTATGTGGCTACAGGAAGTGGGGATCGAGAGACGACGAACTCTACCGACAGTCGCCCGTATCTTACGGACATGTGCCGCGTTGTTGTTGTTGTTTTTTGTGCTTTTTCTTTTTTCCCTGACATCAAACATGACGGAGGCAGGATTGCAGGTTATTTCTGATTTTATCACACTCTGCTTCAACTGAAAGAAATGGGGCCACCTTACTCTGCTGTCAACATGGGGGCCACTGAAGAGGTCCCTCACTGGTGTTGGGATAAATGAATGGACTCAGCATGCTTTTCAGAAAAGTGAGACGTGGAGTTTTAAAAGCTAAGTTAAGGGACGCAGGTGGTCTAGCGGATGGGTCGCGCTCCCATCGTGCGGGGCTGAGCCGGCTCGGGTTCAGGCTCCTGTCCTGCATGTCACTCCCTGGTTAACTACTCTATCCAGTGTTCTGTTGAAAAGAGGCAGAAGGGCCCAAAAATAAGTCACCAAGGAGAAGTGGGAGGAGCTTCTCTGGGCTTGATTCATAAAGCGGCACGTTGGTGGTTCAACTGTCCTTGTTCTCTGAATGTAGTGTTGGTCATGGTCACCTGTTGATGGTCAGACACAATGCATTGCTTTATATCAGTGTTGTTGTTTTTTTTTACCACGCTGTATTTCTACCGACCATTTCATTCTTGAAGAAGCTCATTCTGGTTTTTAAAAAATGACCTGCCCATAAGTGTGTTGACGTGAAGTTAGAGGAAGGAGGAAGACAGTGAGGGTGGTGGATTTTCAAATGCACCTCACAGCACCCTGCCGTAAGTCAAAAAGCACCCCGGTGATGTTTCTTGTTACATTTAATGACAACAGGATGCAACGCCAAATCTGAAGAACGAGGACAGCCGAGGAATCTGTTGGCCCCGGTGTGCTCTAATTTGCTGGCTGACTGCAGAAAGACAACACTGTCTCTTTAATGTGGGGAGGGTCAGAGGTCTCTGTATTGCATTTGTAAGGTCAGCGGTTGAGGTCACGCTCAGCTCTCGGCCTTCCTGCTGCAGACAGACGGGTCATGCCACCTACATAGAGTCCAATTATCCCTGGCAGCTAATAACATGCTCAGCTCGCAAAGTCGCAAAGAGCAACAAAATTCCCCCGTTACTCAAACCGACGCACTTCCGCGTGCATACTTGGGCCTCTTTAAACACACACACACACACACACACACACACACACACACACACACACACACACACACACACACACACCAACACCAAGCTGTGCTGGGTCTTTATGACGCGCAGAAGACGGACGGGAAGGAAACAAATCAAAGGAGAATAATCCGAAACTTCCAAACAATTGAAGCAACGTGAGTGACGCGTCCAGAAGTAATTAACAGCTCAGTGGATCATGTGACCAAACTCTAACTGTGTTTGACTCTTAACAGCACTGTGCGGCGTTTTAAAAAGGTCCGAGTGGTCATCCTTTATGAACAGGATTTTCAAGAAAAGAAATACCACTCCCCTGACTGCAATACAGCTTCCTGATTGTTGGTTTCTATGGCGACCACTCAGCTGGTTGTCCATCACTTGCCTTCTCTTCTTTAGAGTCTCATACCTCTCCTGGTTCCTTCTACAAGCTGCCTCCCTACCTACACCAACAGCCACAGGATGTATGCAGAAATCCCCATCCTGGAATCTTTCACTGGAAACGATTTCTATATCTAAGCCAGTTCTAACCCAACCACTTCATTCTGACATAACAGATAAGACATTTGCTTCACTCTTATTGTTTCCCCTGATAATAATGAATTCAGAGCACATATATAATATACAGCACCATATCTACTTGTAAGAAAAAAAAACACACACACACAATGCAAGAGAGACAGAGAGAGAGATATTTTGAGGTGTATCCTGGCTGTCTGGCTCTGGCTAATGCTCTCTTCAGTGAGGTGGAATGGCACATAAGCTCCCATTAATACAGGAATGAGTTGAATTTAGCTCCGTCTGCCTGCATGGCTGGCCTGACCAGCCCCCCTGGCTTTCCATGAAGTGTGGGGCGCAACACTTACTGAAAAGCTCGGCGCGGCGCTCCGGCATGCCACACCCTCCCGACACCCCCAGCGCTCTCCTTTGTTCTCTAACTATAGCCGCAGCCGTGCCAAGGCCCCCCGACTTAAATATTCCACTATAAAACAAGTGATAATGAACATGAAAAGCACCGAGCGCGGGGAGTTGACTGAGCCGCTAAAGCGCACGCCGTGCACACGCAATCAGCGTTCCATGCGCGCGCGCGCGCACAAAGGGCACATTAAAAGGAGCACGCGCACACTCGTGCATCACAGGTGCAGAGACACTGTACATATTGTGCAACGCGCAAACAATGTCCAAACACGCCTGCATGAGCACTCTTTGAGTAGAATCACGCGGGGAAAGTGTGGAGAGAGGGGATGAGAGGTGTAGAGACCTGGGAGTGGAAAATGATTGATCTGTTTTAAGGACCCTATAAATCCAGCAGCTGATGCGGGGGTATAAATGGGGGTGCGCACGTCTTTTCTACCTGGCAACCCCCCCCCCCAATCGACGCATCACAACAGGGATATTTATACGGCCCATCCTGCCGTAAGACCTTGACAAACCCCCGGCACTTGTCTGGAATGAAGGAGGAAATTAGCACGCATTCGTTTTTGCGATTGCGTGTTTTGACGTTGGCGGTGCTTTGAGAATTGTCGTGAAGCACGTTCCGTTCGCCGCTTCAAAGTGGATGATGAATCATGAATGTTGCTATTATTATCCAGCGTGTGTGTGTGAGGGAGTGTGACTGTAACTATTGATGAGTCACATGGGCCTTTACAGTACACTGTCTGTAACTTACTGTGGAGCTTCTGTATCAAGACGGGCTCCATGTAAAGCTCGTCTGTCTATGGAGCTCCCTGGAGCGCCCAGGCAGCCAGGCACCTTTGACCAGAGCTAGGCTCCCTGAGAAACACACACACACACACACACCTTTCTGTGGGCCCCCACTCTCCCTGATGCGAGATGAGCCCACCGAGGCCCCCTCCTGGAGCTGCAGCCCTGGATACCCCCCCCCCCCCCCCCCCCCCCTTACCCTCGCACTCCGCACAGATGTGGCCGAAAGCCAGGGGACGCCACCGTCTGGATCAAGGAGGGTTGATGAGGGTGCTGCGAGATACGTGTGTGTCTGAGTGTGCACGTGCCTGTATCCGTGCGTGTGTGTGTGTGTGTGTTTTTTTGCGCAGGAGGACGAGGAGGAGGAGGGGGGGGGGGGGGGGTCTATCCCCAGACACACATTGCTCCGTTTTTTGGAAAGGCTCTGGCCCACCCAAGAGGAAAGAGAAGGAGGAGGTGGTGGTGGTTGTGGGGTGGGGGGGTGTAGCGGGGGGGGACCAAGGCCTAGTGGGGAACAAAGCCTTATTTCAAACCTGCCGAAAACAGGGGTCTTTATGCTGTGATGCCGGGGCCCCCTCCTATGTAAGGAGATGTTATCGCAAAGATGCAATATCCACCTCGGCAAGGGGAGTGTGTGTGTGTGTGTGTGTGTGTGTGTGTGTGTGGAAGGGGGGGGGGGGTGCTGCATAGGCCTCCAGTGTTACACTAAGTACCCCGGGGCACTGACCTCGCTAATGAAGTCTCCCTTGGCTGCTGCTACCCACTACTGTACCCTCCTTTGTCTTTCACACAGGGATCTGTCGCTCTGTCTGTCTAACAGCCCGCGCGGCCACCGCTCACGTTTTGCCCGCTTTCACACATGTTCTTCTGGCTTATTGTTAGTGTGCTTTGTCCTGGCATGATGACGTTTTGTTTGTTTCGTCTGCTGTCCTAAATTGCCCCATGAGCCTTTTTTTTTTTTTTTCCTTCCAGTTTGAACGCTCGCCTTTCTCCGCCCGCCTCTCTCCACGACATGTTTGAAGTATCTCCCTGATTTACTGTCCGTCTGTCTCTTATACTCCTTTTGACTTTGAAGCACTCGCTTATCCAAACCCCTTGAAGCCCCCTTTTTCTACTCACTGCGACTTTTCAAATGTGGCCTAGAGTTGCATTTAAAGATGTTACGACAAGGTCTTCAGGGAATCCACAAGTGGGGAAAAGGGGAAATTTGATTTTTTTTTTTTTTTTTTCTGGGAGGTGGGGATCGCCGAACGGGAGAAAAGCACAATTAAAGTGGACGCCTCGCATTCCTGTGTGGAAGCCTGTGGCCTGGGGATAGGATTTTCTCTATTTTTATTTTTTTTCCTGACAGCTTGGAAATCCAAAGCACTCGGCTTCTTCAACTGCATCTCAGCGTGCATCTTCAATCACAGGTCCCAACATTTATAGAAAGATAATTCAGGAGAACAGGAGGAAGATGGGCGGTGAGGAATGTGTGCGAGCTCGCGGGGGATGTCAAGGCCAGCTGACGACGTGATGTCACAACGGAGCAATCTTATTGGTGACATTTTTCTGTTCAATATTTTGCTTGATCGATGTTACGTTCGTCCTTTCGGACTGCTAAAATCCAAAACTACAAAATTCTGAGGCGGTTTTGTGACTCTGTTTTATACAGACATCACAGGATGGAATCCCCTAGCCTCCTGTTGCTGCTGCTAAGCCGTCACTGCTCTCCGAATCGACCAATCATTCAAGGGGTGTGGCACCCTGTCTTTGAGGCACCGTGCATAGAGAGCATCGCCCGGCCCCCGGAGAGCCAAAGTGGAAAGTTTGCTTTAGCACCCGTTGGGTTGGAAGATGAAAGAGCTTTGGGATGACATGGGTCTATGGTTGGGGGGGGGCAATGAGCATGAAGGAGTGTATGTGTGTGTGTGTATATGGAGGGTGGGCTTATTCCTCTTTATCCCGTCTGGCGTGCTGCGGCGAGGCTCGACCAGTATCAGCTGTCCACTCTTCTCCGGCTGCCAGTCGCCGTGCAGCCCAAAGCTGGCCTGTCTGCTCATGGATTACCTGGGCGAACGAGTGTACCCCTTCATCCCCTTTTTCCTTTGAGAGCACAGCTCCCCCTACCCCCGCCTGAAAGCCCTCACCTGAGCACCCCTGCACGGCCCGGGGGGGTGCAGTTATAAAAAGATGAAGGGGAGGAGATTTAGGGCATTGGCTGGGACTGCTGTAGCTGTGTTTGTAGGGCTCGCCGGGATTAGTTGGCGGCTGGTGGTTATTGATTCAATTTGAGATGCTTTATAATCTGCAAGCCGCCTAATGCTGGTGCACATGCTAGTTTCCTCCAAAGGGCCCTAATCCCTGCATGTTATAAAAGGAATATGCCTTTGGTGGCAGAGGAGATGGTCTGAATGCCTGCGCTGCAGCAGAGGAGGAATCTGTCATGGATGTGTTTGGCTGAGCCAGCGCTGGGATCAGGGGGGCTCGGCATGTTGGCTGCAGGTTTTAGCCAGTGCTGAGAGCTGGAGTAGAGAATGAGTCGGCGTGCTTTCGGAATGCACTCACAATTTGCACTGCTGGTATGCTAGCTTCAGCATACATGCGCGGCGCGTAACCCGAGCTCTGGAGAGCCGTGAGCAAAGTTTTGACATCAGGGTAGACATTTGGTGAATCCACTCATTTGGGATCGAATTAAAATCTGTGTCTGAATCCGAGAATGAACCAACTTTTAAGATTTAATTCCAAATAACCCTCAGAGCGTCTGATGCAAAAATATTTATCCGGATCATTGTTGAAAATACATCAATTTATTGACATTCTGCTAGTTTTAAAAATATTAGTTTGGGGCTTTTTTTCAAGAGAGACAGGAAAGCGGGGAAGGACATGGGGTAAGACTCGAACCCTAATATCAGTGTTCTCCGACATGGGGCGCTCTGACCAACCAGCAGGCGACCCGGCACCCGGACGTTTTGCCAATTTTGCCAAACACAACACTTATATTTAGTCTGGGACTGGCGTTGTTTGTTATTGTAACACGATTATAATGGAAACCAGTTGCTATCTTTTAGGGAGATGATATACTTTGGTATCCGATTTGTACATTGGCTGACCTATCTGAGGCTGGGAGGTCGACATACTGACACTGCGTTGGTATGAAACGGCTCGACTCGTGCGAGAAGAGGAATCGTTTGTCTTTCCTGAAGTGGGTGAACGAGTGAAAAGAAAGTCAAATAGTGACAAGAAGAGAGCGCAGGTTAATGAGGGTACCCACAGAGGCTGATTGAGGATGAAAGAATGACTCAGCTCTTTTTTTTCCCCCCTCCCCTCTCCGCCCTCTCACTCACATGTGTGTTTATTCTGAGATTGTCATTTGTCATTGGTGGGTTTTTTTGTTTTTTTTTTCTTTTTGTTCCGCGACAGCCAGCTCCAAATCATGCACAGACAGATGGAAGGGCCAGCAACTCAAATAGAGATGGGATGGGAGGTGTGTGTGTGTGTGTGTGTGTGTGTGTGTGTGTGTGTGGTGGTGGGGGGGGGGGCAGCAGAACCAAGGCCAGCATCCCACGTTTGATGTCTCTCCCCCGGGCCTCATCCGCTCTGTCACACCCCCCTCTGGACGGTGCTGACAGATGGAACTTCGAGACACAGACCCACTGGGGACGGTGACACACAAGTATGAAACAGAAGGAGGGATGAGTGTGAAAGATGAATGGCTTGATGAATGGAAGTGGATGCATGAAACAATATGAAAGGGCAACAGCATCTCAACATCGCAGCCTTTCATCATGCACGCCTGCGTGACTTGAATTTCATGTTACCTCCGCGGGCATTGTGTTAATCGATAACACATTTTCACTTGGAGAAGGAGCCGTCAGGAAAGAATGCCACTGAACTCAAAGGCTCTCGTGTCCCGCAGTCACGAGGTGATCCAGTGTTACTGTCACTCTGAGAACGCACTAAAAGAGCGAGAGTCAAATAAGAATACATGCCTCTCTGTTCATCAGTATTACATCAGTAGTGTTCTACGCGGTGAGTTATAAGCTTGAGCAGACATGGCCGTTTGGTCAATGCGTGCTCCTCTCTGGCATCTCTTCTGTTTGATTTGGCAGTACTACAGGTGACCACTAGAGGCTGACAAACAGCTGTGACCTGCCGCCGCTCGCCACAACCGCTGATGGCTGTGTTGCAGTGCCACACTAATTAAAAGCAAACACTTACATTATGCACACGCTGATATTTAATATTCACTCCGATCCAAGGAAAGCACTCACAGCTTCACACAGGATGTAATGATGAGGCCCTGAGATGCTTTCTTTTTTTTTTTTCCCCCCCTTACTTTTCGCCGTCGAGGTTTCTTTCACTCTGACGTTTTTAGTGGCATGATAAATCCTCGATAAGAAGGACAAGAACCAGATACAGCGTCATTATCGTTGTCGAATAAGAGTTATTTTTACTCCTCATGCCCAACACAATTTCCTGAACACCGAAATGGGAAGACGTAAAATGATCGCATTCATCAAACGCAGCCTTCTCGTCCTTGGGAGCTGCCAGAAGGAGGAACTGAATCCGTTCACTTTTCTCTTTCTATTCATGCCTGCGCTGCCAAAGTAGTGCCGGCATCACGCAGGTATGAATGGATAATTGTTGTTGTGTCTACCTCTTGGCCAGTATGGAATTTGAGACGCTGGATGGAGTGCAAGGGAACACAGGCGGTGCCAACCATCTGGGGCTCTCACCTGCCACCCTGCCCATGAGCCAAACAACAGACCTGGATGTTAAAGGACTGGCTTACTGGAGCCAGTTGCCTGGAACAATTAATCCGTGCTCATTTCCAGCTCTGAAGCTGGAGAGTCCTGCGTTTGGTTTGTCCCGTGGCTTACATTTCATTTCACCAAGAGGAAATTGCTTTTTTTTTTCCTGTCTCTAATTATTAGTATTTACACTTAAAATGCATCCTAGACCTTTTTTTTCCCCCTCTTACAAATGGACACAATATGAATGTTACACAGTGTGTGTTCCTGTTCCTGTGGAAATGCAGACTTTTGGCCTTCGTGTCAGCCAACACCAGAGCTGACATCTGTGTATTGATGCCAAACTTTTTTTTTTACAAATATCATTCGTGTCGGCTGAAACCGACCGCACATTTGATCCATTTTCATCAGTATGCGCGATACATGTCCCACAGTAAAGTCACATTCGGCCTCTGTTTGTGTGGGAGACGCGTGGACATACCTGGCAGCTGTGTTCATGTGTTAGCCAAGCAGCAGGTCAAGTCAAGCCTCCCTGGCCTGTGTAGCCTGGAGCTTATTTTGTGACGTTAAGCATGTCGCTGCGCGTCTCATCTGATTCGCCCATCACAGGAAACCAGCAAGAGCTAATGTCACTGAGTTGAAGCGTTCTGTACACTTGAAGCCAGACAGTTCGAGTTTGCCCAGTTTGTCACGCCCAGTGCATTACTGGTTCTGGAAGTCATCGACGAGCACTTGGGTCTAATGTGACGTGAACACCTCTGAACTTTTACAGTCTATTTGATGGGCGTGTATTATATAAAACAAGTGGTGGACAGTCTTTATTTTCATGTCCACACTAGCCCGTGCAATGAAACACACGTCAGTCCAGATGATCAGAGCTGTTTCAATAGTTGTCGACTAAACGTAACAGGAGATTATTTGTGATGGAAAAAAACGCTGGAGAAGAAATAGCATGGAGAAGTTAATGATCTTGAATTGGGTTGAGAACTTCTCTATGTTAAGGAATACAGGAAGTGCTCAATAGGACTCAAATGATGATGCAACAGCATCTCCCTTACCTCCTCCTCCTGAACCGACGAATCACCCACCCGGACCGGGCTGGGGGTTCCAAAGTGGCGCCCTGACTGGGATTATTTTACAAGAGATATAGTGCGAGAGAGCCTGTGGTATTTATTCTTTAAATGTAAATAAAAAAGGATCTTATTGGGAAATTAGAATCCTTATTCTCTTTCATCCTTTCTCTTTCAGTCTCGTGCAAACTTGTATATTTTGGCATTTCAAAGGTGTTGCACTCTTGCTTTTTCATATGAAGTCGACCCCGACGACCATCAGGACTACCAACGCCAAACGCCTCCAGACTTTGTGACTACCTCTGAGCAAGACTTCCGAGCCAGCCTGCAAAATGACCCGATGTGAGGGATTGGCAAGTTCGGCGTGGCGAAACAGCGTGAGACGAGATGCCATGTTTCACATGCACGGGAAAGTTCGCAGTTCACTCGTATTTCAGTTTGCACAAACACTGTCAATTAGAGGCCTACGTGGGGCAGAAGGGTCTTAAAGGGAAAGGGCTGGGGGCTGGGTACTGGGGTTTGGAGGGATAGGGTTGATGGGATTAGAAGCAAACGGTGGGGCGGGGGTTGTTTCTGGGGAGCGCGAGGCAGTGTGGAGTCAGCAGGGGTCAGGTTTGCCGTCTTGGGTATCAGCATCCGGATAGTGACGCCAAAACAGAACAAACTGGAGAAACACTAGACAGAAGGGAGACGAATAGACCTCCTGTGTGGGTCACGCTGTTTCACGGCTACTGTAACCCCCCGGAGAGATGAAGACATGGCAAGAAGGGGAAAGGCGAAGTGGAGGCTGGAGCGTGAGACAGCAAAGAGGACGTAGAAGGCTTTGGCGTCAGCTGGGGGACGGAAGGGGGACGGAAGGGGAAGGAGGGGGGGTGGGGATGTTATGAAATGGAAATCCCAGCCTGTTGGTCATGCTGGCCCGTGTGGGGTTTTGAGAGGGGAAGGAAGGCCTCCGAGTCCAGCCTGGCTGCCTCCTCCCCGGGTGCTGGTTTGAGCCTCGGATACAAGGAATGAACCTGTCACTGACTCCTGCTTGTAAACAAACCAAATACCGTGGGAAAGATCAGGTGTGAGGCCGAGGATGCTGCTGTCTCCATGCCCTGTCGCTCTCAGCGGTCGCTCCTGCTCACCGACCCCCTTCAAACGTTTTCCTCTTGCATCAGCAAGAAATCAAATACAACCCTCCTTCCTTTAATGATGCCCTGAACTCCTGAACTTCCTGGACACCGTGTGCTTTTTTTTTTTATTAGTTTGACACATGAGCTATTCAGGTGAGCCTAAACTCAGCTGTTCGTGTCTTTATAGCAACTATCACAAAGACTTTTCAAAACCAGAACCTCAGAAAGGCATTAACCCTTAAATTCCAGGACAATAAATAGATATCAGTCAGGACTGTGGTTCTGCAGTTGAAGCATTTCACTGTGTGCCCCATACTGATAAATATAGATGTCCTCAGTGCGACATGTTTGAGTTGGAGAGTTCCAGCAGTTTACTCTTTTAGTAATAAATCAGGCCTTCACAAAAGGCAATATGGCCGATCTCTATGGCAACTCCAGGCTCTCCACATAAGACATACAGAACGCAGCCATAGGTATCTAGAGACAGACACGCTTCACTTTATTTACGAGTAAGTCCAAGACTTCCAATCACCATCCCAGCCATGAAAGCGACTATAAATGTTTTTTTTTCCAGTTAATAATTGTTCATAAATGCCTTAAACTAAGCGCTGGTTTCTGTCCTGAAGGAATCTTAAAATGACTAAGCAATAGCTGGTTGAGAGACTCTCTGGAGGGGCCCAAGGGTGAGCGAATGGAAGGAGGAGTCGGCCCCTGAGACGCCTGCAAGCCGTCGGGATACACACTGGCTCAACCACAAAAATGAGCCTTTGGCCAGTGTTGGCTGCCCCTCTGGCTTTACAAAAATACACTCTCACTGACACACGCACTCACCAGCAGGAAAGTGTTTCTGGAGGGGGCCGAGGAGCATGCAGAGTGGAAGAAAGATGATGGGAGAGTTTGGGAATAGGGTGGAAATGGAGGGATGGGGTGTTATGAATTCATTCATATTTCTCCCCCTCCCTGTATAATCAAGCCAAACCTCACTGGGTGAATCAGTGTTCCTCATAAACAAGCCGCAAGCACACAATGGCGCCTCCAACTCTAGAAAACCAGAGCGAAGGAATTAGAGAAAAAATAGTGACAGAAAGAAGGCATGCCAAAATACATAATGACATGCAGGCAAAGGGGAACACTGTCAGCAAAACATGTAAATACGCTGAAATAAACAGCACAAGAACTTGAAGCTTTTGGAAATGTCATTTTTACATTCCCATTGATAATATCAAGGTTAAGAGTTCATCGCAAATGAACAGCCTGTTCTGCTTTTTACACCATTTCTTCAGCCTGGGTCTGCAAAGATCATCAGATCATGAAGAAGGACGCAGAAAGCCTTCAAAGGAGAATTGAAAAGGGGACGTTACCTTACTAAGAGGCAACCATATCAGTGATTCAGTTTTCCAGTGGCTTGGACCAGCAGCCACCTTTAGTCTCAGAATATCAGTGTTCCAGCGACCAATTATTTTATTGGCTGCATGTTTTTCTTCATTCAGTTTTTTATTTTTTTTTAGGTTTTAAAATGGATTGAAATTGTCTTGGCTTTGCTGAGTTCCAATGTTTGATTGTTTTTGGGGTTTTTTGTCACATGTGGTTGGAGTCCACCTATGCCCATGAGAACCCAAAAGAAGCATCATAAATATACGTTGAGGTTTTCATTTACGGAGTCGTTGTTTTCTGTTTGCAACATGAGACATATAATTCACGAGCCATGTCTTAATCCTTCCCTTTGAGACTTGCTGAGAGCCCTACACCCTTCTCACCACCATATCTGATTCCTCGAGCTCTGCCATGATTGTGCACAAAAGCAACACAGGACCCTCTTAGGACTAATTTATTCAGATTACGGGCAATTATAGTTTATTACCATTTTGTAGGGAAAGCAGGGCTAATTTGCAGTATTTGTTTAGCGAATGTCTAATAGCGGGGAAGTGGAGGGAGCCTTTGCGCTTCCTGCTGTGCGAGCTGTGATGCTGCCGGAGAACTGTAGCGTAGCACAAATATTAACGACTCATTTCCTCCTCACCTGGAAGACAAGAGTGGAGCCAATCCAGATACATCAGTGCTAATAGCTCAAATAAATCATTTTATGGCGTGTTGTCTTTTGGAGGAACAGATCTGGAAAATCAAGCCATGATGTTTTTAATCGTGAAAAGAAAACTTGTTTTCTTCATTTTTGTTATTGTTCCTTATGTACTACGACTGTAGAGTTTTGCTTCTGCAACTGGCTTCAATGCTCGCTCAGCTTAGCATTAGCTGGCCAAAGTCATTGTCACTGGAGTTCAAATCATGAGTGAAAACAGCCTTGATGGGAGTGTTGTCTTTTTTTAAGTCCAGTTCCAAAAGGGTTTTGAGTTCAGACTTCAGCAGTTCTCGTTAATATTTAGAACCCTTTGAAGGAGGCGAGTGATTATTTATTGTTTAATTTATGCAAATAATTGAGGTAGGATTTTGTGGTATGAACTGTAAGCCAGCATTCTGTTATGGAAATTCTTATGCATGCTAATTTAATGATTCAATTTGAAAACACTTATTTTTTTTACAATTTAATAACAGTTATGACCGTCATATTAGTCAAGCATGCGTCAAGCAAAGTATTTGCTTTGAATGGGCAGCTCGAGTACGAACAGGCGTGGCAGTAGCTCAGCCCATAGAGACTAGATTTGGGATCCAGAGGGTTACAAGTTCAAGTTTCCTTTGCTGGAGAGATACCAGTTCACTGCTGAAGGGCGGCGAAGGCAGGAATATTTTTGATCAAGTTAACACAATATTTTCAGGCAGGATTAGGAGTAAGTGTGTGCTCTACTCTTGGCAAGGACTTTTCCATTTCTACGAGTGAGCTAATGTCCAGTGTGACGTAAACTCACACTGTAGCTCCGTATCTCTGTTTGTATCTGTGCTCGTCCGCTGATGTGATAATGAAAAAGTGCTGTGCTGCGGTTCAAGAGTGAACGCTACTTTGCTCAGCTGTTTTTGCCCTCCGGCCCTCTGCGCTGTTAATGTGACAGAAAGCGATGAATTCAATGTTTGTTTGTTGTTTTTCATTAAGGACGATAGGGGCAATAGGCGATAGAGTTCTGGCAGTACAATGCTGGCAGATTCTCTTGTTTACCTCCGTGTCTCTACTGCTAAATAATGTAACTGACTTTGTGCCAAATGACACTGTCACTTGCTAGCTCATGCTCCGTGCTGTCGAACTCGGCATCCTTTTTCGTGAAACTCCACCAAATGTAACGCATGAAAGAGTCCGTGTGTTGCGTTGCTCCTGCACCACTAACTCTCGTTTTTTTGTCGCCGTGCGATGGCGTCTGTGTTGATGTATTTCGGTGCCCAGTTTGTGACAGGAAGAGGGGAAGCGCTGAGGTTATTTGATTGCTTCATTATGGTCATATATACGGCCATATATTTATGTACACTTTGTTATGTATGTCATTACATGTACACCAGTCCAGTGAGTGTTTGTTTGTTTGTGTGCATGTGCCTGTGTGTGTAGGAGGGAGTAAAGAGGGCTCAGTGTTTGGACCACCCTGCGAGCTGGGCTGAGTGACAGCATGGGCCTCCAGATTCCACACACACACACACACACACACACACACACACACACACACACACACACACACACACACACACACACACACACACACACACACACACACACACACACACACACACACACACACGCACGCACGCACGCACGCACACAAACACAGTCAATCACGTACAGTGCTCAAACACACGCGTCAGCAGGCTCATTTTTCAACATGTTTTCTACTCTATTAATGTCTCATGACCAAATACATATCATGCTCCAAAGCAAACATGCTGTATTAAAAAGAAATAAATCATTTGGGAACACACACTCGCTGGTGCCACCCAGTAGTATCACATTGAATATACAAGTGAACCTGTTCATTAAGAGCTAGCCCTCGACGCTACATTTCTTCACACCTGATTCAAAGCGACAGGTCAAACACATTCAAGGTGCTTTAGACGTCATATTTTGTCTGTGAACCTCGGGAATAAAGTAAATGTGGTGATGACATGAAGCTTAATTCAAACAAATTGTAACTTCTTTTCAGACCGCTTTGACTCTAATTTAACATTAATAATTGGTCTCGGAATGAATAGAGGCACAGGTCCAGTTATCCACCACAATGAAGTGCTAACAGTGTGTGTTCAGGCCCTCAGTCAGAAATTCAAAACAGGTCAGGCTGCCATGATGTCATTCATATCGAAGGTTTGTTTTCCTTCATAAGGTTTCTAATTATTTGAACCCTGCTCTCACGACAAACACACACACACACACACACACACACACACACACACACACACACACACTCTGGGAGTGATTCTCTCTGCTTCAGGTGACAGGGCCACATTCCTTTTTTCACACTTGCTTTTCTCCTTTGTTTAGTCACTCGCCGCACTTTTATTGCGACCTGCAAAGGCTGAGATAGCCACAATCACCTGATTACAAGGTAATTATTAGCTGTAAAAAAAACCTTTGCAGTACAGGTCATCTGGAAACAATTTGTATTTGACCTCTGAACCTATCTTTGGTGAGGTTTTGTATTATGTCATTATAACTGACCTGATATTATCCAGTCCTTAAAGAATAAAAGGAAGATCATCTAGTAAATCCATACCCCAGCCGTCTCAGATGAGAGGACAGTGCGGAGAATTGATGGAACGGCGTATAGCTGGCATGAATCATTCTCATAAGAAGGTGAATTCGATCTCGAAGATTTACCGTAACACCTGTACGTCAGACAAGAATTTTCTCACACGCAGCGCTTCAGTTTCCACTATTTACACACAAATACACCATCAGTTCATATAACTCCGACTAATTAAAAAGTCTTCAGAACACTAATTTCAGTGTTTTGATAGATGAGTGACTCAACTGAAAAGAGCTCTGCTGCAAAAAGCAGCAGAACAGGCAGCTGTTAGCGGCAGCAGAGAGAGTGAAGGGGGGGGGGGAGAGACGGCGGCTTGCAGCAGGCCGACTGACTGAGAGACATCAAAGAGGACGACAGCAGCGCTGAGCTGAGCCTGCTGCAGTGATTAAAAGCAGGGGGCAAGCTAACGTCTGGATGGGCCATTTAAAACTAATGAGGGCGAGTAAACAGCCATGACCACTGGCATGTGTAGGCGGTGTGAATATATGTTGGCGTGGGTCAGGCCGCCTATCTGCGAGCAACGAACAACATGTGCAAGCATGGGGAAGCGGAGGATAAAGAATACTTCTGTCGCTGAATTTCAGCCACATTTCTGTTGTCGGGACGCTATCGTAAGATCATGTCTAGATTTCAACAAACAGGATGTCACAAACTGGTGAAGTTCGCCCCCCTCCGTGACGTGTAATCGCCTCCCTAGCCGAAGATGTGTCCATGCAGTCGTGTGCTGATAATTATTGTCGTCATATTCGACATCAAAAATTGACTCAGCCTGTGTCTCTCTCACTGCCTGTGTATGGCTTCGAGTGTGGCTCGCTCTGAGGGACGTAGGCGGGAGGCATTGGACTTCATGAATGACTCATGTTACTCCGATCAATTGTCCTTTCCTCGGGCTGTTGAGACACACACAACCAGCAACATACGCGATGAGTGAAGATAGTGACAGGAAGAGGAAACGAAGTGCTGACACGAGCGCATCAATTTGCGGACGACAAAACGGCGTTGTGATTCATCTGGGTTGAACGTTGTAATTTCTGGTGTGTAAAGTGATCGCGTACGTCATAAGTGACATCAACACTAAACGCATCGCAGGCAGTTATTAGTCATCATGATTGCCTGCGTGTACTTCTTAAAACTGTCGCTAAACTTGCACTTTTCTTTCTAACTTCTTCTTCTTCTGTTTTTTTTTTTTTTTTTGTACATAACCTCGTCTTGGCTTTAAGCTCCTATTCGTATTTGCAACTCAATTCTCTTCTTCTTCTTCATCTTCTTTTTCCCCCGTTGTCATCATGTTTTCCATGTTCAAAGCACAGCTTAAGTCGAGGCACAGACTGCAGAGCTCCTTCAGCAAGCCACAGTTTTCTTTGTTGATAATCCAAGTGCTTGGCTGTGTGATAGCACCAAAAGCCAACCCATCGTAACGGATTCCAGTCTCCCTCCACCCCCGCCTCCCCCCCCCCCCCCCCCCCCCCCTTCACAATGTGACTCTTTTATTATTACAAGTTGCGTTTAGTGTCAGACTTGAATTATTCCTCGATTCCAGCGCTCTTCCAAGATCTAATGAGCAAATGATCCGCGGAGGTGAAGTTAATGGGTGTCCCGTTTCACAAAGTCCCCAGTTATTTATGTCAATGAGCGCCATTGTGTGGAAACGTGGCAGAGCCGTGCTAACCGCTCGACTTGTTTAGATTTTCTCTATGGAATCCCACACCCATTGTAAGCCAGCATTAACCACCAGACCGATGTGTGTGTGGGCATGTGTCTGTATTTCTGCGTGTGTGTGTTTTATTCGTTTGTTAAGTGCTGTCTAGGATGTACGACACAGTGTGTGTGTGTGTGACATGTGTGTTTATGTAAGGACGCACTGACCGATACACAAAAAGGTAGACGTAATGAAAGTATATACTTATGGATGCAAACGCCACACATTGGCCATCCCATTGCACACAATCCCATATAAACAGATACAAGCTCACCACAGACAAGCAGAGCCACAGACCTACCAGCACATACCGAGACAACCCCCTACACACACACACACACACACACACACACACAGAACCAGAGACCCACCACCAGCATCAACACCCACAGGCTCAAGCTCGCTGACATCATGGCTTGGATGACAGCACGTCTTCCAGCCCTATTAGTCTGATTGTAGGTGGCTCCGCCGCAGTGATTTATGGGTAAATATCCATAGTCTCTCTCTCTCTTTCTCTCCCTCACTGCTTAGTTGATTTAGAGCCATGTTTTGGTCCCTTTGGTCCCCCGAACCACAAGATTTGGAGGGGGGAATCGTGTACAAATAATAACATTGTAAACATGGAGACAGAGTAAGAGAGGACGCCGTCCTGTCAGTCTCTCACCCCCCCTGCACATGACATTGACATGTTTTGATTTGCCATTGAAACCAGGAAGTTTCTCTTTTTTTTGCACCCCCCTGCACACCTGTAACTCTTAACTGTGTTCAGTGTATTCTTAATAGCAGGTTGTTTTTCTTTTGCTTGTTTTACAATTGACATCATGTATCTGTCTTTCACCTCTCTGTTCTCTTCTCTTTCACTATTTTTTGCTAAAGAAGTGTCTCAGTTTTAAAGAGCCCTATTCATTCTGTCAAATATACCACAGTGGAAAATGGATTGACAAAAGAAAGAGAGACAGAAAAAACATTTCCCTGACCTCTAAGGGGGCAAAAAAAAATTTTTTTATATTATGCTTACAGAATTATGACTTTATAAATTCATGATTTTGGTGGTTCCTCTGAAGCCCCAAAATGTGATCTGTAATTAGTCACAGTAATACCATATATTACTGAAGGTTAACAGTATCAAACGTTTTTTTTTTTTTTAATGGGGCTGTGTTTTGATACGATTGTTGTTACCCTCTGTTTAAATGTCCAAGATAAATAGTGTAAGCTGTAAACTGCAATGACCCCAAAGATTATAAGGCTCATTTACTTGGTAATTTGTGTTAATTGGACACTATGTTGGAAGAGATATCTCAAAACTTTTTCTCCAAAAGCTTAGGCCTCGTCCACACATAGGCGGTTATTTTGAAAGAGAAATATGTTTTTTTCCACCTCCGTTTAAAAAACAAAACAGATCTTGTCCACACGCGCTACGTTTTTAAAAAACATCTTCATCCACATGAAAACGCATTTTTCCAGCCTCAACCATATCAATGTGTTGTCCCAACCAACACCTGATGTTCAGCCACTACCATCGGACTGTGTCGTCCCCCCTGCGTATTAACCCATATGCTCTTTTGTGAAGCCTCTTGAGGTAGCACTTGTTATGAATTGGCAATCTACAAATAATGAATGATAGATTGAAGTCACGACATGCTTGCATTTTCTCGCCACTCCTCTGCAATGATCATTTCATTCACAAAGAAGTCCAGTCTGGTGTCTGTGCTCGTCAACACAGTGAGAGAGTCACTGTATATGCATGCGTAAAAAAGTCCAGTTAGCAATGCTAAAAGCAGCACGAGGTGGTTGCGTCTGCTTTTGCATTAATCTCATGGAAACAAAAGTGACAGTGTCAAACGGAGGAGAAACAGGCACACAGTGTGACGTTAGAAGCCCAGAAATCTGTTTTTCCTGTCTACCATGGACTGCAAATATTATTGTATTAATACTGTATTATGATTATAACATTGCTGTCTGCATATAAACACCTTAAACAGGAATGGTCAAAACAGACCTACCTACATGTAGATGAGACCTTAGAGTTTTAAATAGATGAATATGTTTTTACTTTTATTTGGACAACGTCTGAATGTTTTATTGCTTTTATTGCACAGCTCCTTAGTGGACAGAATGTTCGTTTGCCCAGCTTGTATAAGCAGAAAGCCTTACAGTAATTCAATGATCGTGTTTACGGCAATTGTATGTTAATGTGCTGAAATTATATGACACTAGTATTATTACCCAGAAGGCTTGGCACTGCGTTGTGCTGAAACCTGCTGTCATAATCTCTTGAAAGGCCACCGAGCAACCCATTGAGAGCCCTTCAAGGAACCTGCTAGATGTGTGTATGTACAAGAATAATCTGTGTGTTTTGGATGTGTGCATAATTGTGTGAGAGCTATAATTAGAAAAGCTACTCCTGACTGACAGGTGTTGGGGACAACCTGCTGTGGTCCCACAGTGAGGCATGCTGGGTGATTGCATCTCTTCTGGTCTCAGCTCCAGAATTTGGCAAGTGAATCTTAAGGTCAGGTTAGGAATGGATGGCTGGATGATGTATGGATGGATGAATAAATGGATGGATGATGTATGTATGATGGATGGATGATGTATGGATGATGGATGGATGGATGAATAAATGGATGGATGGATGTATAGATGGATGGACGATGTATGGATAGATATATGGATGGATGATGTATAGATGGATGGACGATGTATGGATAGATATATGGATGGATGATGTATGGATGGATGGATGATGAATGGATGATGGATGGATGTATGGATAGATATATGGATGGATGATGTATGGATGTATATATGGATGGATGATGGATGTATAAATGGATGGATCCATTTAAAGATGGATGGCTGGATGGACGGACAGACAGACGGACACATGTAGGAAGGGAAGGTTAAAATAAGAGATTATGACACATTTCCTGTTTCCTTTCAAAGCCTTGGTAGCATGTTTGTCATTTACATCAGCTATGAGTCATGTTCCCTATATCGCTCAATCCTCAGTATGTATTGTAGTCACTGGACAATGTGGTGGCAGAGATTTGTGCCCACAGTCAGAACTGAAAACTCACAGAGAGTCACAACATCAGACTGTATAAATAACGGACATAGCCACCGTGATGTCTCCAATTGTTTTCTCATCTGCATAAACGAAGCCTTGAGTTTTTGCATTTGGCTGCCATGTTGTTTTTGCTTTTCTGGAGCCAGATGGGACCATATTTGATCTAGAGGGTGGTGCTGGACAGGAGTGAGGTTTAGACAAAGTTAAGACTAAACTCTCATGGCTCTTACGCTGGCACTGGATATGAGCTTGTTTACCCGTGTGTGTTTCCCCTGAGTGGATTTCTGTCTTGGAGTTGCCTGACTATAGCTGTTTATTTATCAGAATGGAGAAGCTAAGAGAGCTTGGGGAACATTGGGGACTTGCCACTTTCCAATGAAAGTTACAGTGTATACCTGCTTAGTCCAAAAATAAACAAAAACACACATCATGACAATGAAACATCACCACACACCTACCTCTATGTTGATTTCTCTACTACAATGATTTGTTTTGATGCTCAAAGACTGAGCTGGTGGGCCACTACAGGAAGTACTGTCATGATGCTTTCAGAACCAGAACCAGAATTGGTTTTATACAAGTACATTTAGATATACTAGGAATTTGTCTTGGTGTATTGGTGCGAAAGGAAAAAAAAAAAACCAAGGCTGAAATAAGTACTTAAATAAAATAAAATAGGAGAAGCAATTACTAATATATAAATTAGAATTTAAAAAATGTCAAACATAGAGAAGAATAAAAAAGTCAAAATGTTCACAAGGTGCATGAGAGAAAATACAATTAAAGTCCAGTGAGCGTTAATGTAACATAGAGACATATTCATTCTTCTCATGGTGTTTCTGAGCTGATGCTCAGTTTGGGGTTCAAGAACTTATAGTGGTGTCCTGTGTGTGTTGTCATGCACTGGTGTGATGGTGACCTGAATGCACATCTACTATTCTTTCTACAACACTGTGTCATTATGCAGACCAGAAGTGCACATTTCATTTTTATCAGTTCACATATTGAAATGGTTATTGTAAATTATAACACACTCTGTGCTGTCACACTAATGCACGATTGTTCGCTGTAAATAGCAAAGCTGCATGACTATAAATGTATACAGTGAAAGTACATAGGTTTATGTGTGGGCTACTGTATTACCATTGGCTAGGAACCTCTTTCAGTTGAAATGACCCAGAGGAGATTAAAACTGCTTTATATTTAAAGAAAACGACCCAAACTCAAATGAATGATAATTAGATTATTATATAATTCATGGGTGGCCACATTAGATTCATATGAGCACATGTTATGTAAAGGGCTTCTCTTTAAGGACATCACAGTGTGGTAGGTCTTGTGTGAGTCAGCCTCATGTGGGATTCACTGATTCACAGTGTACTGGGGTAGTCCGACTCATCGTGATTACTCAGAACTGTTAGCCATGCCTCAGTGGGGTAGTTGCTCTTTGGCATGTAGAAAGACAATTAGAATTCTTCATGGTATGAATTTGACTGTGGTTGTTTGGATATTTCTTACACATCCCCCTTGCCCGGGTCCGACTAAACTTTGTTGTAAAAAAGGTTTGATAAGTGAATCACTGTCCATTAAAAACAAAGACCTTTTATTATCTTTTCATTTAATTCTATCACTTCACCTGTATGCTAATCTTGTCTAATCAAAGAACTCTTGCTAAATTGTGTTCTTTGCTCTCTTCTCATGAATACCATGTGGTGCTTCATCTTTCTGGGAGCTGCTTCCACAGTGTGTTACTCCACTTAAAGTACATCTCATAGTAAAAAAAAGACTTTATATGAAAACACAAATGCACCAGAGCTCATTCTAGCTGTTTGTCGCACAATACAGAGAAAAGCATCCCAACATGTAATAAACTAATCTAAGTTAATACATTGCTAAACTCTGTTCTGAATATTAGCCCCAAACATTATTCGCAAAAAATGCTGTATTATCAGTTTCTCTGCAGTCAGTATATTGTGAAACAAAAGTAGCTCACGCACAAGCAGAAAATGTTGCAAAGCTAAGTAAATGAATTTATATACATTCTTTCAACGCTTGCTTATTTGAAGTATTATGGCAAATCCTGTACGAGTGACGTCTTGCTGGCGTACGTGCTCCAGGTTGCACAAGGTGGTCTCAGAATAAAACATGGATATTGCACCTGCTACATGACGTCCTCCTTCTCGTCTCATCTGCACAACTTCTTCTCCTTCTGCAATCCCCCCCCCCCCCGATCATTCTCCTCAGGCTACCGTGTCCATAATGAGCATTTCCTCCTACCTCCCCCCCTTCCAACTATTCTCTCACTTTCTTCCCCCTCCTCTCCTGTCCTTCCCTTCTCACTGTGTGCAGAATTGGAGAAGCTTATTGCCTAGCAACCACAATTAAAGTACAACAAGTCAGTGGCGGTAGCAGCCACCATCGGAGACAGATTCACCAACGCTTCGTGTGAACAACGGCTTCAGACAGCAGGAAAAGGAGATCCAAAGAGTAGAATAGGAAAGGGAGAGGAGAGAAGAGAGGAAGTGGAAGTTGGACAGGTGAGCGGAGCCACCGCTGCAACAACACAGTCAGGACTTTGGGTTTTTGCAACAGGAGAAAATCAGAAGACGGAGAGTGGAGTAACATTCTCCGGCTGAGCTCACTTGTTGAACTCGACAGGTACGTGTGTAAAGGAATCAGAGGAAGCAAAGGGAAATATCATGCAGCTATGAAGGTTTGTTTTTTACTATTGGGTGATGTCGCTGCGTGTTTTTATCTGTTTGCACGTGCTTAGATATTCAAGGAAACCAGTGTTTACCAGATTAAGCTTTAAGGCACACAGAAAGAACACAGCCTCTGTTGTCAGTGTTGTTTCACAACTGTGAGGGAAATTACTTTTTTTTATACCTGCTGTGAAGATGCGTGTTCACGCACCTGTTTCAGAACACACAGTCAAAGTGGAAACTTAAACCTGTGGGTAAAAATGTGATGTGATGGAACCTTTTTCAGACTGAATCAGTGATTCCTGTGTATTTATAAATACAAGTGCTTTGTGATCTTTTCACTGATGGTCTTTTTTCTTAATGATTTATCCATTTGATTTAATTAGCAAAAATGTCTTTCACCTGATGAGTAAAGCCTGCTGATTGTCTCCCATACATTCCCCAGTGTCATTAAGCTAATTGACTAATGTGTGAAGGACAACTGTAAGGTGTGATACCTCTCACTTACATTGTGTCTATGCTTTTTTTTTTTTTTTTTGGCTCAGGGCATCTAAGGACTGCTCACCGCAGACCTAGAATGGATGCACCTGGAGGAGAGGGTTCTGTGTGAGCAGTCCAATAAATGTTGCTAATATTTGTATGTGATTTGTTGCGTTTTCTGTTGGCACAGCAGAAGTAGAGGTTAGTGTTCACACAGGTACATTTATATTAAACTACATGCATTAATGCAGTAATGAACAGACTGCGGGCTGTTGATCTATAAAAGGTGTGTTTTTGCGTATTTCCTCATTAACGTTGTTTGTTTCAATTAGTCACAAATGTAAGGTTGTTCAACATAAATTCAATTCAGCATCCAGGATGTGGTGACTCAAATCACAGATAAAAGGAGACAATTTTGCCGTTGTTGATATCATATTAAATCTAATTATTTCCCAAACTATGCTGCAAACCTTTGGATTTTTGAATTGTGAAGTTGCACATTTCAAATGACAACAGGGACTGTGGCAGCATTTGCTGAAGGGTCACTGAAAAAAGAATGAAACTCAGATGCACTATGAACCACAAATTGAATTTCTTTTCACACCAAAGATTGGGAAGAATTTGAATAAGACGATGTCACAATGCCTTGCTAAACTGCTGATGCGTTTCATTCTGTAATAGTGGGCCATCGTTTCTGCATTTAGATCATTCATTCTGAGTCTGCCTATTCATACTGTGATGTAGTAATTCATTCAGAGAGAGAGGGATCTATAATAGTGTTCCTTCACCCCCCACTGATCTATTTTTCAAAAGCAGGACACCCACCTGTCCTTCTCCCTGTGGCAGAGTGGCACTACCTGAGCCCCACTGTGGGGAAGCTGCGAGGTGAAATGTCAGTCACTCTGTATGGCCTCTCCCGTGCCCGCCAGGTGGATGAAGCTCATAGGCAGACACGTAGGCACAGTGAAGTTAAAATGTCACTGCACTGCACTCATAAAAGCACGCACACACACACACACGTTCAAAAAGCGGAGTAAAGGATTCACATGCTGGTCAAAATGTCGTCAAACTGCTCACGTTAACGCCCACACGCACACAACAAAATCAGATTCCTCTCAAGTTCAAGCTTGAGATTTACAGCGTTTTTTTTAAGATTTAAACCCTTTTACGCCTCTTACCTATTATTCACCCATGCTGTCTCAGTATGACTTTCACCTATTTTTATATTTCAGAGTAGCTTTCATTGTTAGGGGAAGTGAGTCAACCTGTCACCACCTCTGCACAAGTATTAACCCTGCATGTGGTTTACTGGCAAGTGCTATTGACTCCACAGAGTAACAAGCAGATTATATTGTCAGTTGATTGAAGATTTCGGCTTTTCTCAAAGGATTGAAATGTTTCAATGACTTCTATGCGCTTTTGTTAATGAAACATTGCAAGGGTAATGAGCATGAATCAACACTTTCCAAGTATGAAAGTACTGAAGAGTAGCAACATTTCAGTCCAAAAACGTCTCCAGCCTTCGTCCACCTACACATGTACCTGTTGAGCAGGTACTGTATTAATAACTGTAGTGTCCACCATAATGTCAGCATTGGTTTGTCGACTTACTTTTTTTTTTTTTTTTTTTAAAGATTACTGTTTTTGGCCCATTTTGGATAACCAAATGCACCGAATGAATCGAAACCAGCAACCAGCGTGGCGAGGACTGTAACCTCTCAACTCGTGAGATCGTTTGAGCTAACGCTGTTACCTGCCTTTTTAAAGATTTCACTTTGGCATTTGGCCACCGCCATGCTGGTTTTCTGGAGACAGAAGCTAGCAGATTTGGGATTTGGATGAGAGTGTGACGATGGATGAAGCGAGAGGGCTGGCAAAGGGCAATTATCCAAGCTACATCCTTTGCCCTTGGCTCATTCATCAGCTGCTGAACCAGATTGGTAGCAGAATAACTTAAGTTACTTAAACTTAAATTCAACAAAATCAATTGGATGACCACTTTCGAATTAGCCTACAAACGTGCTCACGTAAAAATATGAATGAACTACATTTTAATTCACTGAGAAGCTGGAGCACTCTTCTTGGATGCTCCATTCGTATGTTAGTTTAACAATCTACAAAACTGGCCCAAAGATTTGTCTGATGGAAGTCTATCCAATTTTTATTTTTATTTAATAAATCCTGAAACGCATCAAATACATCAGTGACTGATTTAGCTTTGTTGACACCTACGTAGCAGCAACCCTTTTACTCTCAGTCATATAAAGGTGAGTCCCAATAAAACTGCTGTTTTGAAAGGAGAAGTTAGCATACAGCTCTTTTTTTTGGGGGGGGGGGCTTTCTGTGTGAATATGTGGCCCGATAGGGATGTATTCACTTTCGGAGGAACTGCATTGTATTGCACATTGCCTTGAGCTCTCCCTGGAGGTTCCAGCTTGGTACAGAGTGGGTTTGTTTGCCTCGCGTGGGCTCTTCTGTCAGTCTGAGCACGTGTTAGCGCTGAAAGCTATAGGCTACATCTCTCTGAAATGTGGACAGCAGCGGGATGCGTGTGTGTACCTTTGTGTAGAAGTGTGTATTTTTGAGTGTGTGTGTGCGTGTACCTAATAGGTTCATTCTGCCAGAGGGATGTTGCAGACATCCCCTGTTGAGCCCAGCAGAGCATTATATTCTCTCAAGTGTTATTTTTAAACTTGGGGATTTGTGAACTCAGTTGACTTTATCATCCTCTCACATGCTGTTTTCTGCTGCACACAAATGTCAGGTTTTAATAAATCCACCAAGTACATCTACTGGATCAGTGTTTGTAATTATAGCCAGGGAGCTAATTGCTGTCACTGGAGACAAGGTTATTACCCATGTCCATTTTTCTTACAGGGAGCCATTGATCTATGGAATGGTGTTGCTTTAAATGTAAATTAAAGTCCAGATAAGTGGGGGATGATACAAATGTTAACTGCTGGTCACCTTGACTATAATAAAACCAAACTCAATTATTGGAGAAAGAAGGATATTACTTAGTCTGTGTTCACTGACTTTGGGATTCTTTGATTTAGAACATGTTTTTTTTTGCAGAACTGTGCATAACATCAGCTTTTCATCATTTCTGTTTCATGTGTAATCACACCTTTGATTCCCTTTATGGTTTTACTGCATCTCGCTCTATGATTACTTAAGGTCGGATAATGATGATTTTCCAGTCTCTGATGGTGATCAGTGTGTTTCTTTTCTTATTTGCAGAGTCTGGGCTCAGCTGATCGAAGGGAGAATCAGAATAAGAAGTAAGTCCTATCCTTAATACACCTTCCTACATCAGCCCATGCCCCCTTCTTGTATTCATTTTTGTCTTAACTTCACTTTCCCCATCACTGTTTGTTTGGGAAAATTAACAAAAATGTTTGAAGAGAATGGCTTCCAATGAATTTATCCAATACCACTAATCAATGTTGCCAACATGGTTTCTTGACAATGTCGAAAGAAAATCTTGATGCTTTAAGCAACGTCAACACTTCGTAATTTCAAAGATTTTGACCTGATTCATCCGTGCGTTTACCTGCCTGTGATCTCAAAAGTGTGTGTTTTAAGTGAAGTCTGTTCTGGCCCGACTTACATAGTTAGGTTTGTTTTTCCAACAAAGCAGAAGAAAGCGATATGACATCTGCTGCGGGTTTGCGGATAAAGCTGAGGAGCATTTCACCAGGAGAGGACAAGCAAGCGTTTAGCTAAACTGGTCTCCACAAAATAAACACTGTGATGGAGATTAACAACGTAACAGCAACAGCGGTTTTGTACTTAACAACATAAAGAACGTTTTGTTTTTTTTGACGAGAATGAAACCTGTTTTTTTTGTTTTTTTTACACTGAAGTGGGTAGTAGTTTTATGTGGTCTGTTACAATAAAAAAAATCCCAATGCTGCTATTTATCCTCAGTAAACATCTGCTTTTCTAATGAGAGAGCATTTTGTGCTTGCCAATAACATCCTACCGTCAGAGCCTGTAATAAGACAAACACATTTTAAAGAAAACATGTGCATTTAAGCTCCGCTGAAATCTCTGTGAGAAAACACAAGAAACACCCTCAATCATTGGCTTTACTGCCGATCAATGACAAACGACTCTGGGCTAAATGTAAATGACAAGTGAGGTGGGGACTTATATCAAACTAAATTACCTGTGTACCTTAGTTGCCAGGCAACCAAAGCCATGGTCACCAATGCATATCATGGCTCTATATGTCTCTCCTGTCCTCCTCTTCTCTGCATTACAGCAGGCGGCTTTAGTAGCTTACATAGCGTGAAGAGCTACTTAGAATTTACATGAATGAAGTGTTCCCATGTCTTACTCTTGCACATGTCAGGAGGCATCATTCAGGGTTGATAGGAATCTTTACTCACTATATGCAAATCCCATGTTGCTATGAACTATCTTCCTCCTAAATGTTGGCAGTAAGCAACACGAACACCTGAATGTGTGCAGCAATTTCAGTCCAAGACAAATTCCCACAAGGAGACAATAAAGTGTATCGTATCATAACGTCTCCGAACGCCACAGTGGGAATGATGGCAGGATAAACAAGGAAGAGTGTATGAGAGTGTAGACGTGTGGCATCTGTGTGTGCATGTGTGTGTGCGTGTGTGTGTGTGTGTGTGTGTGTGTGTGTGATGTCCGAAAAACATCAGCTGCATATCAACTGGATTTAAAAAAAAAAAAAGAAAAGAAATCATTCTCATTCTTGGACATTTTCTTCCTGCTGGACGTCATAATGGTTGTAAATGGTCTCTGACTGTGTTTTAGACTTGTACGTAACATATGCTACATCATCGACAGAATACCATTTTTTTTGCTCTGCTCATTCGATGCATCTCATGGTGTCAAGTGTTCTGCTTCAGTGTTTAACTTAAACAGTCTTATATGCACGACGAGCACTGTGTGTGCTGGAGTGGCGACATCTGTTGCCAGGATACAAGCGACTGTATTCAGGAAGCTGCAGAATCATCATGCTATGTTTAGTTACGTGAGTCTTCCCCAGACATTGGAAGCAGAAACATGTACATAAGAATAAATGAATATATACACAGGGCTAAAGCACAAACACACACTTCTTAATTTGAGTGTATTTACAAATGATAATGATCAGATGCTGATTGAATCACTGCCTCTCTGTTTTGGCTCTGATCTGCTGTCAGTCGATGAGACGATTAGAGAAGCATAGAGACTTAAAAGGTTAACAAAAATAATAATAATATCAGGGGTACTAAGAGTTCTTTTTTTGTTACATTTAAAGATAAACAAATTGAGTCAAAGATGATTCCTAAAAAAAAAAAAAGAGTGTTTCCAATAAGGAAGCATGCATTAATCAAATGAACATCTCTGGGCAATTATTTTTGCACTGGACCAGAGCCTTTTAAAGAACACTAGAGATTGCCTTTCATTATTTAGTCCCCAGCCCTACATCATTTCACTTCACGTTAAGAAACGTTCTTAATGTCGCCTTTCTTTCACGCTGGCTGTGTGTTGCAGAGCGTACAGGAAGGAAGGGAGGACTAAAGAAAGGCTGGGGCACAGCGGTTGTCTTGGAGAATGGGGGATGCTCTTTTTTTTCTTCACAGGGCCAAGGATTTAGGTACGGATGTCAGGGAAAAGAGAACTTGATTGGACTAATTTATTCACGGGAGTGGGCCGTGTAATTGTTCTCATATGGGGCAGACGTACGAGTACGAGTGTGTGTGTGTGTGTGTGTGTGTGTGTGTGAGCTGGAATAACTTACTAAGGATAAGTAAGAGAGGATATGTGTTCTGCAGTAACGTACTCTTCTTCAGTTTTGTTTGGATGATCAAACCTAGCATACAGTTTTCTTTTTAGCGTTTTCAGTTCAGTAAAATAACAGACTTGTCCTTCAGTTTACCTGCAGGAATGTGAACACTGTCTCAGTGCTGAGGCAAAATCAGCACACTCAATCACCTTGATGTCTGTTGTCCTTCTTATTGATGATATACAGTCAGCTATTCCTTTCAACCCCCCCCCCCCCCCACACACACACACACACCACTCCCCACAGCTGAAGACTTTTCCTCCCAGCAGTAGCTGCTTGTTGCCATGGGTACAGGTGGCATAGCCCTGCAGTATTTTAAGCATGAAATGATGTTGATGACATCACATTTTATGTAAACATAATGATTATAGACTTAATCCTGCAGGGTGCTGATCACAAATGTTCACTTATGTCTCATAGCAGAGGGAACGAAGGAAGAAATCATCAGTGATGGGAATATCGCAGACTCACAGGCCACTGAGCTTCAGTTATTTCCAAAGCTCAAACAACTTTCAAATGAGCATTAGAATGTAAAAAATTACATTTACAGGCAAACCTTGCTTAAACAAGAAACAAGGTATTTAAAAAAGTTAAAAAAAAAAAAAATCAAATAGAAATACATTTACTCCAACCAAAAAACTAAAATCCCAAAGCAAAACAAAAAATAACAGAATGACTGCTTATCTGTTTATGGCAAAGAGTGTCGTCTGTCCCAGCTTTTTGCATCAGTTAGAAAGAAAAGAATGTAAATTGACAAACAGAGCAGACGACCACCACTTGAGTCCCTCTCATCCCCCAGAGAGACAATTCAAGGCAAATAGTCGTAGAAAGATCATAATGACTGAGGGTTCCCGCAGTCTGACCAACGTCAAACACATTCCTTCATTTTTCCAAACTTTTTTTTCTCTTCACTTCTTTTTTTTTTCCAGGGGTTTGAAATCCAAGTGTAAATACATATTGAGGAGTATTTACAATAGTGGTCATGTTGGTGGGAGAGGGAGCTAACTGAGCGAGCCGACGAGCTGAGTGTGCGACTATTTCTTCAGTTCTAATGTGTGTGATCTCAACTGCAAAGTGTATTTGTAACTGTAATTGTTGATCCTGTTTGTATATAAATATATCACCGATATGAAGTGAGTACTTGTGTCAAATTTGCAGCATTTTCCCCTCTCTCTCTGTGTGTGTGTGTGTGTGTGTGTGTGCTTATTTGATGTGGCTTGGCTGTGGTGATTTCGGGTTGTTTGAGAACTTCCCAAGAGCAGGCTGCCAGACCAGAGAACGGAGCAGGCAGAGACAGCCATTGTTTTGGTATCTTGGCCTTGTGTGCGCGTGTGTGTTTGAGTGTGTGTGTGTGTGTGTGTGTGTGTGTGTGTGTGTAAGAAATAGAGAGGGACAGAGGGAAGGAAAAAGAGACTGAGATTCATTTGAACAGCAGCAGTGCAAAGCATTTTCCACTCGGCTTTTAAACACAAAAGCATGTGCCTGCGTTCACGCACACAAACAGAACATGCATCCACATAACATACAAACACACAAATCCCTCACAACCACATTAGCTGAGGGAATTCTCAGGGAAAGACGTTTTTTTTTTTTTTTTTCTTTTACATTGCACAACAAGCTGAATCCTTTACCAAACCTCTCCCTCCAGTTCGAAACCACACACCAAGATTTGATCAGCTTTCCCAAAAACATCGCAACACTTTGGATACTCACAGTTTTGTTCTGGCTTATGTTTGTTCAAAATTGTGATTTCAAGGCGAAACCGCTCAGGGAAAAAAAACAAAGCGAAGTCAGCATTTCAACTGTGGTCAAAACATTCAGGTCATCTGTAGACATTTTGAAGGAAATGTGCTGTTCTTACCACTATAGTCTACAGCTGTCTCCTTCACCTAGCCTTCGAAATGTTTCTCAGCAGGGCATTTTGTATATGTAACGTCCATGACGAGAGTCTGCTCTTTTTGTAGGATATTGCCTCGGATGTTGTAAGACTGGCAGAAAATGACATAAACCTTTGCCTGGTACCCTCAAACACAATCTAACATGATTTATCATAGACTCTATAAAACATGGATATAAAATGCTATCTCCACTTAATGTTTGATCAGTCTAGAAACAAGCGAACAGCTAGAACTAAGGCAGGCCTTTAAAAACCTCTCAAACAGCTACAACTTAGCCACACAGCAATTTATGGAAATGTATGTGTTACTCTTATAGTTAAACATCAAAACAGGTGAGTTATAAACTGCTTAGTAACTCTCAATAACGTTCGATAATGTGCTTTTTATCCTCTTCACCAATGTCGAGCATTATAGTTCAGGTTAAGAGGACCCACACGTGAAGGATTTGGATTTGCCGAAGCAAGTTTAGACCACTTAGCTTTCTCTTAAAGGGGTATTTGTGTGTGTGGATGTGAGAGTGTGTTTCCCTGATTTATACTTATGATCGTATACCAAACCATACATCCAATCTCTAATTGTAATTCGCTCTATGACTGGAAAACGATACATTTCTAGGATTCTGCAAAACCTTCCCTTTAGAAAAGCTTTTGCTCCTCGCAAGTATAAAAATGCAGGAAACACACATACACACATTCTCTCCCTCCTCGAGGTTCCCCAGTGCTTTCCAGCATAAATAATCCCCTCAGTCTGCTGGCTCAACACTGATTGGAATCTAGACGCCGTGCTCAATTGTGGGTAGATGTGGGAAAGTGGGGTGCCCTGAGCGTGTGTGTGTGTGTGTCCGTGCTTCGTGCTGCTTCAAGGCCATGAACACAATAACGGAGGGGTGTCCACCTCTGTGAGGCCTGGCCTCTAAAAACCTCTGTTTAGAACTAAGGCTGGCAAACGGATCTGCAACCATAGACTCACAAACGCAATCCAAACTCATACTCTGAAATGATAGCATATTTTCTACAAAAATCACAAAGAGCAAACAACTTTTTTACCGTTAGCTAGTCAGCCAGTGAGCAAGTGAGCCATTAACTCTTATAGACCAGCAACACTGCTGCAACACTCTGTACCAATACAGGGGGTTAAGATCCAGGCTCCACAAGGTTTTATCAGCTTTTCTGTGTCCTAGCAGAGACCAGCTGGAGTTTTATGTGGAGATTCTGCAGAGAATTATGAGATTCTGTGTGGAATTATTAGTGGGTTTCAATGTCATGTGATGTTATGTGTTGTGTATGGCAACTGCTGACCGTTACCAGGTTTATGTAGATATTTGGCAGCAGCGTTAAGGCTGTCCGTTTCGATCAGATAAGCCCAGCTCCCTCGACACTCAGACATTATTATGTTACTGTATGTCTTTCCTGGATTGTGGCCCATCCAATAAATCACAGTCGGTGCCTCTGCTCACCTTGGATTCGGGGTGACTGTCATTAAAGTTTACAAGTCATCATTCAACATGTTGTTAAGGTTTTTTGATTGTATTCAGGTTTTATGATTTATAAACACGCGTACAAAATGAAATTCACTCACTGCCTGCCTTTCAATGAACAACAAAAAAATATATTGGAAGTAAACATCTTCAGTGACATAGGTTATTATGCAACATATTTTATCACTCCTAGACGACCACATGATGACAGCTAACTTTAGCGTTCAACCACATCTTGGCTAACATTATGTGAGCTGACATTCTAAGCTAAGTTCAGTTAACTATAATAGCATTAGAATTAAAATACAGAATCTATTTGGGGTATCAGAAGGGTTCTGGTTTCCATGTTGTCCAGCATAAACTTTCTCTGCAGTGTAATCCTGGATTCCTGAAAACATTTAGCTTGAAGTAATGCAAATACAAGACTTCTGCGTGCAAGTGAAACTGGCCATTTGCCTGAAGATGTGCCCGCTTGACGCAAATTCCATTCTTACGTCTAAAGTGTCTTGTCTAAATGTTTACATATATGAACTGTGGAGAAAGTCATGGCTGTAAGTCCCTTATTGCTAGCCCTTGGCATAAACCCTGTTGCTCCAAAAGGACATAGCATCATCAGACAATGCCCTGTGCATTCAGAAACTGGGTAAGGTGTAACTTTTGGCCTTCCTATTGTAATGTGTAAAACAACAACAAGGTAATATTGGCTTTAGACACTTCCTACTTTACAATACTAAAAGCTAACATTGACCAATAGTAGACCAATAGTAGTGCTGTTCATCATGAGTTTAGTTTTGCCCAAGATATCTGCCTCACAATGTTGCTTATTGTGTGCTGATGATAGATTAACATAGGATCTTTGTTATATAGCAATGACACAGGTCTTTTGCCTGATTTTTTAAAGTGTCTTAAGATAACATTTGTTGTGAATTGGCGCTATGCAAATAATGATTTATTGATTGATTAACATTTGGCTAAAAACCCCTTCCATCCAACCATGGTCTTTTCGATCGCCTACATTCATCAATCAATGAATTAAACATTGGTCAATTTTTTAATTATACAACTTTAAAACTGGAAAACAGCAGTATGCAAATATAAGAGCATTTTGAGCTTCCCACTCCCCAGAGAAAGATGGCCGTTTATGAGTATAGTCCATACTGTAGCTTAGTTGAGTCAGCTGGAACTGCAATATGGCAGCTTGTTCAATTTGATGTCACCACTTTTTTCCAATAAAATAGACATTTAATAACCCCAGATTATTTTCATGCAAATTACATGATTATTTCATCCCAGCCAACCAAAAGTGGGTGGAAAGTGGACGGTTTGCCTTGCCCACTCCCCCCTAGCATGCTACTCCAGCTTTGGTCTCTGATACTTCACCGGCTGCCATGTGCTTGTCAGCTCAATTCAAGATTAATTTGACTGCAGATCCATCATCGGTATATCTCAGTGTGTTGAGTCAGCCTTATGCCACACATCAAAAGCAGAGGGCGACACACAGGGAACTGTATCAAAACCCAAACCAAATGGGAGCCAACTACAGTTGAAAAGGGGGCTGAATTCCTACCTCTATTTTCTCTCTCTGGCAATTCCCAGGGCGGTTCTTACCAATTTTGTAAAAAAAGGAAAAAAAAGAAAAGAAGAAGATGAACTGTTGAGTGTGACTCAGAAATGTAACAAATGAGGCCATTGAGGGAAAAGAGCCAAGATGGAAATATCTCCATTTACTATAGGTGGATGGGTAGCATATGAGAAGATATGCGTATGTAGATTATAGTGTCCCTTTCTTTAGCACGTAGCTGTATGATTAGCTCATTAGCACCTAAGGCTGAGGGAGTTATTGTTAGCATTTACATGTCAAGGAAATGAGCTGGCTGTGACTCTCCTCGCTATTGGACCTTTGGGTGCTATAAACTTCTTCTATTCATATTAGCTTTGCGTTGACTTTGTTTTTTAGTAGAACAGTGTAACGTTTCTCTGCATTAAATTATGAAAATGTTAGAAGTAAAACTAAACCTAATTTTTATCTTCTCACCAAATCAGGTATAATACATAAGAGTGCAAAAAAATAGCTTCTTTTTAGTTACCCTAATGATTAAAAATTACACTTCAAGCAATTAAAGTCAATGCAAACCTATCACAAATGAGAGAAAAGCTCATTAGCTTGAGAAATATCAGTGCATTTTATTGGTGAGTCCCCAGTCCAAATGAAATAAAAGCAGCCTCGGCCACGTAGGGAGACGTACACACAGACATGGGTTTGGATGGAGATGGTGAGTGGAAAACAAGACTTTCTTTGAGCACATTTTAATTAGCAATGTTCATAGCTTGGCTGCGCTCTTTTATGATTGGACCACTGAAAGCCTTTTTGTTTACCTAATGAAACACATCGAGGGGTATGTTCCTGAATTAAATTGTGTTTTTGTATGTGTGCTTGCATCCATTTATTTTCTATGTATCTGTTATATGGTTGAGTACCCACATTCTTTTTTGGCGTAATAGACTTTCTATTGGCAGAGAGAAGAGGCCATAGAAGGAGATTGAGATAAAAGAAATCCTAGCGCTCTGTTTTCCCTCCAATCCTAAATAGTTGTTTTAGGGAGGCAGCCATTGGCCATAATTGTTGAAATGGGGTCAGGTGTTTGTCTGTCCTGCTTATGATTCACTATAGTGTCTGTGTTTTAGTAATCTGGAGTAAGATCTGTGGTGAAGGGCAGCCCAACCTCAGACAGACCACATAGATTGTGTTATGCATAGAGTCCTGCTGTGGGATCCTTTTATAAACATGTCTTACTCTAAACTCTCTCTGTGATCTACCAGTCTATGTAGAAGAGGCTTATTGTATTATTTACCATTTATCTAACATATACAGTGCATATATCGTGGATGTACTGAACATATGAAACAAAGCGAGGTGTGCATTTATCAGATGAAAATATAAGAAAAGCCCCGAGGTTTACAGCTTGTTTTTTAGGGGGAGAGAGAGAGATCAGTGGTTCCTCATGTATGGAGGCTGTAGTCCTCTAAGTGGCCTGGGTTTGACCACATTGATGTCTAGAAGACAGCCAGCGGCATCCACCTGTCACGCACAGCCACAAAATACCTCCTGGGCATTTTAAAACAGGGTCTAATGGGAATTGACTGTTTTGGAGACAGCCTCAAGTGGACGCTCAAGGAACTGTAGTTTCTTTATTTTTTTGCACTTCCCCTGTATTTTTTAACAGGCTTCAAAGGATTGTAGCAAAAGAGAAAACAAATAGAAAAGCTGAGAGTGATCTGATGTAAAACAATTCATAAGCTCTGCTTCATGTTTATTAAGAACAAAAGCAGCCGAGGTGTGAAATGTCCGAAGGGTATGACACATGCGGGTGTATCTGTTTTGGGTTTGTTAAGTAAGGTTAAATACCGAGCAGGAACCTGAAACACTGCTTGGTTCCATGTGTACACTTTCTTGGTGAAGATATAACTCAAGTCATTGGTTGTGTGTGCATGGGATCACACGGCTTCAGGAACAGTCAATTATGTAGGGATTTAATGCATTCTCTTCAAGCCTCAGTTTAATAAGGAAAAAAAAACAACAAATCCAATGACAGATTTTGTTAAACAGTAATCAACACCAGGAAAATTGAAAGATAAAATATAATTCTGATGAGAGTATAATCGGCTGGGATATCCTGAGAGGGCCTCTAAGGGGATTGCATCATCACATTGTGCCTGCTGTGGTGATGTTATCTTGGACAGCTGCAGGGGGGGGGGGCGGGGCCAGGGTCGAGGCTCTCAGAGAATCAAGAGGCAGCCAGTTGCCAGCAGATCCCCTCCATAGAGACCCACCTGCTTCATATGTCCATTTTTTCTTTAAACCCCTCAAAGGGATTCCCTGAGTCTTCTATGTCCACTGGCCCCCGTGTCTTTGAAGTCATGATCCTACGTGTTTTCATAGCATTGAAGTTATTATCCTATGGTTGTGTCGTGTCAGGTGTTTGATCCAAAACTTTGTTTGAAGTTTTACAGGGAACTCTTAATGTAACTCTTGGTCACAGGCCAAACACATTAGATCTATTTAAACCGATGCAATTACAAGAACCAATGATGATCCCAACCAATCATTCATAGAGTCTATTTATGAATCAGAGATTCAGTTAGATCTATGTTTTATGTAAAGGGACATTAGCATCAATGGTTGGCAGTAGCTGGCATGCATATGGCAGTGCTACTAATTCAATTAAAAGCCCTTGAAGAAGAAGGAGCCCAGCCCAGCCTAATACCATCAATTAAGGGTTGCTTTGCCGTCTGACCAAAATCCCACACCCCATTTGTGTGATTCATATGGGAAAATATGCCTCTTTGTCCACGAGGTCAACCAACTCTTTGGAGAAGCTGGCTTAGGGTCAGGAAACAGTAGTTGAGGGTGTAGGAGTGGAAACGGAGACGGTAGGACGGGGGGTTGTTCTACTTGATAAGCCAGAGCATGAGGTCATTTTGAGTGGGAACTCGGGTTATGACAACGTCTTTATAGTGAAACAGCTGGCCTTACCGGGAAGCTCTTTCTTACCACTGCTGCCCAATGCTTGCTCGTAGGTCGGTTAACTTTATGTCTCTGTGAATAACAACAAATAGCACTATGAAGAGGTGCCCTGTATGGGTTAAGGGAGAAATTTAACCAAGGCTTATTGACAATGCATCAATCAGCATTGATTAATTTGATCATATTTGCAGGGTTTCTATTTTCAATCACAAGTAATTCCTCTCAATTTATAGACCCAAAAACATTTTTCTCTTAGTTTTATTAAGTTGCAGCTCAGAGGGAGTTCAGTTATGATGCCTGTCATGGATCCGGATGCTGACAATTAATATCATTTTGGCAATGATTGAATCTTATTACAAGAGATTTATATTAAATTAGTGAGAAAAAAAAAAGAGTACAGGGTGTTTCGAGTGAGGAAGCAGAAAGCCAAGTTGGCACAGATTTGCAACCTTTAAAAGGGTTTCATTTTATTTTCCAAAGTCACAGTAGTCCTTTTCCACACTAAAGCAATTTTTGAATTTTAATGGTTCAATAAATGTATTAATTTAATTGCATCTTTTTTGAGTAAACAGTCTCCTTGATCTTTTTTGGCGCTTGCAGAAGAGATAGATTCCACATGAACCTCTCAGACGTTCAGTCTGTTAGTAAAGTATCTACTTGTCAAGAGTGTATGGGTTCCTCGTGTTTTTGGAAGCCAAAAAAAGAGCATGTGACATTTTGCCAATGTGGCAATTGAATCAGGACGCATCACCACACTGTCATTCATCCATGTCACTGTTCAGTAATCAAAGTTAACAGCATGAACTATTGTGTACGATTTCATCAGTTCTGTTTTATTGAAGCCTTATGTGAGCTGTTATTTCTTCAGCATCTCGCATAAACTGACGACAGTGATGCAAAAACAAGCTTTGTGTTTGAGTGGCAGGGTGCACCCCAGTAGTCCATGCTCCCCTCAATCCAACCACCCCTGCAGTTTGTCTCCAACTGAGCTCGCCATGGAGACTAAAACGCTTTTTGGCTCAGGTTGAGAGGAGATCTATGTATGTGTGTGTGTGAGTGTATATGAGTCATTATTAGGAACGTTTTATCATTTCATAATGGAATGGAAACAGCATGTGTGCGAGGTTAGTGCTGCACAATGCTTGGGTATCACTTTATGTAATCCTCTGTCATTAAAAAAAGAAAAGCTCATGCAGGATCCAGCAGAAAAAATATTTTAATTGTGCATTTTATAGTATAGTTTTGTTTTATTGTGTAGTGCTTTGACTCACATTAACATTATTCACTCACTTTGGCTGCATTTATACAGTATAACCCTTTGCTTGGTTGGTTATGAGAATTTACATCACAATCTCTTCTGTGCTGTGGAAATGTTTCTCAGTTAGCCCTGGCGCTTTGATAGAGAATATTATTACATTTTGATTAGTCCCCACTGTTAGCACAGCAATATTGCAACGCTGAGTCTCATCAAATGTGTCCCGTGCTAGAAAGGAAAAAATATTACATTTCCTGTTTTTAATTTTGAACAGAAAGTTGAGCTGGGACATTGGCAGCCCAGTAGAGGAGATTAAAATGTGTGTGACTTCACTTTTTCTTTTTTCTTTTTTCTTTTTTTTTTTCCTGTGAAAAAGATTTGGAGAAAATTATGCAGGAAGTAATGCGGCTTTCCCTGAAACTTAATGTTTCCTGTGGGAACAGCAGCATTGTAACACAGTTTATCAACGTCTCAGTCCACATTTCCACTGAGCGTTTCTGCTAAACTGTGTCTAGTTCTTGTGAAAAGAAATGCAGTAATGTTCTCCTGAAATACTGAATAGTATACAGTGAATATTTTTAAAGGTAGGATTAGTGTAAGGTTAATGTAAGAGCCACAACTATTAATATTAGCCTTACCTTTACTATCATTATGCTAAATGTTGATGTGCAGAATCAGTCCTACCTATTTCATCATCATTATTGTTGATTAATGATCAGTTCTAACGTACTTTTACCTTTACGTCTCTCATTGTAGCTACAAATCACTTTTATTTTTTGACGTTTAATCTTTCTTCCTGACACAGTTTTGGCAGATGGCTGTTCAGAATGAGTCCAGTTCTGCTTCTTAAAGGCTCTTTTTTTTTCATCACGTCATTACTGTAACTATGCCTTTTAAATGTTGCATCATGCTGTGCTGATGCTGGAATTAATGTAAACTTTTTGTAAAGTGCTTTGAGATAACATGTATTATCTAAATAATGACTTATTGATTGACTGATTGATATTCATGATTTTTCACATTAAAGTTCTACCTTAACATAGATGACAAACACCCTGCACACACATGTCAGTCCCTGTGTTAGCTGGAAGTAGTGCACTAGCATGTCTCGCCATTTTTATTCTAATTGGATGTTCACTTCTCTGAAACCATTACTCAAAAATGCTCATTCAAACTTTTATTTCAGCCTCTAAATTCAAAGATGACTACCTCATTTGCAGTAGTGTCAGCGGTACAGAGAGCAATGCAGAATTAAAACAAACTGAAAACAATTAACCCCGAGGTAAAGTGGCTTAAGATCTGGAATTGATGACCACGAATGAGATCGACAATCTTGTGAGTGTGTTGTAAATAATTCCTCCTTTTGGGATTGTTAAGCTGCGTGTAACTTTCAAAGGTCAGAGTAAAGTCTCAGTACCTCAAGCACTCGACTCTTAGTAGAGTCATGGGTAACACAGATCAAGATGTCAGCTCGCACATTAGAAAAACAATATGGAATAGAAGTGAATAGAGTAGTATCATCTGTATAAAGATGGATATTATAGACTGTTATCAAAGAGACACTATTATCAGGGTATGCTTTAAATAAACATCATAAGTCATGTGTATTATGAACAATATGGTAATTATATGGGGGCCACGCAAAAGGTTTAAGATCAAGCCCAATATTTAAGCCAGGCATCAGTTTTATCCTGTTGATCCATTTCTTCTTCTTTTGCTTCTTAGGTCAGAGACGGGGATCTACAAATTCACTCATCGCCTCTCCCTCAAAGAGCGCGTGACGAAGGCGGAGAAGACTACGTCCGACCGACCCTCATCCTACAGGAGACGTTCTTTGAGCGTGGACTGGTAGGCCTTAAGACCATCTCATACCCTGTCTCGTCCCATTTTTCTCATGATCTTTAAATACAGCTTCCTTGCCTTACTCCTCCCTCGTCAGAAACATCCTAAAACTGTGGCAGTACACAGACTTGAGCCCCAATCTATCAGGCTCTTCTCAAACGATCAAAAATATAATTGGATCCGACTGATTAACTTTTTTAGAGCACCATTTGGAGAATATTTTGATAATCCTACTTGAAAACCAAAAAGGGACACTTAGCAAAAGAGATACAACTGCCAGGTCTTCTTGCTATGTTGTGTCTGTACAAACTCAAGAGAGAGGTTGAGGAGGATTGGGGGCTGGTGTTTGGGGCGTGGGTAAGGAGTGGGCTGAGTGGCGATAGGCTGTGCTCTGTCTCTGGGTCTGGGTTTCGTTCAAGAGCGCCAAGTAGCTCCAGTGGCGCCGGCTCATCTTGCTTTTGTAAAGCTCCAGTCCTCAGGCAGCTGATGAAAGGAGTTTGAAAGCTTTCCATCACGAGGGCTGCCTTCCCAGTCCCCACCCATGGGACTCCTTCCCAGTCTCCCCTCTTTTTCGCTTAGCCTCTACTAGTTTATCTACCCATCCATCCTGCTGTGCGTCTGTCCATCTGGCATCCCCCCTTGAGCTTCCTGCTGTGAAGTCTTGGCTCTTCTTTCATACTCCTCTCACTTGTGGGAAAATAGACCTGGATTTAAGCGGATCTTACACTTCCTTTGCACTTAATTTGGTCAAGTAAAAAATGTCCAACCAGTCTCGGCTTTTAAACAGGTTCCAGGTTTCTAATTGCTGCGCAGGGACTACAGTAGCTGTTTAGTAGAGTTACTTTGCGGTTTCTGGAGTTACAGGTGTGGGATTCTCTGAGGTCCCATCTAATCATGCTAACACCCAGTGTGAGGTCTTTCGAGGTCTTTTTGTCGGCCTTACGAGACCTACTGTGTGGTCTTGGACTAATGTTGCGTTGTGTGGTCTGCCAGCAGAAATGTGGTGTTAAGTGTATGAGCATTCGGAGTGTAATGTGCAGTGTGAGGTCCTTCACTTTACAGCTTCGTGTTTTCCTCGATGTTGCGGGAGAGGGGACCTGGCCTTTAAAGTTCAGGATCTGGATTGATGTAGTCTGGTTTTAATGAAACGCAGTGGGTTGATTGGACATGCTCATTTACAAGAGGAATGGGGGGGGGGGGGGGGGGGGGGGCTCAACTACAGCTTGATTCTGACTTTCTCCGGCGGCGAGCCACCGTTGGGGAAGTGTGACTGGTCTTTTGTGACATAATAAACAAGGGACCCCTGGAGGTGAAGGGGGGCTGAGTCACGATGATGGGAGGTGAAACCAGGTTGGTCCGGCTTCTGACAAGACCAGTGCAGCTCCTCTGGAATGCACAGTCATCAAGGCGATCAGAAAGAAAAGACGTGTTTGTAGCATTTATTGGAGAAAAAAAATCCCATGACTCAGTTGCATTTTTGGAATTGTTGTACATTGAAGGTACTTCCTTTAGCCCTGTCTGGGGACTGGTTTAATCATTTTTATCATGCAATGAGGCCCAGCTCAGTGTCGGGGCTTCCCTATCTTTATCGATTCATATTCTATGCCATGAGTCAGAGGCTGAAAAGCCGTTGAAGAAAGCTCACACTGGCATGTTTATGCCTTTTAATGAAAGTGAAATCTGGAAATGTGAGGTTATCAACCAATATGCCTGGAAACTTCTCAGCAGTGCTCGGCAATAAAGGACTCTCAGGTGACTTAACACTTTACTATCTATTAAGCGGACCGCTGCCGTTATGTCGATTCTTGTCAGATACCCAAACAAACCGGGTCTATTAAGGGAATTCTGAGCCAAGGCAGCCCCATATACAAGCTGGAAACCGGAGGTGTTTTGTAGCTTTATCAAAGTTTGTAAGAACTGGCAGGGCCTTGGGCGAGTGTGATGATAAAAGATAATGGCAGTCTTATTGTTATTAGTAATCAAGGTAAATGGCCTCGAGGGGTATGAGTGGAGAGAAAGTAGGAGGAGTGGGAGGGTGGGAGTAATACATGAGAAATAGGGGAGTTTTTGCTTCTTGTTAAGACATGTTTTGAAACCATCAGTATCGAAATTACAATGTACATTTGTTACATAATTGGGAAACTGATAGCCTTAAAAAGCCATTTTAGAACCTATTAACTGTGCCACACACTGCAGCTGATATATAAAGGGAATTCTACATTATGAGAATATTATTTCACTATCTAAACTAATTCACTCGGCTAAACATAGGTCTCCTCTCCTGATGTGTATATTTGCTGCATTGTTTCCTGTCCCTTTATTGGACACAGGAGACGTCGAGTACAGACCACACTTGGGTTATAAAAAGACATTTAATCTGCTCCGGCATAGTGCCAGTAAATAAATCTTTATTTCCATATCCTCTCATGGTGACAGTGAGGTAGTTCCAGTTATTTGCCGAAAACCCTTGAGTACAATGGAGAGGCAGCCACGCATGTCGGCCAAGCAGTTTTTATTTCCCAGAACAGTTCCCCTGCAGTACGCCTGGAGAGGAAACTCTATACATAACTATTTAAACATCACCCTGCATTACAGCATTCAGCACTTGAACCAAGTGGAAATTTAAAGAGTGCAGTTGATGACATCTTAACTTCAATGTCAGAAGGGAAAGAAATCTCCCGTTCCAATAATCAATATGCTAACACACACCCAAAGACCACCACGCAGACATACTACTTTACTCCATGACATCCATGCTCATACACACATCCACAAGACAACACACACAGTAAATGTTAACATTGTGTTGAGTTGGGTATGAAAGCGGGAGCACGGGTTCCAAAGTGCTAATCCATGTGAACTGTGCACAATCAATCAATAAGAACAGAGAGAAATCACCAAAGTCTGGGAAAGGAGGGCAATGCCCAAGAGGCCTGGGTGTAAAGTGCTTTTGGACAGTTTGCCACTGGCCTCATTTGGTTCTAATTTGATTTAATAATACCGGCTCTTTCTTTTTCATCCTCTCTTTAGAGTTTTCCTTTCGTCTGTGCCTGAGAGCTGTCAGTTTAAATGAGACAGACAAATAAAGAGGTCAGAGATTGCTTTAATTTCGCTCTTTAGAAATTCTGATCATAACACTCTGTTAAAGATCACTGAAGAATGGGAAAGATTCCTGATTTTCGGACATCTTACTTTTGCTCTTTGGCTGATTTAAAATGACGCCATCTTGAGAGTGTATGACACACAGAAAGCCTGGAGCCAAAGTTTAGAACACTATTTCAGTTTGATAATGTTTACATTTCCCATAGATACAACATTTGGTACTGTGTGTAGTATCTTATGATCTACAAAAGGTGAAACACTAATCACATGTAGGTGATTGGAAATCAGTCTTGTTGTACACTGTGTCAAACTGGATGGGGCTCACTTGTAAACTATAAATAAGAAGTGGACGTAGCCTCTTGGTTTCTAAAAGTCAAGCCAACGTGGAGGCAGCTACGGCGACTCTCACGGGACAAATTAGACAGGAAGCAAAAGCACAACAAATACGGAACAGTCTGCGACACCCGCGACATGTCAGTCAAGAAAAGTGATGACAAAACGATGAAGCGAATGTTCAGTGCAAGATTTGTGGCATTAAAATTGCAAACCATAGAAATATTAGTTTGATGCTTAGGACACTATTAGAGAACAGCGGAGACCAAAACAGGAAGTCTTAACTCGCCCTTAGCTAGAGAACAACAGGTACAAGGCTGTTCTTTGAGAGTGTTAAGCAACACAGCACGAAGTACATGCAGCCGCTGCTGTCGTGACGTGTCGCTTTTTGTTGTTGGCTATTTATATTTATCTTTAAATATTGTATGTTTATGTCATTTTACAGGAATAAAAAAATCTCACGCCTGACACAAGATTTTTTTTAATGAAAATAATAATCATCCCGATAATGATAATAATCTGCAAGTTCTCTTTCATTAGGTATTTTGAATAGTCGAGTACAGAGATGACAGTACATTTCCGTCCCTCGTCCTCAGATTGGATTTGAGTTGGATCGCTGTGCTTTGTCTCGTATTGATTTTTGACACTGCCGCATTTAATGATCGTTAGAAAATACAAGTGAGTCTTGTTTTAAACCTTGCCTTGAGGGACGATGAACATAAACATTATACAAAAAGAGTAAGGGAATGTGTGTTTGGGAGATTATGTATTTGTTGTAACAATGCTTCTTGGCGATAAATCTCATACCATTGTAAAGCCTGTTTATTTCCTTGTTTTAAATTGCGCCACATTTGTAAGGAGGATGCATTTGTGGGATTTGCAGCAGAGCTGTGCACGTCAGTTGCCCCCATAAGAAACTTGCCAAATCTTCTGTATCAATGCCAAACAGCTTATTTCTGCTGTTGACTCTTGTTTGGTGTCGATTAGTGGATTGGGTAAATAAAGTCTGAAGAAACAAGACATATTGGCAGTTTAACAGTTTATTTATTTAACAAACAGGAGCTTTCCAACGGTATGAGATTTATTGCCAAGAAGCTTTGTTACAACAACTTAAAAATCTTCCAAACACAAATTTTCCTACTTTTTGTGTGAAGGCCCTTCTGTATTTTTATTTTTTATTTTCAGAGCACACCATGTCTACTTTGCCCCTAGTCACTATCTGCTTCGATGTTTCTTTCGACTTTTCTCTCCACTGACTCCTTCCCTCTCACTCTCACCATGTTCACTCACATTGCCTGGTCCGAAGGAAAAGATTTAATTGGCCGAGTAACGTCACGTGTGACGAGCTGGACAAAAATGTATTGGTCTGTGACCTTCCTGGCTCGAATACCTCTTTGCTTGTGTAAGATGCCAGGAGTGATACAGACACACCGACACGCACGTTTGTACACACGCATGAGCTGACAGAAACACGCTCAGACAAAAAACACACACTTGCACGCCCATAAACAAACACATGAAGCCATGCACACAAACATTCACACAGCTCTGAAGTGTCTGCTTTACTTTGCAATTTTAAAATGATGCATAGCTTTAGGCATACATGTGTGCCTGCTCAAACACGCGCACACAATCAAACTGTACATTCGCTCAAATCTTACACACTCACACAATGTGTTCCTGACTCGAGATGCTACAGGCTTCACTTAGGGAGATTTATGAGGCTGGCTCCCTCTTGTCCTGTGTGTCTCCGACCTGATACTCTGGTTTCCACTCCAAACCTCAACTCAGCAAACAGGCACATAGACGGGGCAGGGGGAGTAGGGGAGGGAGAAAAAGTGGGATGTCAGAGGAGACTGAAATAGGTAAGAAGAGGAGGGTGGGAGGAGGAGGAGGAGGAGAGAGTGAGAATGATTGAGACTGAAGTGGATGAAAAGACAGATTGAAAAGTTGATGAAGAGCGACAGCAAGAATGAGTGACGAAGAGACCTGGAGACTGGACTGTGGAGTTGGAAAGAGAGAGGAAAAGGAGAAGTTAGGAAATAAAGAGTATGGGAGAAAAAAAAAATAAATGCAATGTTGTGCGTCTGTGTGTGTTACAGTGTGCTTGTGTGCAGAGACCGACAGCCAGTGGGTCAGAGGGCTGCTGTGGATCCATGTGTTGCTTATAAGCTGATAAAAGACAACCAAGGCAAGGAAACTACAGCTCTTTGCCCACTTTCTGTGAGCGTGTGTGTGTGTAGGTGTGTGTGTGTGTGTTTGGGGTCAGGCGCTGAAAGAAAATCAGTTGGGTACCCAGGAGGCCTTGTGGTTTGAAACTAGTCGTGGAAAATGGTTTGCAGATCAAGATAGGAAGGCCAGGTAGTGCAGACCTCGACACAAACGTCATGGACAGAGGAACAGAAGCACTGCGAGGGCCAACAAACAGGAAATATTTTTCTCTTCTCTTATTTATGATTCTCTATTCCCACTTCAAACTCAATCAGTCATCCATGTTTTCCACTCAATCGAAGAAATCTTCCACAATCGCTGTTAACCCTTTTCCTACCCAGTGTACCTGAAGGATCTTATCAAATAAACTAATGTACATTCCAACCATTATAGTTACTTTACATTACAATCCACCTATTGTTTCTCTTTAAATCAAATAATTTATGTCATCAGACCAAAATTTGTATATTGATTATTTTCGGAAATAGCAGTCCATTTTTATTTGAATCTGTATCTGTGTCTCTTTGTGGTGCGTGGACTTCATAAATGCTTCCATCTAAAAACGTCTGAATGAAGAGCAGGATGGAGCGGTGTATACGGGTGACTTTAAAAAGCCGAAAACAAGCATATTGACAGCGCCTTGAGATTAGGACGGATAAAAGGAAGTACCTATATATGACAACCAGTATTCCCCTGGAGTCCCAGGTACAGAAAAAAAAAAAGGATTTATTTTGACGAACTCCATCCCTTTGTTAATGTCGCCATTCATTTCCTGGTTCTTCAGTGGATCTGACACACCTCCACCTGACCACCAACTGACTTCTCCAATGTTTTGGCTCAGTGTGAACGATATACCTTATCGGTCTAGATTGTCACCGAGAGGCTCAATTTGAACCACTGCAAGTAAACAAGGCTCGAGATCTTATTGTGTCTCTTTGTAATGCTCCATCTACAGTAAAAGAAAAGGAAAATGGAGGGAGTCTCTTTCCTCAACGCTTCACTCTGCATCAGTACTTATTTAACTGTCAACAGCTCTCAACTGTCACATGAGTTTGTGAAATCATGCACGCACTGAGACTTTCCGTCCATCCATCCATCCATGTGAGTTATAATCTTTTTTACAAAGGATTTATCAGAGTCAGGATAATGACCCCTCACCCCCCACCCTACATCTCCATCACAGATAAACAGCCGTGGGACTTTAAACATGGCGCCCGGCCGGCGTGTGACTGAGAGAATTGGCCAACTGGTGGCTTCAGTGGCCAGGGGTCGCCCCCACCCCTCATCTCTCCCTAGCTGGGTGGGTGGCATATGGCGGTCCAGGCAGGGACCCCTTTGGTGTCACACACACACACACACACACACACACACACACACACACACACACACACGGCTATACAGAGAGACACACAGAAGGCCTGGAGCCACCCAGGCTGGGCCCACGATCGCCGTGGGAGACATGGTGTCACCAAGCATCTGACAGAGGAGGGGTTGTGTGTATGTTTGTGTCAGTGTGATCCCACCTTAGCCCCCCCCCCTCCCCCCCCCCCCCCCTCCTGAGAACGTCGTCCACTGCACGCCGCCACATCCCCATGGCGACTCCGCTGTTGTCTCTGCTCATCAAAATTAGAGAGATTTACCTCTGTGTGCACACATAGAGCACATGCACGCACACAGAGCCAACAGGTGGCAGGCCTTGCTCAGCCCAGCGGGAACACTTCAAAGGTTAAACATACAGCAGGCCGCCCACTCTTTCCCGAGGGAGAGAGAGAGAGAGAGAGAGAGAGAGTGAGAAGAAGAGGACAAGATAAAAGGAAAGACAGAAAAAGACGACGAAAAATCAGAGGTAAAGAGCATTGTGGTAGTAGGACATGTGGTGTGAAATGTACCTGGTGTTTTGTGATGAGTTACACACACAGCTGACTCTTCAAAGTCAGTCACTGAAGAGTGCCACAAACAAGTAAATGCAGAATGACTTCAGGGTTTTCTACAACACTTACTTTTTGACTGAGTATGACTAACAGCAGAAGTGTAAAAAAAGCAACATGGGTAGCCAAGATGTTAGCAAAGGCTTATCACAATCAAGCTATGTTCAGGGTTTTTTTTAACATGTAAAGAAGAAAAGTCTAAACTGAGTTGCTTTAAACTAACAAAGACAAATAAAATCTCTCCAGAAAAAAAATGTGGTACACATTCTCAGCACAGCCACCTAATCAAAAAGAGAACGGCTGAGGCATGAGTGGACAGCAAGTTCCAAAAACTGGATGACTCAATAGTGGAAAAACATCCTCGAAATGGTGTAAACTTGGTGTCAAACAAAAGAAAACGATCTCGATCTCATCTGGTATCAGTTTGCCTGCAACAGTCTAAAGTGTTTTCTCAGCACTTAAGAGGCTGCTCATTATCGAGAAGAACATCACATGAGCACCACAGGTCAGGTCAACAAACTGCTAATCAGGTACATTGCATCCAAGGAAGTTTTTTTCCGAGCCACATCTGGAAGGATCATCCTTCCACATCTCACTGTTTGGACACCTTGGCGACAGAGGATGTTTTTTAGCAAATGTGTTCCACTGAAACCTTAAAACACACCTGATACATACCTCATAGAAGTCTTACCCCGAGAAGCAGACCCTAAATAGTGTCGTCTTGGCCATACAGTTATAGGAAATCTCTGCACAGGGCTGCATGTATGGTTTCATATATTAGCGCAGATATGTGTGCGTTTCTTGTGTTGCCATGCCAACCTGGTGTGCATAAGGGACCGCAGGATGCAGTGTTAGCTAGGCCTCATGTTGCCTTTAAATTGATAAGAGCCAAACAGAGGGGACTGCTATATTCTAGTAATACTGCCCCCCCCCCCCTCTCTGCGTCCAGCAGCCTGCCTGCTTCCAGCCTGTCTGGTGCCAAGACTCAGATTTCAGAATTTCCTTCTACAAGCCACATTTAGAGCAGCCAGCAGCCAGCAGTGTGTGTGTGTGTGTGTGTGTGTGTGTGTGTGTGTGTGTGTGTGTGTGTGTGTGTGTGTGTGTGTGTGTGTGTGTGTGTGTGTGTGTGTGTGTGTGTGTGTGTGTGTGTGTGTGTGTGTGTGTGTGTGTGTGTGTGTGCGTGCGCAACTTTCTCCTCTCTCACTGTCTGCCTCTCTGACCCCCACCATCCTGTTTTCAGAGCGCACTGTCCTTCTGGTGCTGCTCTTTGCCTTTTTCTTCAGTCAAGCCACCTCAGTTCTTTGTGTATTTTATGAGACTTGACCTGAGCAGACGACCAATGAAATACACGTCAGCTAATATGAATGGTCATCAGTGCCTGGGCGCAATAAAAACAATTGGACACACACTAACACTCAGCAGAGATGTATGTGTTCCTGTAGTAGTAAACTAGCCCCTGGTGAGGAGTTTGTAAAGAGGGGAGTTCATGCCACTACACAGCTGACCTGGAGTCCTCTTGACACGCTGTGACGGGCTGACATGAGAAAAGGGCTGGAATGAAACAGAGAAAAGGAGAGAAACTGATCTGAAAGCAGAAGGTTTTAATGTCAGCTAGAAAAATCAAGCACAAAGTGTTGTAAAGTGTCTCTCTGAAGACAAAAGATGAACTCAGTAGACCTTTTTGGGTCCAATATGGCTTTGTAGGTTACATTGTGAGATTTTTCCAATTACATTTCCCAAAAGAAAAAAACAATATGAAAGCCCCTTTTATTGCATATCCCGAGCATTTATCGCTGACTTATCAATGACCCAAGAAGTCTGATTTTACATATTCTTAATAATATTTAAGAGTTTTTAATTCCCTGAAAACTACAAGAATTTGAAGACTACAGATTGCAGAATCCTTAAGCAGACTTGTTTAACTGGTTAGCTCTGGAATGCATCGCAGAATTTTCTGTGATATTATTTCTTCAGCTCTTGAGAAAACGGCTGAAATGAACTCTTAATCACGTGAGACCCAGCGTTGTTATTCTGACATAACCAGATAAATAAGTAGAGATCTTCTCCCCCCCCCACTCTCCTTTCTGTCAGATATAGTGACAGAAGCTTTAGATGAATTCCTCTGAGTTTCTGCCCTCCCACGTTATTTAATAGAAAAACTATGAACGTGTTTCTGATAGTGTTTTAAACAAGTACACACAAATGCATTCGTTGAGCCCTTTATGTGTCTTTGCTTGTAGCTACAAATACATGCATACACCTTACTGTATGCACACACACATAAAGACAAGATCTGTGGTGTAATAAAATGTGCCATTGTTTAGCTAATATCATGATCTATATTCACAGAAACGTCTCTTTTTTTTCTCTTTTTTTAAAGACTGTTTAAAGTCCCACGGCTGGATTTTTTTTCTTCTTCTTCTTGTTTTTTTTCTTTTTTCCCCATCAGCTTTACAACAACAAGTGTAAAGATTATGTCCAAATGACAGGGTGTAGAAACAAAAGCCTATTTCATGCGTAAAAGATAGAGAGAGAGAGAAAAGAAGAGAGGAAAACGGGTCAGAAACAGACAAACTCAACTTGTGATGGTGAGAAGGACAAAAACACTTGTTCAATCCAAATCAAATAATACCACCAGAACAGTACAGGTGTTATGTTACTGTGGATAATTTCATTGCAAGCTCACAAAGATACACAGATTTTAATTTTGGGAATCTAGTCATATTGACGGTTGAGTCTGATATGTGTGTTTCCATGAGTGAGTGTGGGTGATTCAACCTGCACTGATGACAGCAGATTGGACAGATTCATAGTTTCTTACTGTTCCGACTGTGTCATGTAAACGCAGCATAAACTACGACTTGTCAGACTTAGCAACATTTTCCACTCTGCTGTCAGGTTGCTGATTTGCTTTGGAGTCTTTCTGCGATTTTACTCGGCACACCAGTGTTATGAGCTGCTATGTGCATTCTTGTGGCTGCCCTTTCAGCATGCAAAGAAATCTCCGAAATTCTGTAATCCAGGAGCCAATCACCTCGTTCACATTTACTTAAATGACAGGTCTTTCCCAGGAAGACTTTTCTCAAACACAAAGTATTTCTCGAGACTCCGTCTTGTCTGGAGGACTAAACTGTAAATGGGCTGATATAAGCTACAGTAATAGAGTGGATGTTGTGTGAATGTGTGTTTGCTGTTTGGGGGTGTTGATTGTTTGTTGGGCTGATGCAGTCTCACTAGGAGGCTGGCTTTTTTTGATGTGGGATTGATTAAGGGCCAAACATGGAGTCTGGCTTTTTGTAGAGACTTTGCTTTCCCAGAACAATTGCTTCCTGTTTCCCAACCTGGTAAAAGTGTAGGAAACTGTGTGACATAGACGTTGCATGTGAGTGATCTGGTTTTTTTTTTTTTTTGCTTTGATCTTTTGTCATTTACACAGATTAATGTTGCTGTGGTTGTCTCGTTCTAAAAACAATGCCTTCAAGATGGGGAAAGTGTCAATGAAATAGTAGTCGGGCCTGGTTTGTGTCACTCCGAAAACTTCTCCAACCAACTTCTGTTCTGAGTCCATTCAGTGTAAAAGCTTGACTTACGTACTGCTTGTGGTAATTGAATTGTCATGCCATGAATATACCTCTACTGGTTGACGACTGTTCTGAGTGTTTCTCATCTGGAATGTGAAAGTATCAGATTTCCACACAGTCCAAGAGAATATGTTTGCATTCTAACAATATTCAGTGAAAGAAAATCTCCCATTAAGTACAGTTAACACAAGCTGCATGTTGCCATGCCAGAGGAATGGGTTTAGGGTCAGGGCACAAAAGTGAATTTGTTGAAACCATACACAAATGGGGGGTTTTTTTTATGTCAGAGTGAGAAGGCCTTTCACCTCCTCTACCCCCTACACCCGTGGTATTCCTCAGGGCTCCGTTGTTGGGTCTCTTTACTTCTTCATGTCTATGCTCATCTTATTATGAAAAACAGCATCTTATTCCATAGCTTTAGGGATGATCCCCAGGCCCTAGCTGTATCACTGGCTAAAATGCGTGTGATATAAAAACTGTAAAGTACAAACTGGATCAAACAAAACTGAAGTGTTTCTGTTTGACCTTCCTTAATCCAGCTGCCCTGTGTGTGGCAACTTTGGTCCATCTTCTTACTTTCTAAAATTCAATGTAAAAAACGATTGATAGGTTATTGATGTTTCATTGGATGAACAGATTAAGTCCATGGGAAAAGGCTGCTTTTATCACCTATAATCCTAAAATGAAACCGTTTTTATGAATCCATGATGGGAAGCTAGTCCTGCATTTAGTCCCATGTACCTAGATGTCTCCCTGCACAAAGTTGTTAGTCAGTCTTAAAATGCTGCAGCGAAATGTTTACATGGCCCCCTGAAAGTGTGAGCATATCTCCCTGTTTCTAACATGGGTCCATTCAAAGCACAGCTGTAAGGCCCCTTTCTCTCTTTGAATTTTGAAAATGCTAACAGCCTTTGAAAGGTATGTTGTAAATTGTTCGTTTTACTATTTCACGCTCGCTCATTACATTGTCATCATCACAATTAAAGAGCCTCTTTGTGTTTGATCAATTACATCTCGGTGCTGAGATAAACAACTTGTCTCGTATGGGAGTAAAATGTGAAGGTCACACATGCAAGATATTGATGGTGTTTCTCAGCAGAAGCAGTGAAAACTGGAGTCGGTGGAAATATACGATGACATTTGATGAGTTTGAGGAGAAAATGACTTTTACACTAATCAATGGAAACAATGTAGACATGCAAAGAGGCCGTTTGTCATCATATTATTCTAATACCTGCCTTTCTTTTTTATTGCAGTTACTGCAATTACACATTAAAAGCAGGGCTTTTCATGTTAAGCAGTCATGGCAAACCTCTCGTATTTTTGTCTGTGGTTAGTACTAACCAACTGTATTCAACAAGTATGCATCTGCTAGACATCACTGACGGTATTTATCGTCAGTGGCTCACAGTTAAAGATTGCAGGGAGTAATGGAACAACAATGAGCTGTTTGCTGAGGAGCTGCAGGTGAGAGGCTGCAGAGCTCCACATCAAAGCAACCAACTCCTTCGACTGTGTTTCATAGTTGTATAGAAAGCTGTTGGCATTATGAACTGAATGAAATCAGAAGAAGAGCACAGATAAGAAAAGGTTTGTAAAGCCAGTGTCAACAGTACAGATTAAAGAGTTCCTGAAGGTATGTGTTGAAAAAGATCGATTCATCAGCACCGTTCTTGTTCCGATACAGACTGCTCATTGCTGTAAATACTGTCCTTTAAATCTGAAGATTGTCTTTCAGATTGCACTCGGGCAGGGGGCATGTCATTGGCGAATGACATCCAAGTTTCACGTGTGGGATGCAGCATCTCTTTGAAAGTGAAGACGCACACGCGCACAACCCCCCCCCCCCCCCCCCCCCCCCCCCCCCCGCACCATGTTACAACACTCCCGTATGTCGTCAGAGAACGATGGGACACTGTCCTGCCAACAGAAAAAAAGTTTGTCTGTTCCATCTCAGACAAATAACAATAAGCCCGGGTCTGGATTCCGATGGGCTTTCTCTTTGAAATGGGATACCGGCACACGCATTACAAATATATCTCTTGTTTTATCTTCCGGGCCAGGCCCATGGAAAAATTATTCCAAATACCTGCCACGCTTTATCTGGAACCCTGGAATAGGTTAGGCCCGGCCGGGAACACGAGGATGTCTAAAATAAGGCCTCTATTACGGGATGGAGTGGAGATGGATGGGACAGAGCGGGAAGGGACGGGGATCGGGGGTATTTTAGGTGTATCGGCACTGTGAAAAAGGGCTTGTTGCGGGGGCTTGGAGCTGCTTTAAAGTCTACAATGTGTGCCGCCGTCAGCTGTTGTACAAACTGCATGTGTTGGGGAGGGTTTATGTGTATGTGTGTGTGAGTATGTGCTCGTTTGGGCTCACACGTCCGTAGTGGAGCATGAGTATAAATAACATTTTTCCTACAGATGTTCTCACCTTGACAAATCTGTTCTTGGCCTGTGTGATACTTCTTGGCACATGGCATGATGGCCCGTAACTCAACCTTTATTTACTTTGCTCAACCTCTGCCTGCCCCTGTTCAAAGCATTGCTTTTAAAAGAACAACATTTACATCGGGGTGTTTAAGGAACGATGTTTAAAATAATGACTGATAGCAAAAGGATCCAACAAGGAAACATGGTTTGAAATTAATATCTCTTTTAACCATGTCGTCTGACATACTGAAAGATTTGACAGCTTTATTAAAATCTTTAATGCTTGTAATATTTTTCCCCCTGTCTCTTTTTTCTTCTTCTTTCTTTTTTTTTTTTTTGGTTTTTGCAAAATAAGGTGAGCCTCTGTTGGGCTTTGATGGTGGAATAACTACATCTTTTTCATAAAGATTCTTTGATTCCAGTCATACTGCAATAACACGGGGATTCAGTGCTAAATCAAGGAAACAAGAGAGAGGGGGTTGGAGAGAGGGAATGAAAAGAAGAGAACAAGAACATGGGAGAGAAATGTGAGGCAATATGCTGATAAGGGGAAAGTGCGATGGGAAGGACCAAGGCAGGAAAACAGAACGGGGATAAGATGATAAGGAGAACAAGCAGTTCAAAGGATGCACAGACGAGTGAGGAACAGAAGGTGAGAAAGCTGTTGAAAGTGTGTCCTTAAGGAATTCATTTATCTCTCCGCCTGTTTGGTGGGACCTGTTAAGGAGTTTGTCACCGTCGCCTGTAGAGTCCCGCTGACATCTCCTTCAGCCGTTTTGAGTGTTTGAACGCCACAGACCAGACTCGCCCTCCAAACAGTGTGCCATTTATGTAGTTCCCATAGCAAGATGTGGAGAGACAGCATAGTCGTCATACCAGCAAAGCCAAGACACGAGTTGAGAGAGATGCCGATCTTCTAAAATTCGAGAGGAAAGAGTTGACTTTAAAGGGCAGCACTGGCACGCCATCAACCAGGAAGTAATGACAATCAATTATGCTAACACGTTACCCAACTTGATCAATGCAATTGATCACCTTGTCATAGATCAGCTTTGTGGTTTGAACCTCCTCTCCTGAGGGTTTAACATCATTGCAGGCATCATTATAACTGAGATAAAACACCACAATTGTTTATTCATATGTATTTTGTATTTTAATCCTACCCAGGTTAAAAAGACTGAATACATCTATTTTAGCTCTTCATCTCTCAGCATTTGCATCTGCAGTATATATATGATAGCTCAGCATTTTGGTTGAGGAGTTGTATGGCATATAACAATACAGGGCGGGGTTAAAACATAGCCCAAAAGAAAGGGCTGTTTACAATAAGTTAATCAATGAATAGATCCTCAAATACAGCGTAGACTTAAACTGCTATGACGTCTTGCATTTAGGAACTGGGTTTTTTTGTGACCCTGAAGCACTACATAGCTTAGCTTCTGTGTAGGTACTCCAGCTTTTCCATACAGGGGACCTTACTGAATTGTATATACTGTACATAGTACACTAGGCATTAAATGGGTCTCAGTATTTGGCATGCATAGCTGATCCAGGGTCGAGTGACTCTTAAAAGGTAACTGTCATATGAAGTGATTGTGATTTTCTGTTGCTTTGTTCTACAGCCAGAATCAAAGCTTTTATGCTGGATAACCTGTACAGCAGGAATGGCTTTCCTAACATATCATTATGTGGGGTGTTTATAGTTCATGAATGTATTGAAAAAGAAAATGTAGACAAGAGATGTGATTAATTTGAATTACTAGTTATGAGTTCAGAGGTCAGTAAATGGCAGTTGGCATTTTTGCTTTCTTTACATTTTCTTTACTTTTGTACTTGCGTTGTTAAATAATAAAAATGCCTTGAGCCTTTTAAGCGGCACAAATGTGAAATATTTAAATGTTATGAAATGGAAGGTTTACATTTTTTAATGGAAATAAACTGCCTGGATACTTCAAGACGTTACGCAGGATTACGGAATTGTAAGATACGAAGATGTGTGTTTGCTCTTTTCTCTAAGTTCTCCTCTTTCTCCTCCCATCTCTTCTCCAGGGCTGACTCTGCCAAGATGACGCAGCCCATGAGGGGGGACCAGGCCCACCAGCCGGCCCCAGCCCGCAAGGCGGCCAGTCTGTCCTCGCCAAGTGCAGCCCGCCGTCTTTACCGCAACTTGTCTGGAAAGTTCCGTGTAGGCACCAACCCCCCTGCCATGGAGGACAGCCTGGTGTCAGGACGGGTGGGAGACAAGGAAAGGCTGCGCAAAACCACCATAGTAAGTCAGCAAGAGAAGAAGGGAAAAAATAATAAGCCAGGGAACACTGTAGGCTAAAAATAGTCTAGGAAAACATATAGACTGGGATAGTAAGCGATCTTTGGATAGCAACATCAAACACCCACCGACCTTACTATTGTTGACTAGACTGAAAATATAGAAGCACTAGTGTATTCTTATCTACATGTAAATGTGCTTTATTTTCTTAGTTCCAGAGTAACGAAGCCTTGTTTGAGGCGGTGGAGCATCAGGAGTTGGACCTGGTCCAGCTTCTTCTGTCACAGTACAGTCTGGAGGAACTGGACCTCAACACCCCAAACAGTGAGGGCCTCCTACCTCTCGATATCGCTATCATGACCAACAATGTGCCCATGGCCAAGCTGCTCCTGCGAGCGGGTGCCAAGGAGAGCCCCCACTGTGAGTAGAAAAACGCAATGTACCTATAATTCCTTCACGATCACTGTGAAACCATTGGAGTGGCCATTTACTACTGATTTCATGCGAAGGGTCGGACGCTCAGTTGCTGTTATGTTGTAATAGTTTGCTATGTTCCAGGCTGCAGCTCATACAAACAAAGAAAAGTTAAAAGTTCACTAAACTGATAGCAGATTGATGAGCAATTAAAAAGTCCAATAGCTGGTGAAACCTTTAAGGCAATTGGTCATACTTCACATCACAACACAACATATTTGACTTGAGCATGCAACTGCTGTTAGCTAGCTAAACTACCATTACCCAGAATTCATACCTTTTCCATTGTATTATGGAACTCTACCAAAGGTAATGATGAGCTAAAACGTGGATGGATGTTAAAGGTTCTATAGTATACCCTTTTTGGGGTTTATATATCTTATTTATGTCTACTAAAGCACGTTCACAATTACTAATGTTCTAAAAAAGTGTCTGTTTTCATGTACTGCCGCTCCATGCATCTGGTTGTGTTTCTGAATCTCAGAATCCCCGACAAAGAGAAGAAAAAAAAAATTCGAGCAGGCTCCCCACCTGTGCCAACTCTGATCTCGTTGTATAGCTTTGTTCTCAGATGTGTCCCGCCCCTTTTACCATATTGGGAATGCTACAGTCAGTCCGAGGGGAGCTTGTGGTTGCTACAACGAGCCAATGGGCTTGGATCAGTGACATCATGGGTTTGTGATGTCACAAACCCCTTTTCAACGAGGGGGACTGGGGAGCGAGCATTACATTTGGCTATTGCTACTAATAACCTGAGGAGGTGGGAGGAGGGAGGAGAAGCTGCGTTTCCGCGGACTTTGAATTTTTGCAAATAGATGTGCCTAAACATGTTTAAGACACCTGGAAACACAATAGAGAACATAATATGGGACCTTTAATGTAAGGATTTGCCCAAGGGTAACTGAGGAGTTTTACTTTGAAAAAGTGTTAGACCTGCCTATTGATGGTTTATATCTGTTGTATTTGTTACTGATTATTATTAGAGCAGTGAAAATAGAGCGAGTTGTCTCAGAAATCAGCCAACATGTATAGATGGTGAATTTTCATGAATGAAAGGATTTATCGATTGTAATGGATCCAGTCAAAACTACAGTTCCAGCGTCTCATAATCTTAGTCTTGTGAGATGAGGCTCTTTTTTTTGTCGCATACTAGCTTTGCAGATGCATCTTATTGGGTTTCAACTTATAAATAAAGCCTGTAGAATAATGCTTCAACTAATTGGATTACCCAGCTTATTGATTTGTTTTTATGAAATCACTTACAAACACTTTCTAGAGTGAGCTCATTATCTATGTACAATTAGAACATTGACAATCCAAAATATTTAGATATTGATGTCACACAATTAAGCATACTGTTACATTTCCAACCATTGCTGATATGTAATCAGTATATATTTGAGTATATTGTCTCTAATAACTTATGTGTGTGTATAGAGACAACAGAATTCATCCAAAATCTCTTCAGGGGTCGCCACATGTTTCTGTGGTTATAAGAGCAGTGTTTCTCTTGTATAATGAGTCTATTGTATTCTGTCATGCTGTTCCTTATAAAGTTTGACAGGTCTTTATTTTGTTGGGGAACTTTGGCTTGCCCACAGGTGAATCACACCATAACAAATGCTATCTTGGCTTTGTGAAGTGATCAACTTGATTTGCCTGACCCTTTAGTCCAAACCTTTTAAAAAGTCAGTCCATTGGCTGAACCAGGCTCTCGAATGACCTCAATTAGACTCTTACATCGATCATCCCAAAAACCGTTTGGGTTTTTTAACTGTTCCATAAAAAGTATGCTCACCAGAGATGCACTTAACTTTTCATTAGTACACTGTAACATTTTTAAAAGTTTATCATACTCACTAATTATTCCACTAGTTGATGTCTCTTGTTCAGCACATATTTAACATGTTTTAACAAAGACTGTTAAAACAAAGCAGGGGATTTAGTAAAAAAAGTTCATTACGACAATTTGACAACTGAAACAACAACCCATCTCATCGAGGATTACAATTCTTACTTTAAAGCTCCTGTGATGAGTTTTTAACCATCCATGAAACAGACTGAAATCAATACTGCTGCCTCTGTATGATCCAACAAAAGCAAACAAGACCATCATTATAAAGACTGATTATCTTTTATGTAGTTATTTTGAATGCCTCAGACTGCTGCTGGGGGGGGGGGGGGGTAGGTTTAGGGCAACATGATTAAAGGCACCCTGTCGAAAAGCCTTTTGTTAAAAGGTTTATTAAGGTGCTTTTTGTGCCTTTATTTGGTGATACAGTAGGACAGTGGATAGAATCCGAAATTGGGGAAAGCACGAGAGAGAGAGAGTGGGAAATGATGTGGAGAGGAGTCACAGGTCGGATTTTCACCTACATGGATTTGGAACACTGATACCACGCTGTGTTTGTTTTCTGTAGGACTCAAGAAGTGCCATTGTGGAAAGCAAAGCTGCACTCACAACAACAACAACATCATCATCATGCCAGCAAAGTTTGTGCCAAAAGCAACATTGCAGACACATCACTCATAATACAGTCACATATCATGTCCACCACTAATGCATTCATTCACACGCCACTGAGAACCTAACACATCCACCTCTGTTTTCTCCTAGCAGCGCAAACATGTGGTCACTGAAGGGGTGGTAATAATGATGCAATATTAGTCATCTTTGTAAGCACTTTTCACCGTCTGTGATCTCCTGCCTCCTCTGTTAATGATTAGAACTCGCCAGTAAGGCTCCTAAGCTGTTTACACACACACGCCACGCATACACTTCTCCAGAGCCGAGCCAGACGTCTTATAAAGGTGTCATAAAATTGAAAACACTTGAATGGAAAGTGATGTTTACTGAAGTCTGTGCTTTGATTGTGTTCAAATAATTCACGAGTGTGAGTTGTGTGTTCGAACGAAAGCACATAAAGAAAACAAAAGCTTTTTTTTTTTTTTCGAAGCCTGTTATCAAAGTCCACGTGCCAAGAACTGACATCAAAGCAGCTGCAGATTTTCCCTTGAGCCTTTTAAAGGAATTGATCTCGATGCTTATTGACTTCTTTGCGGAAAGCAATCAAACAATTCCTCTAAAGCTACTCCACACACACGTGATAAATCCCTCAGTCGCTCGTATAGGATAAAGAAACTTTAACGTGCTGTGGAGGATGCCAGCCGCAATGTGAAGTAAGGACAAATCAAGCCACATGTTCTTTCTGGTGACAGTATCTGGACCACTTTTAAGGTCTTGATGGTCTGGAAATGTAAAAAATGCCCTCAGCTGTTATAATCATCCATCAACAAGTTTTTTTTATGAATCAGCTATTTTTGTTCTTTTATTTTAACATCAAGTATACAATGACAATCTTCACCTATAAATCAGGGGGCGTCAGTAGCGTAGTGGTTGGTGTGTGTAAGTTTGTAGTGCGCAAGTGAATCCAACCTGTCGCACCCTTCCTCCATGTCATCCCCTCCTCCCTCTCCCTAATTGCTGACTCTTTCCTATATCTAAATAAGGGCATAAAAAGCCCAAAAGTAAAGTGTGAAAAACTGAAAATTAGATAGACATGAAAAACACACACAAAGATTATTGCTAACGTTTAGGAAAGGGGAGCATCAGTATGAAATGTTAACATGTTAGGTAAGGTAATGTGTGTGTGTGTGCGTCGGGGGGGGGGGGGGGGGGGGCTCCGAGAGTTTTTTTCTCAAATTAATCTTAAAACTTTGCCTCCTTTCCTGGGTTTGAAGGCTATAAACAGCATTTTAGTCTTCACACAAAAGCTTAAAGAGAGCAACAAAACTGACACCCAAAGGAGACACTCGGATTCAAAGAAAAGCTCACAGCCGCCGAGGAGACACGGAGCAAGCCACAGAATTAAACAACCAGATGGACATTTTGACACGGAGCTTTAAACTTACTGTCAACAGTGGAATCTAACGCTCAACAGTGGAATCTACAATGAACAAACAGAGACCACACAGACTAAACACAGACACACACCAGGCCCCAAACGCTCCAAGGATGAGCAGCCACCAAAGAAGACGAACAGTTCGCTACTGTCCTGTGTGACCTCAAAAGCTTTACATTATCTCTTCGATACTTTTATGTACATGTTAAATGAGCAGGCCAAGCCGCTTTCACTCACCACAACATCATGTGTGACTGTTTTCATTGGGTGTTACATCTCATCTCCTATAGCAATGTGTGTTTTGTTTAAGTAAACGTCGTTGTTCACATTGTAAAAGTCACACCCCCCCCCCCCCCCTCAAAAAACATTCCTCTCATGGAGGCAGTGCGAAGCTGTGGCATATGATAGAAATAGATCCATCAGACAGATTTCTTTCCACACGTTTAGCAGAAAAAAAAATACTTTTACAATGGCAGTTTAAAGTGATGCCGATGCACGTTCCCACCATTTTCTGTCCCTTTCAAAAACCACACGTAAGGAATACCCCTCCCTCTTTCTGCCACTCTCACTTTCATTGCCACATTTTCTGTGTCATTTTCCCACTGATGTCATCTCTAAAAAAGGGCATTTGCTTAGTTAAAAGACGTTTATTGAGGAATCTGTCACAGCAGTTTGGCAAACAAAGGCATTAAAAAAAGAGACGGCCTGCAAAAGCTATTTGGAACATTGCAAAGAAGGCGCAGGGTTTTTCTTGCATTATCAGCTCGTGTACTGTTAATGTAAACCCAGGGTCAGTCATTGAATGTATTTTGTGATAAATCTTCATTCTGTTATGTGCTCAAATAATTTTATGGATCAGTTGTTTTGAAGTAAAGACGTTTCTTAGTCATGTGACGATGTCTAATTAAACTATTTTCAACACATACAGTAGATGTTGTGACTTTTTCTTCCTTTTTTGTCTTTCTCACATTCGAAGTCATGAGTCTGGAGGGCCGAGCGGTGCATTTGGCCACCTTGGTGCAGGAGGCTGAACAGCGGGTGTCAGAGCTCCAGGCCCAGGTTCGAGGCGAGGGTCCTGCTGAGCGGGAGGGATCGGACCAGGAAAGGCAGCTAAAGGCCTGGGAGTGGAGGCTGCGGCTCTTCAGACGAATGCAGACGGGCTTTGAGCATGCTAGTAAGGCTTAAGTTGGACTTTGATGATTGTGTGTGCTGAACAGAAGAGTGAACCTGTTTTTTTTTTGTTTTCATTTGTGCACCCTTTTTCTCTGCTGGTCTTCTGTCTTGGCTGAGTAAATAGCTTCCACACTAGGAAGCCTTGCACACAGCTTGTGTGTGTGTGTGTGTGTGTGTGTGTGTCAACATTACGCCTGTATTCCTGCTTTAACTTTTTATAGGCTTTTCATGACACACTTAGTGGCAGGGTAGACAGACATACTCACACGCACACACTCCTCCCTTCCACCAAGCTGCACTTTGTTGCACCAAAGGTTTTTCCCTCTTACTAATTCCAAAAAACGTTTTTAATTAATTAGTTGTGTTAACAATAATGGAAATCATACACCACATACTGAGATTGTGTTAATGTAGTCATATCTCAATTATTAATATTCTTGCTACTTCTCCGAATTGACTGATTTAAATTCCATTTCTGATTCGTTACTGACAGTGAATTAGGCTCATTTTACACGCATCAGTCACTTGACAAACTCTTCCCACTTCTAAACGCAGTATCACTTCGCAGCAGGCAAGAAGACTGAATGAGGTCATTACTGTAGGCTGCCAGTCGTACATGCTCACTACATGAAATACGAAGTTTACAATGAAGCATACGGGATCATAGTCAGCCTGTGTGTACTCGTCTGTCTCTCTGGTTATTTACTTCTTTGCCATGTTTCTGTCTGCCTGCCTGCTCAGACCCTCCAGACGCTCCCAGTGTAGTTCGCCTGTCGGTCAGCAGCAGCACCAGTCTGAGGGTGGACTTCCAGGAACCGCAATGTGTCAACTCTGCTGTGGTTACCAAGTACAAAGGTCAGCCTGCAAGCCCGTGCCAATGCTTAATTATATCCAACCCCTTGGAATCACAATATGTGAAGCTAAGGTGTTGCATAGATGTTAAAGTATCTAAATGTTGTTGTATTTTCGGTGTATCTTTAAGGTGTCCAAAATGTTGTGTTTGTGCATATTTACAGTGAGCTGGAGCAACGCTCCTTCACTCAGTCCCTTGCTGGGTGAGATTGTGGTTGAGGACACCAATTTGCTTCAGGGAAACATCACTGGACTCGTCTCTGTAAGTTTCACCTGAATCTTCACCATCTCATCATTATTATTAGGATATGAACTCTTCGGTCAAGTATGACACTCCACACTTAGAAGTCGGGAAAAATTCCAGTCTAGAATCCAGAATAAATAGACTTTATCTCAATCTTTTTTTTATCACATATATGATGCTTCAAAAGAACCAAAAGCAGTATGTACACTATGTATGTGTATTTGTCTGTGATGCCCTTTCCCACATAAACTAAGTAATAACGTTTCATTGATCTGCTTTAACCTTGATCTAAGAACAGCAAGACAAAAAGACTGAATCAGGCGTTGCGCTGTAGTTTACGTGGAACAAAGCAACACAAAGAGCCGTCGTGTCTTAGTTCCCAGCTGTTGGTGTTGACCGATAAAAAATCTAGAAGCTATTTTCCCACACAAAGCTCCTGATATTATTTACATGCGAGCTTGAGGCGTTTGGTAAGGCGACATTCGAAGCCATTTCCCTAGTGACTCTTCTACATTACATACATCAAACTTGGGACACAAGTTTCAGTCACCATCAATCCCAAATGATGGGGCTTAAGACTTACGTCCCTTCTAAAAACACAATTGGAAAAGTTAATTTGTTGTGGCAACAGTTGCAAAACAGCCTCCAAAATGCTTAAAAGAGCAGCTTGGTAGCCTGCCACCTGATTTATGTTTAGGGTTTCTAAGCGGGCGTGTAGACAAATGGACAAGTTGTTTGTTATTGTGTAGGAGAAACCCCTTCCCCCTTTAAAGTCCCCTGCTGCCAGCCGAAGCGCTCTCCCGTCACATGACAGGGGTCAAGGCGAGGTCAGGAAGTGTCGGCGGCTGGTTTGATTGATCTGGCTGAGAAAGGAGAGACAGAGGCCTGCTGTCTGCACACTGAGACAGACAAGTCATCCGAATAGACACTTCACTTTTCACAGTCACACACACACGTATGACTTTGATGCACTGACCCACAATGATGCACATCCCTATAGTCACCTTTAAAATGTTACAGTCACTGTGATTAAGGTTAAGCACCATCATTTTTTGTCTTAACTGTCATGTATCCTGACAGGGGACATATTACTATGTCCAGGTGTCGGCCTACAACATGAAGGGCTGGGGACCACCAGTCATTTCCACCCCTGCCTGTGCTGCACCTTCCAGTAAGTCTCCATCATCCTTTGGGTCCTAATCTGTCTTTGATTGTGGCTCATCGATTAGCTAGTGTTTGTTTGTGTGTGTGTGTGTGTGTGTGTGTGTGTGTGTGTGTGTGTGTGTGTGTGTGTGTGTGTGTGTGTGTGTGTGTGTGTGATGTCACAGAATCCCCAACTGGTTCAAATAAGGTTTAAATAAATGAATGAATAAATTACAAGAGCTGGTCGTCTCATCACTACAGCCCTCTGTCTTCTGTAAAGGTGTAACCCAACCTCAGGCTACGACAAATCAATCAATGTGTCACAAACACTGAACAAGCTAACCTTCCTGGCACAGAGAGCAGACACCAGTGATTGTTTTTATCATTCCAATAACATAACATTTGAATTTCACTTTCCAAGGCAGCTGTCCTTTATACTACATTTTATCTGTGTCTGTCACACGGATCCAGATTAGGAGCAAATATACTCCAATGTAATTTGCATAAACTGTCCCCAAAAGGCACTAGAGTAATAACCTTAGCTGATTGTTTGTGCTTAGTGACTCTAAAAGCTTAAGTGATAGCTAGCAGAAAGCAAGCAGCATCCGCCGGTCAGTCAAGATTTATATAATAATCAAATGCATCGTTTTCATGAATAGAACAATTATCCCTCATTTATACCAGACTGTTTAGGCGTTTAATTCTGCTGTGAAGTTGGGTAGTTTGAGATGCGGCCTTATTATGGGAATTGACTCACTTTAGAGCCAGCCTCAAGTGGCCACTGGGGGAACTGCATCCCTGAGAACTGTAGGTTTCTTCTCCATGTGTTCTCATGCTTAATGTGTGTTCTGTACCTACATTTTACAAAAAAGCTAAAGAAAAAACAACAGCTTGAATGATTAAACTCTTTGAAAGGGTTTGCTGGCCCCACGTAATTAACACCGCTGCAGAAAGTTATTTAAGCATGAGGTTTGTCTCCTGCATGAAATCTCTCGGATCGTTTCCCACACGTATAAAGCGACTCATCCTTCCACATCCATGCAATTGATTTGGTTATCCCGACGTCATTCTGACGTTGCTTTGACATCATTGGGCCGGGCGACAGCTGGAGCAGCAGGCTGGGTGGGTTTTGGGACCCCCTCTGCAGACGTCAGTGTGTGTAACCATAGCCTCAGGATGGAGTTTGGGGCTGGCTGGCAGAAGAAGGTGCTTGGGTTCAGCCAAGAAGTTAACCGTGGAGTCATGTGCAACAACAGCTGAGGTGTTGAGTCACCGCAGCAGCACTGACCCTCTTTCTCCCTTTCTCTTTCATCTATCCATCCATCCATCTATCTATCTTAAAAAGGACGCAGAAAAGTTTTGAAGCGTTTGATTTTGTTTATATTGGGAGTAGCTTGTAGAACAAGATTGCATTTGTTTTGTTGTGAGTGAATAAATGTATAAATCATGAATATGGAATTTATTTGTTCAGTGTATTGATTTATGAGATGAGCTTAATGAGCGTGGTTTGTTTGCAGCATGTTTAGTCTGCACGATTGGTACACACCTACAGTATGAGGCTGAACATAGTCACTGTGTGCATGTTGGCACATATAGGTGCACATCTGGGGAACACATGAACATGTTTGTCCTCTTACACGCTGTGTTTTTCAGTGTGTGTGTATGTGTCTTCTCTTTAGGAGACTGGGCTTTCCCTCTCTTTTTTTTTTTTTTTTTTCCTTCTACTGTCCACCTACATCCCACCCTCTCTCACTCCGAGCTAATTTCGATGTTGCGTGTTTGTGTTTTCCATTTGGGCCTACCACTGGAAATATTTGCATGTCTGTGCTGTAGCACGCGGCGCGGCCCCAACAGTGGGGGCCTTATACCGCGCCGTGGACGCCCATTAAAGAGCCCGCTTGTCCTGTCGGGACAGGCACCTTTCCGGGAATAGAGCTCACCGTGTTTCAGCCCCATGCACCCTCCGGGGGGCTCCAGGGGAGGGAGTTGGGGGTGATGGGCGATTGGGTGGTGGTTGATGCTGGTGGGGGGGAGGGGGGGAGGCGGGTTATCGCTGACACATCCTCCAGTGCAAGGATGCTGGCTTCATAAAATCCCAGGCTGAAGGTGCTAAAGGATCATTTTCTGAGGAAAATTGGTCATCGAAGAGGAATAGTGGGAGTTTATGTGAATTTTTAATAAGTGGTGTTTTATGAATATATGACTCTACAGGAATGAAATGTCTGTAAGTGTGTCGGTCTGATAGAGGAGTCACAAATGGATAAAATAAACATACAGTCAGAGATTAGGTTCATTACAGTCAAATATACTTGTCTTGAACTTTTGAGGCCTAGAAGCATGGTGAGTGTCTTAATGTTCTACACAGTACACGTTTTGTCTACGTCTATGTACATGCATGTTTGTACAGTGTATGTCTACATATTTGCTAGGACAGCTATTAGCAATGTTGTTCAGTAGGTCTGTCTGTTAGCCCACAGCTTTCTCAGACTGGGGTGTAGGCTCTTTTTCAATAGAACACAAAGTAGGCCTGCTTGCGAAACAGGCCGTCTCACACTCCCAAATATTTAGAGCCTCAGGAAAAGAGTCAGATCAAGGCCAGAAATGTGGGGTCCCATACAGAATTGGAAGAACACACTTTCATTCCCTGAACCTACAACTCCCACAGTATACTCCCACTGATGTAGGAGTCAGCACTGTTTGGTAATTCACGTCTAATGCTTGAGCCTGTAGAGTTCAGGCAAAAGTCTTGTGACGTTTTCATCTCTTTCACTTCACTTGTTGTGTATTGTGGGAAAGCTGTGCCGTTTGGGCCGTTTACCGTATGTCATCTGTGGTTTTCAAAGGTATGGCACTTCTCTGTTTAGAAGTTTAGTGATGATTGTTGTTTTATAAACTCTACTACTGTACGCGTACAGTAGATACATTTATGTAGTGTTTGAGTCCATGCTTTTCTTTTTTTAATAAACACAATGAAGTGCATTGTATCATTTTGTTTGGTTTGTTTCATGTTGTTGTGTTGTGTTGTAACACACAGTGATTTCTATGGTATTGCTTTGGTTTGTATTCTGGGGTAGGGTAGGGGCAGCTGTGGCTCGGTTGGAAGGTCGAGAGTTCGATCCCCAGCTCCTGCAGCCACTTGTCCAATGTGTCCTTGGGCAAGACACTTAACCCCAAATTGCTTTGTCAGTGGTGTATGAATGGGATTAGTTACTTCTGAAGGTCTTACTACACAGCAACCACTGCCATCAGTGTGTGAATGGGTAGGAGTGACACTTGGTGGAAAAGCCTTTATCAATAGTCTAAAGATTTGAAAAGTGCTATACAAGCTTCAATTTCATTGACCATATGCTTGGTATCATATCTTCTCATATTATTTTGTATCCTATCTTTGCTTATTTCATGGTATCGTGTCATCTCGTATTATACAACGCCAACAGATGGTACCTGTTTACTACAAATAAAATATATGAGGGAAAAGAACATGTCAAGTATAAACTTGTAACTTAAGTGATTCAGAAGCATGTTTCAAATGAAAAACGTTTTCCAAAATAGTCCAAAAGTTGATTTCATTTTCCTCTAATCAAAGGTTTTGCTCTGTAGTCCTTTGATCCAGGTTTACCAATTGAAAATAAACCAATTAATGTTGATGTATTCACATTTTCCACTCTGTATTTTTCTCCAGCAGCCACCAACCTGAATAAAACTTACAATGATCAGACGACAAAACACAAGACAACTAGTCTGAAGTCAATATTGGCGGATGTTTCTTTATTACTAGATAAAGAATAAAAGTCTGACCAGACTTATGATAGGATGCAGACTGTTGGACTACATCTGATCTGGCGTTGTGATATTTTTCCTTGGCTCCACATGGGAAAATATGATAAAGGAAATTTCTCTTGCTTTTTTTGTAGTTATTTTAAAACTGCCTTTTGGAAATATTCGAAGCTGAAGAATAACTTATTTCCACAACCCCTGCTACTCATCGAATGAGGAAATAGCTGAGATGAATGTCTGTAAATAGGTATTTGCATGCAAGTGCAATTAACAATCCATTATGGTGCTTTCACACATGCACAAAAATCCAAAAATAAACAACAGCGTGAGATTGGCAAAAAAAAATAAGTCTATCGCTATGATTTTTTGTTTTCATATCAATGATATGTGGATTTCAACACAACAAAATATCAACAAAAGAGCACAGAAGCATAACAAATTCTGGGTAAAGTCAGAGTGAAAGATGTAGCTGTTTGCATTCACACATGCAGCTTACTCTGAGTTTTCAGGAGTTTTGTGCAAGTGGGAAAGCACCAACGCTGTAAACAATGTCTTTTTTGAGGACCTTTGTTTCAGACCCATATATGGTCAGTTTAGTAATATTATCTTTCTTCTGTCTGCAGGTTGGAGGGATATCGACGGCCGTGCTCCACGTCAGAGAGGCCAGAAGGAGGCGTTAGACCAGCTACTGGGACAGATAAAAGAAGCTCACCGCCACTGCATCTGCCATGGTACCAAAAACCTGTTTATGGATTCAGTTTGCATGTTTATGGATGAATTAAAGACTAAAGGCTGATTTAAGATGTTCAAAGGTTGGACTAGTTGACCCTGGGTGAAACCCACACCTAGACAACTGGAAGTGATAGCAGCTCGATGTACCAAACATGATATAATATGAGAGGTTCAAATCTGTTATATGGTTGAACTATGGAATGACATGCTGCAAATTCTCTGAGTAAAAAAAAGAGCTGAAAATTATGTGATAAAAAAATGATCCCTAACTTATAGTTTAAGTGCAGATATCGGCTAAAGTAAAGAGCCAAAGTTGAAGGGACATGCACCCTGAGCTGTCATAACTTCTGACATTAACCCGAGCCTCTGTCGTTTCACTACGCCCGTCACATTTTAAACAAACACATCAGAATTTTTAGCCACTGTGTAGCAGTTCAAGTTTCAGAAACATTCTTGGTGTAAACAAACATGAGCGATGGACGCTTTGACTCGCAGGTGTAAAACGTCTCACCAATTGCTGTTTTTCATCTCGCCTTGACAGACACGTTACAATCTCAAGCACGACAAGTACTTCGGGGGCCGTACACCCAAAGACGGCATGCCACCTCAAAAATAATACCCTCCCCTCTGTCTCAACAGCAGCCCCCCCCCCCAACACACACACACACACACCTCTGTGTGCGTCTTTCCATGACTCAGCCCTCCCTCTGCTGAATACCTCTCTCTCTCTGTGACAAAATGCAGATCAACATCCCCCACACTCGGCCTGTTTATACCCCCAAAACACTGCCGGCTGTAAGCTGCTCCCATAAGTGTCAAAACCTGTCCACACTGACTCTTTTACATGACAGCAAACTGCATTTAGCATTGAGCAGGTTGTCTCTCTTTTTCTCCCCCAAACACACTCGACCCACTTACTATTGTCTACTGTGCCCAGACCATATTTGCAATCAGGCGAGACGCAATATAATAGTCAGTATTGAGGGGGCTCTCTGTGCTTCAGACGGCAACTGATTGAGCTTGAGAGTTCAGCCACAGTAGCCGAGTTAGCGTGTCCTGGGGTCATGTTTGTTATTCCTGTAAGAGACAGGTCCCGGGCTGGAGTCGGGAGAGGGCATAAATTAACACTGACTACTGCTGCCTCACCCCTGACACCCCCCACAGCCCGCCAGTCTTCTTGTCTACTGTCCTTACATATACACACACATAAAGATAGACAGACACAAATATTCAAGTACATGCTCTCTCTTTCAAAGTCGAATGTCTCCATGTCCATGTATGCAGCCCGGCTTATAGCCAGCGCCACATTCTCCCTCTTATCCAAACACTATTAATTAAACTGTGAAAGAGGCCTTGACTAACACGGGCACCCTCGCAGGCGGCCCTACTTGTCTGTCTTACTCAGTGTCAAACAGGGACTGAGGCCAGGACGACTGGAGTTGAACAGACTCGTGAGTAAAGAGAAATTTAGGGAGGTGAGAGGGGTCGAGGGGCGCTGTTTTTTCACATTACTCCACCTCGACTCGTCCACCTGAAGAGAAAATTAGTTCTTTTCTGGCTCTGAATGGGGGGATTTATTGACTTTAAGTGGCCTGGGGGCTGAAGTACGATCACCTGGGAGGGGAGGGGAGGAGAGGGAATCTGTGGAGGGGTTTTGGGACTTCAGGGTTTCTAATGAGTTGGGAGGTGCGTTATCTCACCAACAGGCGCCCACACATACACACACACACCTCCCTCTCTCTCTTGCCTCCAACCCTCTCTGGGCCCACTAAAAATAAACACGTCCCCACAGACTTAACTGACCTCCCTGTCAGTGAGTGGCAAAGGGTTAACACACACACACACACACACACACACACATATATATAAATTACTACAGCTCCTTGGCTCCACTCACATGGCTGTAGCTCAAGACATGCCATGCTCCAGCAGTTATAGTATATGCAGGTAAACACACACACACATACATGTACACACAGTTAGTGTCCCTGTGGGATATAAGGGCTAGTGGTTCCCTGAAGGCCCATAGTCTGCTGCTGGCAGCCAGCATGACTGTCAAATGGTGCCACGCCACTGGAACGCATGAAATGTCGAAAAAACATTCCAGTCAGGCCGTGTTGTTGAACATGTCAGGTTGGTTGTCAATTAAGTAAGAGCCTGTCATTGAAAGAGATATTTCTAAGGTTGTCAGAATAGAAGGGTTTCATTGGCTGCCGCACAACCAATCACAGTTTGTTTCTAAAAGGGCCACGACTTGAAGCATGGCGAGCCTCAGTATGTCAGTGTAACGTGTGATCCCATCGACTAAGATGCTGTAAAATTCACAAATCGCTGTCTCTTTCTTGTCCTTGCAGAACAGTGCAAAGCTCCAACACAAGGGAGGAAACATTCAGTATCAAAAAGCCTGCGCCACCTCTTTCAACCCAACAGCAAATTTGTGAAAAGCTTGAAAAGGTGAATTAGTTCTTGTGTGTACCTTTTAAAATGTTATAGGAAAAAAAACGTTTGAATAAACACATATATTATTAATGATCTCACACATGCTTGTGTCATGTTTTGTTTTGTCTTTTTGCAATTCTTCATTTTATATCTTCGCTTCCCTCGCATTTAACTTAAAATGTGTTTGCAACCAGTGTCAACATCTGTAAACATGATGATAAACATCTGTGCTTCAGTGAATCTTTCTTTATTCGTCAAACGTTTTCAGAGATCTTGCATTTAGAAAAGCCCAAAAAGCCAATCACGACTCTGTTTACTGTAACAGCTTGACTATTCTTTGTTATCTTACAGAGGACTCTATCTGACCACCATTTTTTACCGAGATGACAATGTATTGGTGACTCCAGAGGACCAGATCCCTATTGTGGAGGTCGAAGACTCCTACCCAAGCTCGCTCATGCAGGACTTCCTCTGGTTTACTAAGGTAGACAGAAACAATCATCCACATCAGAGTATTGCAAATAAGTGCATCGTCAAATATTGATCTTATAAAGTGGATACATGAGTGAATCACAATGCTCTATTCTTCTCCATGTGCCAGGTGTCGTATCTATGGGAGGAGATTCCCTGGCTCCAGCAGTGTCTTAGTCCCTCTCAGTCGTCCTGCTCCTGCACACTGCAGACTCGCCTCAAGATGCTGCAGGCTGTCTCCCAGCTACAGGTAGGACAATCCTCATCTAGACTAGATTATAAGTCATTTGTAAATATTACGATCTGGTCGTTGTGGTTTTAATAACCATAATTTCCAAATAAACAGAAATTAAAAAACTGAACAATCGGACAATCATGAGCTGATATCTCTTCTCAGGGCATGCTGGGAACGCAGGACCTCGGTCAGGTGTATTTTGAGCCAATCAAAGACAAACACGGAAACGCTCTGCTGGTGCTCCTGAAAGATATGAACACCTGTCCCAACCTGGATGGGGTTCGCTGGACGCAGCTCTGCAAACTCCAGCTCCAGCGCAAGTCCGTCTCGTCTCCCGAAGAGCCCTCGGCCTTAGACATGCTCCTCATCACGCTGCACGTGAGTCCGACACGAAAAGACAGGCGGTGATTGGAAGTTAGTGAGGAAATTAATGAGGAAAAATAAGTGAGGTCTGCTTTAGTTTCAGAGGCGGACTCCTTCACAAAATGGGGCAATGCTTTTTTTTGTTGCTTTTTTTAGCATTGGTTGTTGTTTTTATCTGACTTGTTCTTTGCATCGAAGCAAGATGAAAAAGTGTCGAGTAAGAAACTTTGTCAACAATAAAATGTGCCCGAAATCCCTGGAAAACATGTATTTATTGTTGTGAAGCTCCTTCAGAGAACATCAGTAAACACGAGCCTTTGTGGCTGAAACAATAGGATTGTAAATGGAAATGTGTTTCCAATTAGGAGTGCAGCTCGTGCAGACACTCTTTATTTAGACCAACATTAATCATTGTGACTCTCCCCTTCCATCCGTCCATACTTTGTTCACATATTGGAACCTTGCCAACCCAACCCAAGAATGTGATTGAAAAGTTGCACGTTCAGACTGTTAAATGAAGCTACAGTCAAGTTTCAGCATTGTGGGCGTGATGATGGTTATCTTGTTAATTGTTGTTGTTGTGTGTTTTGTAACTAATGCTCTGTGGCTGTTTGGTTCAGAGCGACCACAATCTGGAGCTGAACCACAAGTTGATTTTGTCTATGTAACTCCGTAAACTTGATCCCATTGTTGCAATGGGGTTCTGTCTCCAGTGTAACTTGGCCTGTCTGTGTGGTTCCAAAACAATGCTGGAGACTCCCTTTGGCAAAACCACGTTTCACTAAAATATTTGTTTTGTGGCCAGTTTTGAACAAATTCTATGATGAAACACATAAAAATGTGCTCATGGGCCTACTTCCAGACCCAACAACCACTTTAAACATGTTGGAGCAAATTCAGATTGAAATCTTTCAGAAAAAAAAACTGTACATGGAAAAACATTTAATAAAACAAGGATGTTTACAAATAGGGAAATTAAATCAGACTGACCACATAATAAAGCACTATAGCGTCTTGACTGAATCGTTTCTACCTGTTGTTCCCAGGAGAAGCTGGCGTATCACAGGCGGGGCAGGAAGATGTTGTCTCCAGGTTTGTACTTGGGCTATTTGAAGCTTTGTACGTCAGTGGAGCAGATTAGAGTGCTGGTGCCGCAGAAGCTCCCCAACGTCCTCTGTCACACCAAAATTCGAGACAACTGCACTGTGTCCAGGTGAAAAAAACAAACACTTCATCCTCTCTGACATCTGATATACTGACAATACAACCACAGAGATAGCTGTGAGGTGGATTGGTGGCTCTTACTTTTTGGTTGTCGTAGAGAGGAGTGGCAGTGGCTGCAGGCTCTCAGCTCTCTGGAGGAGACGTTGGAAATGGACTGTGAAGAACAGAGTGCTGCACATCGCCTCCTTCAGGACCTGCGCAGTGCCATCAAGGACCTGATGGCACACATCAACATCCCAGGCAATCAGGTCAGAGTGAGGCCAAGAGCAATCTATAACTCTTCGGAACTGTGTCCTTAAGCGGAAAGTTCTGAAGGGAGATTTCCAACTTTTTCTCGACTCTTTTGTGTTGTATGAAGGATTTTGACTGATGACATGGAACCAGTAGAAAGTCCTCGAGAGATACGGAGCCAAATTTTTGAGGCAGGCAGTAGCAAGAGCTCAAAGAAATGAAAATGGTTCCAATGGACAGTCAGCCAGTTCTGGTTAGACCACTAATTCGACATGATTTTTGTAAAAGGACATGGTTTGAATTCCGGCACAATGGCAACCATTGTATGTTTGGCTATAAACCTTTACCACCCAGTGTTTGGCCTTCTTCTTTACAGAGTTCCAAAGACTTCTCCAGAGTGCAATTAATATGAACATGAATATACAAATGTATGTATCAGTAGACTGGACAGTTGTTAGAATATCATCTAAAAGCTTAAATATGTTGTTTCAAGATTGGATCCACTTTTTAAACAATGTTAAATCTCATGTTACTGAAAAAAAAATACTTTGACCCGATGAAAATGATCTGCAATTACCCCTAATCACAATAAAGCAAGCATTTGTCTTATACCTAACTGTGACTGTTTGTGGTCTGAGTCCACAGACTTGTATTTGTATTTAGATCAGATTTGTGACCTTTAAAATGAAAATATTTTTCAATATAAAAAAGGAGAAAAATGATCTTGATCATGGTAACTCGGAAAAAAAAAAGAACATTTCATGTGTATAAAAATCAAAGAGAAAGATGTTAGGGGTCATGATGCCCTCCGTCTGTCTATGTGGTGAGCTAAATGTTTTTTTTAAGTATAGGTTTCGTTCAATCAAAAGGCCAACTGAGTTAACCTTTCTGTGTGTCCAGGCCCAGGACTTCCGGATCTACAGCCAGGAAGTGGTGGAGTTTGGAGAGAATGTGTCCTTCCTGCTTCTTCTGCCACCTTCAGATGAAGTGTGCACAGCTCCTGGTCAGAACAACCCGTACTCGCCTCGCTCTGGCTTCCTCACCCTGCCCCTCCAGATCTTTGAACTGGGTCCGTTTATCCCATTCCTGCCACAAATAAGTCGATGTGTTTCTTAATATACTGGAACAGCGTTTGACATTTCCTTCCCCTCTCTCTGGGTTGTCTTTCTCCCACAGTCCACTTTAATGCCTACTGCCCCAGTTTCATCGGCCAGTACTGCAGAGTGTCGGCTCTGCTGGAGTTGGAGTCCCTCATGTCCCAGCAGGCTTTGAGGGAGGCGTTCTCCGAGGCTGAGCTTAATGCCGCTAAGAAGAAACACCAGCAGGTCCAGGAACACATTCAGGTAAGACCACAGCGACTATGCAGTCACTTTTCACAACCATTGCTGACACGAGATCAACTCTGCATACTTTTTTAGGGAAATCGATTCAAATTAATATAATTACAAATTGAATCATGAGATTTTCCTGTGATTGTAATGACTGTAAAACAGCAAATGGAGGAGGTGTGGCGTGACGCAAGATGGATCATGGACGCCTTGCAATATGCTCGCTACAAACAGCCAACAGGAGGAATCTCCATCAGCTGGATTATTGATTTATCCAAGGAAGTGCTGCCCGAAAAGCCGCCCTCCACCTCCTCTCAGCCAGACTTCATGCCTTCCCCGATGCCTTCACCCGAACCCTGTCGCAAGCACTCCGGTCAGAATCCACTTTGATTTGATTTGTGAATTGAATTACAAAAGGATTTAGCGGTCATTGCAATCTATTAACACATTCATTTGTTTGATTGTGTAGATTTTGCAGGACTGTCCGATGAAGAGGGTTCCTCAGAGGTCTTCCTCACCACCGACAGTGACTATGACTCCAGCCGAGCCCAGAGTCCTCGTGAGCTCGACTTGTTGCCCCCCTCACCCCTCTCGTCCTCTGCGCCGTTAGAGCCTCGTAGTTTCCTGCGTAGCGACGGAAGCATCTCAGGAGGAGTGTTGTGTCTCAGTGGGAGTGGGCGCGGAGGGGGAGCTCTGAGGGATTCCACGCCAGATGTACTGCAAGCGTCAGAGCCACAGCACGGGAGGGAAAGTGAGCGCTGTGGCATGGGAGGAGGAGGAGGAGGAGTTCGCTGCGGAGGGGAAAGGCGAAGGGGAGCTCCAGAGCTGTTCGACAGTGACTTCATCCTGCCCAGCCGGCAGATTGAGCTGCTGCACATCACAGAGAAGAGACAGGCCTTCTGCGTGAGAACCAGCAGCCTGGAGTTCCCCTCCTCCACCTCGGCCCATCACCAGCCTTATTGCCACCACACCGCCTTCCCCTCACCCTCCACCTCACCACACAGAAGGTGTCACAGGCCGTCATCTGTGGACCGTTGTTGCTCAGCGGAACATTGCATACCACCACTTCCCCCAGCGCGTACGTTATCGGAAGACAGCGGCACTCAAAGACTCTCCTCGCCGTCTCCTGCTGCCCACAGGAAAGCCTACCACGCCACACTCAGAGTGTACCCACAATACCGTACAGGCCTGCCGAAAGAGACCAGCGTTAAGGTAAAGATAAGTTTGACGTGGTCAAATAATGTACCTTTATAGCTCCTGTAACAAGTGTTTAGCTGGTGATGATACAGACTATAATCATTTTGGTGTTTCTTTAAAAAGCAAAGAAGATCCTCAGGAACAAGACTGATCATTATGATGATGTCATTATAAATGCCTCAAACTGCTGCTGCAGGTTAGGCGGCTGACAAAGGGATAAACGGCACACTGCGAAACAGCCTTCTTTGACATTTTATGATTGTAGCAAATTGTTAATATTCTGACTGACATCCTGTCTTGTGTTACAGCTTTGTGTAACCCCGGGAACATCAGCACAGGAGATGGTCCAGCTGGTGGTCCAGGAGATGAACGTCGTATCTCGGCGCGTGCTCAGTAGCAGTGGAGGAGGTGTGGAGGAACAGTGTGTGTACTACAGTCCTGAACAGTTAAAGCACTTTGGCCTTGTGCTGGTTTTGGACAATCGAGAAAAATGGCTTCAGGATGATTTCTGTCCCCTGGAGCTCCAAAACCCCTGGCTAAGGGGAAAGCTGTGCGTCCGAATCAAAGAGTACTCACCTCTTGCGCTCAAACACAGCCGGGCCACAACCGTGTGATTCTTCCAAGAGAGAGAATGAGATTCAAGAGGAGAGTATAAGAGGTAATGCCACAAGGAGGTTCTCGTCTTAAAGGAAAGAACTGCTGGAACGTTTGTGAAAAAAAGCTTGAAAACTTAAAACTACAATTTCTCACACACACACACACACTGTGGTGTTACAGTCCATTTCATCTGAAAGACTTCTGTTACAATTAAATGTGTTCTCTTGTACAATGGACAATTTTTTTACGATCATCATAGAGCCTCATATGGACACCAAATGAACAAAGATAAAGGAAGTCTATCATTGGGAAAGTATTCTGATGCGAAGCGACATAAATGGGGTGTCACTTTGATTTGTGGGGTGAATGAGTCCCCTTGCAAGTTGCCAAAACGACATGAGGAGCATCGCTGCCTCCTCGGCAACACGTGGACACGGCTTTTCTTCTGAACTCTCTCGTCGTGTCTTTCCTGAAGAGCTGTTCGCTGAAACTCGCCGGCCACCTTGTTACGAGGATGTGAGCTCTGGACCTGCGTCAGAGGGCAGGAAGGAAGGGAAAAGTGCCAATAGAGAGCTGAGCGACTCCACTTTGGGACGCACTCTGCCAATGATTTGGCCTGTCACTCAACTGCTCTTGGCCACTGTACTGTCTGTTAGCGACAGCCAAAACAAAAAGGGAGCGAGAGCCTGACGGAGAGGGAGTAAATGGAGGAGGTTGGAGGTTGCATCTATTGAACCTTGCACTGGCTCTCTGGTGCTCTTTCCCTACCTTTTGCAACCACAAATCTTCTGTATATTAGACTCAGTCAAAGTGTAGCTAAAGAAATAGGATAACCACCTCAATAAAAATCAACCTAAAAACCAGCTCATTTGGATATCTGCAACCCAGAAGAAAAAAAACAAGCAATACTTGACTCTTTTTTGTTTTTCTTACAGAGAAAAGCATGTAATCCTTCCACAAATGTGCTGAGTACATCTGAAGTACTGTAGTCATGCCGTGCTAGAAGTTAACCAGTCCAGTGTTTTTGTTGTGTTTGCTTCAGTGGTTTTCCCAGATGCATCAGAAATCGGTGCCCGTCAGTCTAGAGCAGGATCTCCCGAAGGGATTCTGGTGTGAAAGGGATGACTCAAGTCGTGAAGAGGCCTGGTGTTTGTTAGCAAAGAAAAATATCATATAGTGCACACTGTCCCCTGAACTGCCTCAGAACTGAACTGTTCTGTTTAAAAAGGCATAACTCCGAAATGAAGGAAGCAGAAGAGCTTCCCGAATTGTCCTTTTGCTTTTTGTAACCTTTCCCTTGAAAGTTGTATCTTTCAGTCGAGAGCACGCTCATCTGTTTTTTACCTCAATTACCAAAACAAACTAGTATTTAACTACACTTTAGATATAGCTTCATAACAGTTTAACCTTAGGCTGCTTGACTAAAGCTTTTAGTTTTCAACAGTACTAATAGACGCTCTGAAAGTTGTTCAGGTTTCAGGACTGAAATAGACTGTTAGAATAACATTGTTACCATATGTTTCATCACAGAGACAGAAAAGCTTGTTGAGGCGAGACTTTAAAGGCAGAGTCAGTCGGTTTTTTCCTAAAAATTTAAATATAGAGGTATTCAAAAAGTAATACTGCCAAATCATCACTTACAGTTGTGGTCAAAAGCTTACATACACTTTTGAAGAGCAAATTTTCATGGCTGTCATGAAGTTTCCAATAATTTCTAACTCTTATTTTTCTATGATAGAGTGATTTGAACACATCCTTCTTTGTCACAAAAAACATTAACGAAGTTTGGTTCGTTTATGAATTTATTAGTGGTCAATGAAATTAACCTTATAGCATGGCCTCTTAACTTCTTGTGAGTGATTATAAATGACTACAGCTGGTGACTTCTCTGAGCTGGGGGATGGGACTTTCTGATGGGAAAGTCAAAGGAGCTCAGCATCGATCTGAAAAAGCGGATCGTTGATTTGAACAAGTCACAAAAGTCACTTGGAGCCATTTCAAAGCAGCTACAGGTCCCAAGAGCGACTGTGCAAACAATTGTTTGTAAGTAGGAAGTGCGATGAGGAAGAAAATGCAAGCTATCAGCTGCTGCTGAGAGAAAATTGGTCAGGAGGGTCAGGATCAAAATCTGCAAAGAATTAGAAGCTGCTGGAACACAGGTGTCAGTGTCTACAGTCAAGCGTGTTTTGCATCGTCATGGACTGAGAGACTGCCACGCAAGAAGAAATCCCTGGCTTCAGAAGCTGCACCTTAAGGCCAAACTGAAGTTTGCTGCTGATCACATGGACAAAGATAAGACCTTCTGGACGAAAGTTCTGTAGTGAGATGAAAAAAAAAAGAGCTATTTGGCCATAATGCCCAGCAATATGTTTGGAGGAGAAAAGATGAGGCCTTTAACCTCAAGAACACCATGTCTACCGTCAAGCATGGTGGTAGTAGTATTATGCTGTGGGGCTGTTTCCTGCCTATGGAACTGTTGCTTTAGAGACAGTAAAAGGGGTAATGAAGAAGGAGGATTACCTTCAAATTCTTCAGGATAACCTAAAATCATCAGCCTGAAGGTTGGGTCTTGGGTGCAGTTCGGTGCTCTAGCAGGACAATGACCTCAAACACACGTCAAAAGTGGTAATGGAATGGCTAATTCAGGATAGATTTGAGGTTTTAGGATGGCCTTCCCAAAGTCCTGACTAATCCCCATTGAGATCATGTGGACAATACAAGTCCATGTCAGAAAGCCAACTCATTTAGCTGAACTGCACCATTTCTGTCAAGTCCGTCATGTCTGCTTTATGAAATATTTAATTATATCCACTCCTAAACTCACTTGTGCACTGTCGTTGGCTGGGGGAAGCACAACCACTCCCCGTCCAGATACCTGTTCCCGTCCCGAGTCAACCATATCAAAACACAATAGGAAAATCCAGGCAGAGGACAGACACAGTCACCACCACACATGTACAGAGGCCCATACAGATGTGGTCAAAAGTTTACATACACTTTTAAAGAACGATTTGTCATGGCCGTTGTGAGTTTCCAATAATTTCTACATCTCTTATTTTTCTATGACAGAGTGATTTGAACACATACTTCTATGTCACAAAAAACATTAATGAAGTTTGGTTCGTTTATGAATTTATTAGGGGTCAACTGAAAATGTGAACAAATCTTCTGGGTTAAAAATATACATACAGCAATGCTAATATTTGGTTACATGTTCCTTGGCCATTTTCACTTCAATTAGACGCTTTTGGTAGCCATCCACAAGCTTCTGGTTGAATATTTGACCACTCCTCTTGACAGGAAAGAAGAGGAAAAAAAAGCTGATTAAGCTCATTTCAAAACGAGGACGAACCTTGTGTCGGCTTTTAACTGCTGTCACGCAGTCGATCTGCTTTCTGTTTGGATGAGCAGGTGTCAAACACAGGTGGTTAGCTTCTGCTAGCATGGGGTAGCTTGCAGTGTTGTAAATCTACACCGTTGGTTTTGCAGTGGGCATACTTCTGGGGGCGCACACATTACGAAAGCAGTCAGCTAATGACAAAGCATATGCTGATCAAAAGTAGTAATGATTCTAAAGATGTTTGGAAAGGGAGTGAGCACACTGGATATTTTTTTTTTTAATCTTTTAAAAATAGCTCTTCACTGGCCGAGTCCTCGGAACTGTGGAGAGTTTAGTGACGGCTGATTCTTTACACTGATATTTGGGCTTTAGCATGACTTGCATCTGCTAACTAACGAACTGATGAGCGAACAAGTGAAGAATGGTCTTGAGACATCGAGGTAACATTGCGTCTTTTTTTAACAGCTTAACTTGACCATGAGCTTAGTTAGAATCTTACTTTGACAGCAAACTACAAAACAAGGACGTAGGCAGTGCTTAAGCTAATTACCACGTGCTAGCTAATATTTGGGGACCGTATTGTTCACCTCATACAGCCCACGAAACCTTCAAATATGTTTTGTTTACGTTGACCTCCAAACTCACCCAAACTGCGAGCTGAAAGTGTTTTATTTAATGAATGTTTTTAATGGAACTGTTTTCTTTTAAAAGTTCTCTTTCTGCTTAAAAAAAAACATTGAGCAGGCTCAGCAGCATTACAACATAAAAATAACCTGCAGCATTTACAAATGTAGCACCGGAACGGTAAACTCAAGGAGAGAGTGAAAGCTGAAGTCAGTGGAGCTGTACTCAGTTTCTGTAGCATCCCAGGTTCACAGGATGACGTCCCACCGGTCTGTTGGGAGACGAACATGGAGCCTCCAAAAGTGTTTACGAATGTATGTTGTTGTTTTTTTCACATTCAAAGATATATTTACTTGGAACTACTGTATAAAGATGTCTTAGGACAAACTGGTGTTGTAAGCTGTAGTTGGTTTTACTAATGGCTTGAACTTTTGTGTTAGCGCTTAGATGTCTTCTTTATTCGCATTGTTATGAGCTGTTTTTACGAGGACCAACTGCAAAAACAAGTCACTTAAACAGAAACCGACCATGTACATAGACAAAAAAGACTACGGGATGAATGTACTGTATTGTATCTGCCCTAAATGTGTAATAAAGTGAATGTGGGGCTACAGAGGTCGCTGAAATTAAAGGCAGAAGTCTGTTTTAAGATTATGCTGATGGCGAAGAGTTGGGGGGTTAAATTCCCTTCAGTAGAAAAATAAAGCAGAGCACCATGTTTACAAGGAGCTGATGGCAGATTTGTCAGATGAAGTCATGAAGGAGACATCACGTCACTTTTTTAAAATCTATTTTTATTGAACAATAAATGAATATTACAAAGTAAAGCCTGTTTGTGGGTTTTTTTCCCTTTTAGAAAATGTAGGAAGTTTCTAACCCTCGTGTGTCTCACCAGGCTGTCCTAAAGAGGTGACGTTGACCTCTTTACCCTCTCTGATGAGAGCTACACCAATTATTGTACTTTTAAACTTTAACGGCACTACACTCTTTTAGTTGGAGAGCAGACAAATCTTCAAGGATCTCTGGTACATCTTGGCACCAGCTCACCAGCCATAAGGAGCATACCAAGCTTATATTTCAAGTGTGCAGATCTGATTTTCTTTGGGGCTCACTGTTTTAGTTTGAAGTTTCATCCACACGTATGCTACTCTCCCCAAAAGCTGTTCATTCATCTGATGTAAATGGGAGTGAATAACAAATAGAGGGCACTTGTTCCTACAGATGCTATATTGCAATGACCTCATTAGTGTTTGACACCCAGTTGATGAAAAGTGAATGGTGAGCAGCTGCAGACAGAATCTCACTGTATAAGTGGTGAGCATGGCAATATGAAGCCAGCAGTGTGCAGAGATGAACAATGATGTTACTATTTAACATGCTGAAGCAGTGTTTTTATTGTGAATTGAATAGTGATTTAGTTTCATTTTTAGCATTGGGGAAAATACTCAACTGAACACTAGTTCGGAGTGATGTGAATTAGCTTCATGTTCAGGCTGCAGGACTGTAAAGATGAGATGTACATGTGTGGTTGAGCCAAACTCAACGTGGATGGTAAAGTCACGTGAATTCTTTATCAATATGAATGAAGAGGATTCCAAATAATATATGACAACTAATCAATTAGCAAAAATGTTTTTTTAAAGGTGCTCTCCTACAGTAAACTGTATGAAACATGGATTGAAGTCGTAGTGGCATTACCCTTTGGTGTTTGAAGAGTTGTGAGGCCAAATTATGGACAAATGATTTCCCAGGTAGCAGGAAAACAGGTGGAGTTGAGTCAAGCTGAATGAAAAAGTTGGTTACATGAACATGCCCATCGAGGTCGTCCTCTCGCTAGCATTTTCCAATCAATGAAAATAAAATGGACAAAACCAGTGTACGGCCACTTAACAGGTTTTTGCTGAAGTGAAGCCTGGCCTCCAGGTTTATGTAACCATATGATTCATGTCAAAGCCGGTTAACATAGAATTTATGTTTGTTTAAATGCATAGTTACTGTCAAATGCTAGAGGCACAAAGATGTGAACAAATATTTTCTTCTATGTATTTTTAAAAAAAGTCAGAGTATCAATTGCATTAAAGATGCTTAATGTTGCTTAGCACTGTCATTATACAGTGTGTCAAAATGTTTGGCTGAATCATGATCCGAGGGTTGACTTCTAGCCGGCCAGCTTGCTTTCAGCAGGCTCATATCACAACGCTCCCTTGCTAGCGCCATGTGTGTTTTTTCAGCCCTTGAGCAAATAAAATGCTGCATGCTTCGCTGTCAACAGATCCTACAAACACTAATGTGCAGAAGGACACACAAACACACACTTAGACACACATTGGTGCACATGAGCGGCATGCACTCTGGAATCTTGATATTTAGATGTGTAATTGCATACAGTATGTGTAGGGAGGATTTACACTTTTGTATTATATCAAGACAAATTCACACACACTTTCCCAAGTAGCTTAGCACACACAAATCATAACATAATGCAGCCATGCCAACACACTTGGTCTTTAAGAGCAGCTCCTTGCAGTTTATTGACAGTAACTTAAGAAATGAACTGGAATTCTGACACCTCCTAATTTTAAACCATCTGACTCCAGGAGGACCTGAGCTAAATATAACCTGGAATATCTCTGAATGCCTATAAAGAAAACGTGAAAAAAAAACAAAAAAAACCCTCCCTGAATAGTGACTATTCATGCTCACAAAAGATTCAGGATGGAGCATGCTTCTCTGGGACGTTGCAACTTGACTCATCAAATTATCTGCTGTTGTGTAGACAACCTGAAACAGTGTATCAGTGTTAATCATTCGATAGGTGGTTTCGTCAGCATCTCCCCTGCAATAGGAGTATAGGATTCACCGGCTGTTAAGCTTTGGTACTTGGAAGAGTCCAAACTGCTGGTTGCACATGAGTTTATAATCTAGTTCATGTGTGCCAGATCATATCCACCTGCAAAACAAAATCCAGTGCGTCTCATAGCCTTAATCTCCTTCAACTCAGATTCCCATACCCACATACTCTGCAACAGAAAATCTTACAAACACACTCATATGTACTGTTCAAAACCTTTTAGCTCTTTTTGCACACATACAGGCACAATTTTCTTTAAAAGATGTAAGCCAATGAAAGGCTCTGGAGGCCTCAATGTGCCCGATCTGCAAAAGTACACACAAACTTGGAATAAAATCTATTAGCATTGGCAGAAGTCAGCAGTAAGTTAAAATGTTAGTTTTTTTAACTTAAGTTCAGTTGTAGAACCACGCCAATAATACTCTGACAAGCCTGTTCATACTCAGCCAACCCATCCACTGTAACACCTGCACTGCACTTCTAAAATTAGCCAGCACATTGAGGGTGGGTTTTATGTATGATGGAGAATATCCAAATTTGTTCACCCAAACATTTTCCTGAGCGAGTTTTGTCCTTCAAGCCTGTGATTTAAATATCTGGATGGGCCAATGTGTGAATGCAGGTGATGGTCTGAAACGCTGAAACATAATGATGTCATCATTGTTGAGATGATTCTCTCTGCTTCAAACTCCTACCTGATCTTCTCATTTCCCTCTAGTATGTTCTTGACTTGGGTTGTATTGCAACAAAAGTCCATTGGTGGTCAAACAAAGTACATTTACAGGAGTACTGTGATTAAGTTAAATTTGAGAATCTGCACTCTATTTACTGCATTTTTGGGGGGGAAACTTGTTAGGTGCACTGCATTACATTTCCATAAATGTTCTCGTTACTTGCTGCTTTGAAAATGAGCTGATGAATTTCTTCTCTTCTCTAAAATGTGATCAGAAAGACAATTCACTATATTGGTGTAGTTCTGCGTGTGGTTTGTCGAAGTGGTGTTGCCGTACATGTAAGATCAGACAGTTGATTTAGAGAAGTGGTCACAGAAGCCCTTTTCTTTGTAGTAAATGTTGGGCCCGAACACCACTACAGACGAGTCTTAGTTCTTGGCTTGCACCTACTAAAATGGCTGTTAACAATTATTAAATGTGTGAAAGGGGCTTTTGTTTATATAAAGCCTCTATCAAAATTATTCAAAATGGGACAGTCAAACTGGGACACTTGATGTAGAAGTCCGAAGGTGTAGTGACAGCAGAACTTTAATCTGGAGCTGTTGCTGACCTGCAATGTAGAAAGGGCATTTGTGCTTTGGGCCTTAATTTCTCTCTATTCATTCACCCACCATCTTCATACCTTCCTATTTCGCCCGACATATGCCTCTCCCATGCTTTCGTCCAATTCTTGGAACAGTTCAGGTGGAATCTCTCCTGAGACATAACCTCAAATCTGAGTCTTTGACTGCCCTGACATACCTCTTCCAGCTTCACCTGTCTCCGCTGGATCCATCCATCCATCCTATTTCAACATCCTGAACCTCCATTAAACTTTTGAATGACATATTTTTGCATCATGGTCCTTGCTAGTGAAACATGAGTTGCTTTTACAACTCTCTACAGAATCCACAGTGACATCCAGCTATGCTCTTCTTTTATTACATTTTTGCACTGACTGATCACCTGTTTAAACCAGCCCCTGCGTCCTACCAAACTGATGTCAGCCTGGCACTAACTTGCAGATTAGCATCGGTGTATACATGAACACTCATGCTGGCATGTGTGCAATTCTGTATTTGTGTGTGCGTGTGCAGTGGGTGGGAAAAGTGAAGCCTGCCACTACTGCATCACTCATTTCTTTCTCTCTCCCTCCCTCCCCAGGGCCCATAAACCTTTAAAGCACCTATAAAACACTTGGCGAGGCCTTTTTGAAGTTTTTATGAAGATCTGGCTTTATTGTTCCCCAGAGATGAGCCCCACTCCGCTGGCGCCTCGGAGCTTTCTGGAAGTGCCAGTGAATTCAGGAGGGGGGTGCTAGCAGAAGAGGGAGTCCCAGGCAAAAGCAGGGCTGGGAATGGGGGTGGCCACTGTGGAGCCTGTGTTTTGTGCCCCCATTTGCACATGCATGTGGTGTGTGGTACATATGTGCGTGTGTGTGCATGTGTGTGTGTGCAAGAAAGAGGATGGCAAGTGAGCTGCAGATGCAGCGTGAACAGCAGTGATAACTCGTTGTTAATGCTCTCAGAGTCGATTTTTTTGATTTCAGAAACATCCTATCAAATACAAGTCAAGACTGTTCTAATGAAAGGACGCGTGTATGTTTGAAGCATGTGCATGTGTTGCTGCATGTGTGTGCGTTCGCAGATGATTGGGCCAGCAGGTTGCGTCCTTGTTGTTTGAAGTGGGGCTCTGTTGTTCTCATAGAGCCTTAATGAATGGAGCCGGACCCCCCTCCATCTGTCTGATCCAGTGGCACCGACCCTCCCTCTTCAAATCCCGGCTCCGACGCCCGACGCACCGGCCCCCTCAAAGGAACAGTTGGCAAACGGAATGGCCCATTAAACAGGCGAGGGCGACGAGGCCTCACCTCCAAGCAACACTTGTAAGAGCAGAAAGAGAGCGAGAGGAGATAAAAGCTATCAAGAAATCTGTGTGTGTATATTATTATGTGTGAGTATGTGTGAAATGCCAACCCGTACTGCTGTGTGTGTGTGTGTGTGTGTGTGTGTGCGTGTGTGTGTGTGTGTGCGTGCGTGCGTGCGTGTGTGTGCGTGTGTGTGTGTGTGTGCGTGTGTGTGCGTGCGTGTGTGTGTGTGTGTGCGTGCGTGTGTGTGTGTGCGTGCGTGTGCGTGCGTGCGTGCGTGTGTGTGTGTGTGTGTGCGTGTGTGTGTGTTGGGAGTTACAACTCAGTGACCATGACATTAGCCATGCTGGTGGCTTTGACTGTGTCTCTGCCCTCCACAGCCCCCTAATTGTCACGTAGGTGTGTGTTCACACCTTCTAATAAAGACAATGACAGCAAAATGTCTCATTTTCCTTTCTGTCATCGGACCCTTATTTGGTTATTGTATTCATTGCCTATTTGAGAAAGTGTGGTAAACTGGATATGATTACATTTTTAAGGAAAGTAAGATCTTTTTGATCAGGTAGAATTTTTCGAAATCTTTTATCACCGTATAATTTTTTTATTGATTTCATTTTTTTTGCCTATTTTAATTTTTATACTGTTTCTTGATTAAGTCATATAATACTTTAATATTGATACCAATGTCTGTGTATTTGTTCCTGTGTGAAGCTCTTTGGGCCACTTGAATTTACTAAAAGTGTTCAAAGATTAAGTTGAGCTGAGTGCATTCATAAATGTTTGTCGTACAAATATGGCATTTAAATGAAGATATCTGCTAATAGAAAAAGTAGATAATGGTTTCTTCAAATCAGACAAAACTATCTCAACATCCTCTGATGCTCTCTTGTCAGTCATTTTTCATAGTCTGCATACTTATGAAACACACTATGATTCTTTTGAAAGAGGAAAAAACAGTCTGGCTCAGCAGTCACAGTGACAGCTGTGTGATGTCGATAAACTGTAGAGATATTTAATGTTTTAGGTAGTTTATATCATAATTAATTAATTAATTATTCTAAAAGAATACATATTATCAAATCAATGTTAGTACAAATAGTATATATATATATATATATATATATATATATATATATATATATATATATATATATATTTAAATAATATGTTTCATTAAAATAAAGGAGGAAATGTTTGAAAAGATAAAAAGATTCAGAGTGTGAAAAAGTCAGATCAAGAAAAATCTGTGACTGATGGGCTTGTACCCAACACATACACACACACACACACACACACACACATATTAACCCGAGCTCCAGCCCTCTTTGTGCAAAGGATGATGTCATGCCTTCTGAAAACATGTGGGGGGCGGCGTCGGGGGGTTTAGGGGGGGATTCCTTTGGTCCTTTCAAGTTTGCAGGGGGAGACTTGGGCCACGGCGGGGTAGACAGTACGAGGGCAGGAGGCTCAACACTGCCGACCCCCCTCAAACCCTCCCCACCCCAGCAAGCAGTCACATTAGGCACGCTCCGGCCACGCCATCAAAGGCCCGCCTCACAGCACACACACACACACACGCACGCACGCACACAACACACACGCACACACTTGCATCTACAAACACAAAAGTATGCAGCACAAAGATGCATTTGTGGACGTTTGCAATCCCACTTTAACACAAGTCAATCGAGCATGTTCACACTCGGATCAAATAAATGCATGCCCTAAAAATAACACACACACACTTGCATACCAACAGATCAAACACGCACACACTTCAATCATGCCCACCCTCCCGGCTGTGTTATTGTTTTGAAAATATGATTGCAGTGACGGATGGGGTGGGGAGAGGAGAGGGCTCTGGCAGGGGCGAGTGGCAGGGCCCCTCTATTGTCCCTGACCAGTGTGAGTCTGTGTCCATAGCTATAGAAACTGGGGCCACACTGGGAAGGCATGCTTTCATCTCCACCACAGGCTCACCGCTGGCAATAAGGGGTCAAATAAATCCCCCTGGATGCAAGGAGGAGGGTGGGGGTGGGGGTGGGGGGTGGGGGGGGGGTGCAGGCACAAACGCGCACACATGCGCACACACACACAATAAGTTTATCAGCTAGATAAATAGAATGAAACCACATAACAATGGAAGACGATACATTTAAATACATAAACTGCCATATCACAATACAAAGTTTGAACGTTTTAAAAATGTGAAATGTTAAGATAGGGACAGCTGGTTCACTTTCAGCCAGCATTACAACTTTGTTGTGAAAGAATCACAACAAAAATAGACCGGGCTGAGAAAATGGGGCAGAGAGAGAGGCAAGTGTGACCTCTCTCTTGAAATTGATGGAATCTTTTTTTGTACTTTGGCCACAACATGGGGGGGGGGGGGGGGGGGTCTAAGTCACATTGAGTAAATGCACCCCGACCACACAGCACATGTAACACAGGATCCCAATGTTGATCATCAGGATTCACAATGTCTCGAGACATTCCAGACTCACTGATTGCAAACACACTTCAACACACACAAAAAGACATCTAAAGACACACTCTCACATACACACTTTTAGAGCTGTTTGCAATGTGCTTACACTTGCGAATAAATAAGCACTTGTAGCTAACAGTGGTGCACAGGAATTAAATTGGCTCATATTGGCCAATTGTTTGATCAACCTTGATCCCTGTCCTCCTGAGGACTAAAACCTCTCATATTAATGTCATAGTTACTCATTAAGATATGTGTGTGTCCAACCACAGTGTAGCTTGAAGACAAGACCTGGATAGTATTCACGCACACATACTGTACACTCGCTACATTTTCATGGCATGAAGGCACGCTGTAACAGCTTGTGCTTTGGGGAACTAATCATACTCGACATACTCAACATCAACATATTTAAGGACAACATGCAAGTCCAAAGTTTCCAAAACAATGAGGCAGCAAATACTCCACTGAACGTCGTGCACACCCCAGCATCTTGTAAACATAAAAACTAGCAGTGCACACACAATTGAGGCATTGCATGCTGAAAGAGTACACTGCACAAGCTACGTACAAAGTGAGCAGCCAGCTGTCTTGCTAGCACCTGTGTGTGAGCGGTGAGGTGTCTGGTGGAGCCAGAGCCAGTCAGAGAGTCACCAGGCCCGAGGAGAGGAGAAGAGAGAGGGAAGGTCAGCACCACCGCATGCCACAGACAGACTGACGATACTTCTACTGGGCTCCACGCCGGGGACCTGGCTGTAATTACACCACACACATTTACACAAACACGCAAACACACTCACACATTCATGCATGCACACACTCTGTTACCAGACAGACTGAGAAAGGTGCCCGGCTCCTGAATTCTGTCTATATCTTTCTGACGCTCTATCTCATTATAGTTTTATGACCACCATGACTTCCTCTATCTCTTGAACAGCCTTAGAGGTGTTTTGCATTAAATTACAGAGACAAGTACATAAGCATGAAAAGTATGCCTATTTGTGACTATTACAGTTCTAAAGTCATAAACTTGGGCATTAATGGGCTGTAACAAGTGAAAATGTTGGGAAGGCTTTCGACAAGATTTTGGAAATCGCCTTATGAGTTTGCTCCCAAGAAGTCAAGTCTTGTAGCCAAACATAAACGTCAATTAAAAAATTGCAAACCACCAGAAAGGGTTCAGAGAAAACATTTTGCTAACACCACACATATTACATTTTCTAAATGTATTTGCATGGCAATGATATAGTCAAGTAATGCATCTCTTCATTATTGGAGAGAAACTGTTCTCATTTCCAAATTTCCAGATAAAACACTTTTATCGGAGCCCTTGGCACAAGGTACCCTTCAGTGTCTGCTTGAGACGTAACAGACAGATAACACAGATAACTTTGTGTTATTTTGGACCATCTGTGCCAATTTAAGAGCTTTGGAAAAATTAGAGGAAGTGGACAAGCCGTGAAAGAAATCTTTGGGGCGGAGGTTTGGAGTAAATACAAATAATAATAATAATAATAATAATAATAATAATAATAATAATAATAATAAAGTGGTTATAGTTGGGTTTTAGTCCCCGGTGAATCCAAAACTAAATGTTGGATTAAAGTTGAAACCCTCCTGATGATGATTATGATAACGTTTAAGATTTGGGGGTGATATTAGGTCATACTTTACGATATTGAAAGCAGTAATTCCTGTATTGGCACTTCAATCAAAATTGTGAAGCTTGGGATCTTTTAAAAGAAAACTCCATGGGTAGTGGGCTGATTTAGCTGCAAGAGCATTGGTGAGGTCGGGCATATCTTGAATGATAAACTGACTGACTCACAGTTGGTGTTGAAGCAATGGCTCTGTGCAGGCTCGTCAGGTTCTTTGATACCTGACTTGTACACAGGGCTTTGTATACAGGAGTCTTGGCAAGCTGAAAATAAAATTTGAGGCAAACAATTTTCTCTCCCATAATTATAAACTGTAGCATTAAGTGTAGCAGTCATTTCGCTTACTTAAAAACAAAAACACTATTCCCCAAGAAACCATTTAGTATATCTTAATTGTTACTTTCAGTGTGCTCTCAGACAAACATGGAGTTCCCAATTTTCGTTGTGAATGCACACTTGAAGTCTGAGCTGCACAAATCCAAGGTTAAATAAGGTCAACATGGTTATAGGCACAAACCACAATTGTGAATATGTCTGGGTCTCAGACTGACACCAGCCCAGATCTCTGGAATCAATAGCTCCTTGTTGATCTACTTGGCGAGGCGGTCTGGGTCTCTCTCTACCTCCCTCCCTCTCCCTTTGGGCCCTCTGACTTGTGAAAGTTATTGGAGTGTAAATGCATTTAACAGCCTCTGTCTGCTGCACTGCGTATGGAGAGTGCTATCTGTTTCCTGCGTCCTTCTTCCTAGCTATATGTGCCAATGGTTGAGTGCTTCCATTTAACGTTGGGAACTGTTCGCCTGGGATTTGATTGGTTGAACCACGAGAAGTGAGTGGGAATGGATGTTTCCTTCTTTCCGAGTTCCAAGTTTTACAAAAACCCACCTTAAACCTTAATTGAGGCATAAAGTCAGTTCTGCTATTCCTTTACATCACTTGAATTCATCATAACTTTGCCACTTTTTTCTTTCCCTTATTGTAAACCCTCTCCAGTCTAGTCCATTCCTCTGCGGTGACAGGGAAAGGCAGACGCTCCTGTTTACTCATGGCTCCAGGGGCTTGTGGCTCACGATTAGCAAAACAGTGTGAGTCAACATCTGGTACATCCTTTAGACAAACTATCTCTCTGAGCGCACACTTAGCCTGTTGTCAAACCCCCGTTTCTTTCCATCCGGTTCCCAAGCAGGCAGGCACCCCCTGGGCGGCAGTGCACGGTCACACAGCGGCGAGACATTTCCCAAAGCCTTCCCAGCCATCCTGGCATCCCGGCAGGCTGTCACCTTCTTACCCTCCTGCGTGTTCCACAAACATACCAGAGGGCCAAAGGGCAGCAGGGGCCTGCACTGCCCGTTTGTCGACATGCTTGATTGGGGTTAGGGGCGATGGTTCTTGTTCAGGTCGCGACACTGATGCGGTCCATCATGTCTGTGCAACTTGTGCTGATATTTGACTGCATTCCATACAAGACATAGGAGTTGTTAATGTGGTTTTACTGGCCGCCAGGTTTAAACAGGACTACCTTCGATGTGAATCCTGTCACAGGCTGATGAAGAAGGCATCGTAGAATTTCCCTGCCTTTCCTTTTGTTACGCAGTGCTAGTCAATGAAAGTATCTTGGCTCTAGACTCAACAGAACACACATGCTGAGGAGAGTGTCAGGCGAGAGAACATCTGTTGTGGTCAGTGGCTGTGGGCAAACCGTTTCATTCCGACAAGATGGCCTGTGGCAACACAATGGCTTAGTGGTTGGGAGAATGACCGAGTTGCCAGTATTTGTGGTCAGGGTTTACCTAAGTTGGATGAAGCTTCTGTAAGACATGTGGTCATGTTGTACAGAAAAAAAACTCTTTAGTTACTGATACAACAAATAGTCAAGACACTGTATTGACACAACTGCACCAACATTTAGATGTATTCTGAAGTTAAAGTAATCTATTCAATTGAAATGATGCTTTGCCTGAACTCTTTATTTCCGAGTGTGTTACTTTTCCATTTGTCATCTTGTGAAAACTTAGTGTGCAGCAAGTTATTTCACAAAAAAAACATGTGGATTGAAAGTGATAGCAGCAAGTTTAAAATGACAGAATCTTGGAGGGTTGAACGTTATGAAAACACATCTCTTTACTTTCCAAATAAACACTGATACTATTTATGTTCCACAATCTAAACTCTCATGTATCTGCTGAATCATTCATTCAAACTTCTTTAACCAGGCCCAGTGTTAAATGGAATGTGGACAACTGGTCAGCGTGGGTGTCTGAAGACGTTTGTGTAAAGCCCTTTAGGTCTCAACACTGCTGGCATCCTTTTTCATTCCCCCTATCTCTCTCTCTGTCTTTCTTTTTTTTCTTGGCTGTTATGCCACCATGGAGAAGGCAACAGTGACCCTATTGTGAATGGTGGGAATTGGGCAGCGGGCCAATGATGTCATCCTGCCATAGGGAAGACCAGGAGGAACGCCCTCCTGGCGTTGGGAATGCACTATTTTTTCCTGTTGTTTTCCGGAAGCGGTGATCAATTTAATTCCATCCTCATCACTCCCCTCCTGCTCAGGGGGAGCAAAGGAGGGCGGGAGGGAAGAGGAGGAGATGCAGAGCATAGAGTAAGAATGGCACACTCGCTTGCACTTCCAAAATGGTTTGCAACAAATGAGACCAAAGGAGAAGAAAAGTTGAGGAGCACAGGATGGTCCAAGCTGTTTAGATCCTTTTTTTTTTTTTTTACTTTAAAAGATGTGAATGAGGGTAATCAGCTTGGAATGCTGTGAGGTCACACGAACCTCCCCAATTAAAAGTTGCTGGGCATCGTTACTGAAGAAAAGAAGTGATTCATGAAGAAAAAGGGGAAATGCCTTACCGAAACTTACAGTCCCCACCTCGGAGACAGCCAACCAAATCAAAACACTGACTTATACACATACATGGGGTATATTATACTTAAGAATATTGTTTCAATATTACTGTTACTTTAACCTCATAATATTCACAAGATAATGATTTATTACAGCTTGTCCTTTTACAGAGCTGGCAGCATGGAGTATGGTAATGTTGGCCAATTGATCAGCGCACCACTTAGGTTCAACTTTAAAACTGCTACTGGATTGCCATGAAACTTTATAAAGGCTTTTATGGCCCAAAGAAAACGATTACTGACTCCAGCCCTGAAGTCATTTCAGGGCTGGAGGTAGATCAAAGTTTTGGGAAATATGCCAACACCAAGCAGATACATTTGCACAAAATTCATAATTCCTGGATAATGAACAGTAATATCTTTGGCGTACCCTTTAGATCAGTAAACACTTCAACCCCCCAAGATTTTGGTGTATGACTGAATTAGTTTGAATACTACTAACATTTCCCTAAGAGTAAACAATACTAGTGTATTATATTAACTAAGCACAGAAAGTTGCTCAGCTACTGAGCATTAGAAAGTGTACACCTTTTTCGTATGCTCCTGTTACTATTTACTTTAGCACTGCTTTTTTTGGCCATCACTGTAGTGATAAGATTTGGAAAAAAACGACCCCGTTAAATTAAGTCCACATGAACATAAACACCAAGTGAAAGATTGTAGGCTGGAAACAAAACAATTGTTTACATGAATGATAACAACTTTGCTAATACAAGTGCTCATCGCAAAGATAAGGATGACATCCTCCAAAGTTAGTGTGGCAGGATAAGGGTCAAGCCTGAATTATATTTCAGTGTTAAATCTATGTCGAAGGATTCACTATAGGTTTGCATTGCCAGGGGGGGTGGGGGGGGGCATTATGGCTGGGGTTGGGGAGATCAATAGTTAGTTGAACCAGGGAGTCTGTTTATATGATTACATAAAATCATGTATCCTTGATAGTGTTTGAACTTCTCCTTTTGACTTTCATCAGTGTCTATGCAATCTTTGATCTCAGCCGTAAACTTATTGAGTGCAGCGTTATAATCACCTGTAGCATTTGTTTTCAATACCAAAGTAAGTATAAAGTTGTAGTAGAAAAAAATATATTCCTCGAAGTCCAGAAGGAGGGCTTTTCCGTCAGTACAGCCACAGTGAAGGGTGGGTGAACAGAAACAAAATCTAAAGCAAAACATTTATGAGTGAATGTGTTTTACAGTGACGTTTTTCTGGCTTTGCTCGAGTTTACCAACCACTGAGTTCAAAGCAGGCCACTTCATCACATCACAAAGCCACCAAGCTGTTTAAGATATGATCATCATTAAATCACAGCTTTTGATCAAGCATCAAGCAGCATTTTCTCCATCATGACTGGAATTCCATAGTAGACACAAAGGACACAGGGCCGTACCCAGATTAACTTCAGATTGCACATCAGTTTGGTACATGTTATACACTTAAAGCTATAATCTTTTCTTCTCCTGTCATCCGAGGAAAGGGGGAAATATCACTTTGAAGCTGTTTACTGGGTATTTGCAAAAATAACTTTATGATGAATTTTAAGGGAGAGAAAAAAATGTAGAAGGGGCTTCAAAAGTAGCGTTAACGGGAGACAGATTTTTGACATGCTTCCCAAGCCATCTGCTTTGGGTTAAGGCTTGGAGACAGAGTGGAATATGGAGGAGAGAGAAGAGGGGAGTAAAACTGGGGAAGATGGCGAGGGCAGCAGGGAATAGAGAGAATGCAATATTGACAGGCAGTGGTGGACAACTATTCATTTGCATTGTAATCCTTTTTATTTTGAAATCATGCTGCATGGGGTGTACAATCAGCAAAACATATTAAAGCAGGATATCATGACATACTTTAAAAGAGAAACAAACAGGCTATGGTTCCAATCTCAGCTTTTGCTGAAGGATTTTTACAGTTTTGACAGTCCACAGAATCTGAGGGTGCTGGTTGGTTCTGTCAGACAGCCAAAGCTCCAACAGAGAGTGTTCTGCTGGAGACGCCACAACACAAAACTAATTAGGAGACATGCTCCAGGCATATCTGTTCATATAAATGGAGGGGGGGCATGGGATTTCCAAGTTACACTATCTCTACCACTCAGGACTATTTCGAAATGGCCACAGAAACTTGCCAAAGTCCTTCACTTTCCTTTCCTTATCTTCAGAAATTAGCTCATGTAATTCATAAGAAGATGTGAAATACAAAAACAATGTTCGTTTTGTTCTGCTTAGTAATGCTTTTTTTGCCTTGGTCTCTGACTCTCCTGTTTACTACCCCCCCAAGCTGTCCGTCTCCATCCACCCCCCTGTGCCATTCTACCAGTCCCCAGTGGGCACAGTCAGCCAGTCTGGCCAGGACTGCCCCTTGCTGTGCCCCTGCACTGGATAAGCTCCTGCCTGGACCTTGGGTAGAGGCCTTTGTATGGAGCCGTGGGTGTGTGTGTGTGTTTGTGTATGTGTTAGTGTGCATGTGTGTATAGCATTCACAACACAAGAGGAGAAGGGGGTCCTATCTGTGCCTAAGGGCTGTCCCCCAACACACCCTCACCGTGCGCCCTATTGAGACCTAAGGGAGCGTGAACAATCACTGCAAAACCAAAGAGCTATGTCCTCTTGTTATACAAGCCCAATTTTCAGCACCAACCCCACTTTTCTCCTCCATGGAGTGTCTCCCACCCCCTCCCCCACCTCAGCCCAACTCGTCAGAGGTTGACGGGCTTCGTTAAAGCGAGCTGGGTTCCTTTTATGGCATTATTTAATTAGCCATTCCACAGTAAACTGCTATCCGGCACCACCACCACTACCCCACTCCATCCTCTTCTGTTTGTTAAAACCACCATCATCCTTATCAACACCACCACCCCTCCCCACTGTGCTCAGCAGTCCCCTCCTCTCTCTCCTCTTCTTGTCTTTATCTCCAGTAATTAGCCAGGGGATGGGGGTGGACTCATTGCTGGGTTCCTCGACAGTATTAGTGCTTGACACTAAGACTTGGAGGAAGGGAAGGGTCTTTCTCTGCATGAGGTTTTCTCTCCCAGTCCACCACCCCTAAGACCTACAGAGGAAGACAAAAGAAGGGCTAGTTCTACAGTAGCCAGCTCAGCCTTACTGTCCCCGCTGCCCACTGAGCTCCGTCTACACTGGCACCCTAATCATTAACCAGATTATGACTTTGTGTCTGCATCGACTCTTCATGTGGAATTTAGTCATTGGATGAAAAAAAGAGCTGGCTACTAGTTTAATGCTGTTAAAGCCTTTAAGAATGGTTGACGGAGTAAAATAAGAGCACTTGTGGTCAAAGTTATTCTATACTTCAAAAAGGGAGAATGTTTCTTTATCTTACTCATATTTCAGGTTAATTACTTCCTTTTTGGCTTATTGGCTCCAGAATTGTTTTTTACATCTTTGATCACGAAGCTCGTGAGCAATTTCACTTGAGCTGGACCATTACTATGAACTAACATTCCTTCCCCATGCACTCAAGCATGAGCAGTCAAACAGTGAGGGAGAGAGTCTGGGGAGCCCCTGGCTGCAGGTCCACACCATGCTGGATCAACGCCCTCTAGTGACCACTACAAAGGACGAGCACAATGACAAGAACAAATGCCTAACCAGGGCTGGTCAGCCTGTCCAAACTGTAAACACTTTAAAACACAGTTGAGATCAAACTGTTTAAAGGACAGTTTGATCCCAGCTGTGAACTCTATGAAGTCTGAAAACACTGTATGACTGCTTTTAATAAAACAATGAGCGAAATGAAGTTGAATTTGAAAAATGTCAATGTAAGCTTTTCTTTATTATTTTTGTTTGTTCAAATTGGTAGTTAATACTCCTATTGTTACATTTCCTTAAAATGCATCTTCTTGTAATTATAAACATATTACTTAATTGAGTTTTATTGCTACAGAAAATGTCCCCAAAAGATTAACTTGACAGGTATTAAAAGGAACTTTTCCAAATCATTTTAAGTGGCATTTAAGGAGGACCAACATTGTTCAAAGAAAAAAAAGTCTAGCTTGGCCTTAATGACTGCTTAGCATGGGAAAGGTAGCGCTTAGTTACCCAGCCATTTATAGCCCTTAATTACGCGCCTATTTTGTGACCCCAAAGTTCAACGGACCAATTGCTGTGTAGACCCAAATTCTGACGAACAAAGGTGGAATGTGATGCCCCTTTTCCGTGGACAAGCTACTAAACGTTTCCCATCAATTTCATGGGAAAGTTCAAACCGAGGAAACTCTTAAAGGCTTGAGCTGGGTATTGACAGCGTATTGAAGCTATTAGGGCATCACAGACACTCTGCTGATGAAAAGCGAAGGAGAAAATAGTTCCTGTAATATCTAAACTGTGTCAGAGATTCAGAATTATTCACAGCTTTGTTTGTGTGGTGGAATACTTGACTAAAATACGGAATAAAACTGGTGCTTTAGGACCCAGTTGATCTGTGTGATTGAGGCTGATATTTTCCACGTTGTGCGGGGAGGGGGTGGCGCGGAGGGGGGGCTGTCAATCATAGTGAAAGTGGCCGGGGTGGGCAGGCCCCTCTGACACTTTGTACCGTCGGAGGGGGATATTTAACTTGGGACTGAGCAGCACTCGCTACAGACACACTCACACACAGTGTGCCTAAGCAAAGAAACGCTCCAGCGCCAAGTCTCTCAGACTCCTGAAGTAGGAGCGACTCAGTAGAAGCTTCTGTATCAAAGGAGGAGAGACGCTCCCTCAGGAATTGACCGCCTGCATCGGCCGAGCAAAAAGGCTCCACGTTTTGGACAGTCTCGTTATGCAGCAACAGAGGGATTCAGAGCTTTTCTGACAGGATTCTGAAATGTTAAAGTGGAAGGAACTCTGAACCAACAGCGTTAACTGACTTTCTGCAGTTTGCATTTGATATGCACTGACACTGCGCGCTTTTTTCCAGCGTTGTTTTTACTTCATGTACAGCCAAAGGTTTTGTGGGAATATTACAGCCAGATACTTTTTGTAAAGAACTGCTGTGCGATTTGGAACATCCCCTGGAAAAGATAAATGGCTGCTATTTCATAAATTGAGATTGCATCCCACTACGGCGCATTTTCTCGAAGTTTTTGGACTTTTTCAGAGAGTTGCACAAATCGACGGCTGTAATACCACACGAGACTGGCTGCAAAGACTATTTCTCAGTTAATGGATTGTGCACTTCTGGGACCTTGTCAAACCTGAGAACGTCAGGCGACGTTAGGTGAAGCCACGTTTATAAAATCCGTGCGTAAAAATAACATTGGCCAAGGCAGCCCTCATTGCCGGGCGCGTGACATTTCAAACTTAGTAAAGTGCTCTTTTGTGCGCCCTTCTTTCTATGTGTGGACGCTCCGGATCTATTCTGTCTCTTTAGAAAACACTTCATTCCATGCAGCTCTCGCATCGGCCGCTGTCATCCAGTGTAGACAGTTCGTCGTGGCTTCGAGTCCCCGGAGTAACCATGACAACCGAAAGAAACCCAAAGTGAATCCAAGGGAGCGGGGTGAGGCCAGAGAGAGCGTGAATAGACTTTTCCCCATTTTGTTTGGTGTTTTTGTGTGTGTTTAGACTACACACTTTTTGCAAAGCAGAGGCTCTGCTCCGCGCTGCAGGGTTGGAAAGTTGAAGGAGCCCTAAAAAGCAAAGCAGTGCGCCTAATGTCATTCAAACCCGGCGCGATCTATTAAAAGTATTGCCCTGCTGGTGACTGAACTTCTACTATTTATGAAGCCCCGGGCAAGTGATTGCAGAGAAAACAGAAACCGGAAAAATAACCTTATTTAATTTACGCGAGAAGAGCTCGTGCGTAAAACAGGAGGAATAATGGGCTTCTCACAAACGCTTCTCTTCTACCTGCTGCTATGCGTCCACCTTGGAGTTTCCCAGCATTACCTTCGGCTCCGTCCATCGCCCAGTGATCACCTCCCTGTGCCCGACCTCAAGGAGGACCCCGATCCGGAGTACGACCCCCGTGAGCAGGACTTGACCGAGAGGACTCTGAGGAGAAAACTTGGCAGCAACTTTGACCCAAACTTCATGTCCATCAGCTCGCCTATGCTGGTGAACCTCTCCACAGCAGACAGCCAGGTGAAGCTGCAAGGGCCCATGCCCAACGAGATTAAAAAGTTGGACCTGACTGAGACCCCCTATGGGAAGCGGGTCAAAGTGGGTAAGAAGGCCCGCAGGAAATTTCTGCAGTGGCTGTGGACCTACACGCACTGCCCTGTGATGTACACCTGGAAGGATTTGGGTGTGAGGTTCTGGCCACGATACATCAAGGAGGGGAACTGTTTCTCTGAGCGCTCGTGCTCCTTCCCCGAGGGGATGTCTTGCAAACCCGTCAAGTCAATCAACAAGATTTTCCTGCGGTGGTATTGTCAAGGGTTTCTAAAACAGAAATACTGTACGTGGATACAGGTGCAATACCCAATCATCTCAGAGTGCAAGTGCTCGTGCTGATTTTCTCTAAGGAATGAGTGGTGGTCGTCGCGGGGGGAGTGGACTGGAAATACGGTTTCTATTGCACTGTTAACTCTCTACAGAGGTGGGCACCATAGCAAATCTATTTTTTTATATAGCATTTTAAGTGAAATACCAACATTGTACATATTTAAGAAAATGCAGCTATTTTTTCTAATTGAACCAGGACCATATTTTATTCTCAACCCTGAAACGTGTTTTTTGGGGAACACGAGCACTTCAGAAGGAAGAGCTTTTTTGATATTTTTATGAGACATTGAAGATGGAATGCATATGCTACACTTCTCCAAGAGGTGAACTTTTTTTTCAACTGAACATTGATGCTGACTGTTATTTCACTGCAATGCTGCCTAGAGTTTTTGTATAATATTAATATCAATAATAATTAAATTGTAAAAAAAAAAAAAAGTTGAGGTTAAAAATATATATAAAGGCGTGAACTCAGCTTTTTTGGAATACATAGTATTGTAGAAATAAACAAATCTGTACGTTTTATTTATTATTTTAACGATTGTGAGTATAGAGCATAAAGAAAGAGAATAGCAGAGTATACCAGAAAAAAATATGGGAGATGTCTACTTGAATATTTCTAAAAACTGAAAAAAAATTCAATAAAATAAATAAAAAAGTAAAACATATCAGTGTACATGTTATGTTTACACATTTTAGCAATAAAGACTGTTTTCAACGTGTTTTAGTGTCAAACCATGTTGCTTACAACAAATGTGTCTATATCCGGGGGGCGTGTACACAACAATTTCATCTGACAATGATTTTCTCATTTAGTCTACACAAATATCCTGGCAAGAGAAAGTCTGCTGATGGCTTATAATATGTTTTCTTGTTGGCAAAAGGAGTTTGATTTGGATTATCTCTATATGAAGATACACTTTTTTTCCCTTAAAAAACATTTTCTTGAATTAAAAAAGCGTAAAATTGAGCTACAATTTTATTTTATTTTTTATTTCAGAAGGACAGATATGTGTTAGTGTACTAAACTGGGTTCTTGAGTGGAGTGCAGCAACAAACTAGGTGAGTCCAAGCTTCAGTGATTATATGTGGACTGTCCGAAGGTCCACGCCGTCACAGCGATTTGAGAAAGGGCTGATTTGCTATGCTGTGTAATGCGCAACACATACCTTAAGCGCCTCCACAGAACTTGTATTCATTTGTCTGAGAGAGGGAGAGGGAAAGGGAGAGAGAGAGAGAGAGAGAGAGAGAGAGAGAGAGATATGGGGGGGGGGGGGGGGGGGACGCACGCACATCCATCTGCCATGTCTCCGCACAGCCTCGTCTCAGAGGCTCCGAGTTGTTAACATAATGCGTAAAATATGATTCAAACAGTGTCACATGATGAAATGGGGAGCGTTTACGCGCGAGCCAGGGGCGTCTGGGGTCTGTCCTTTTTACTCTGGAAGCTCCACACAAGTTCCACTGAGGTATTTGTATAGAGGTGGACTGGAGCAGACCGGCGCCTATTCAAGTCTGACCGCCCTGAAGAGAGAGAAGGAGAGCGAGCGAGAGGGAGAAAAAACACAAAGCCCATAAAACAATGGTCAACTGTTTTTCACGTTAGCAGACTATTAATTGGAGAGCTGCTGTCTGCGCGTTAAAGAGATATGGCCAATTAAAGGCGCAGGGAAATTAAGTCCTATGAAATCAAAGCGTCATTTTCTGTAAGGAGGAGTTTTATAGTGTTTATATTATTCTTTAAACACAATCAACGACTTGAACAGAGCTATGACTGAATGTCTGAAAGCAGCTTGTGTAGTATTTCCACTGAGCGCATCTTGTGTGCGTTACAGTGATTTGTGTTTCTGCGGGCAGAGTTGGATTTGACACTTGCCGCCCGGTTATTGTGACAGAACCACTGAGGGGATTTGGTAAGCAGAGAAGAACGGCAGCCTGCCAGCGAAGCAGGAGGAGGAGGACTAGGAGGAGGAGGGGGGCTGCTTTCCTTACTGTCAGCTTCTTTCTTGATGATGTCTCGGGGTTTTTAGAAACTGCGTCTCTGACTCGACGGCGCCACTCAGCCGCCCCCTCTCGACTGCGCAGAATGAGGCACTTTGGGAAACAGTAACCCTTTCAGGCTCTGCCCGGAGAGTATTTTAGAAGCGTGTGAAAGGCAATACGCCGCCCTAGCTTCAGCCAGTTAGGTGCGCACCTTTTAGAAACAGACCCTGCCAGCCATTCAGATCAGGGGTTCTTAAAGTGAGTCCTTGGACCTACAGGTGGTCCTTAAGGGAATAATAGGGGGTCTTCTTGAAAACGATGAAACAGAGAAATAACAGATCTACCTTGTTTATGCAGTATTACTTTATCAATCTTATTATCTTCGGACTGAATATTCCAGTGTTTTGATCAGGACTTTTCCAAACACTACATTTGAGATCATTATTCATAAACACAGAACTTTACTGTGTAACTGTACAGCACAGGGTTTAGCCAAAAAATCCAGCCCCTGCAGCTTCAAATACACTGTGCATCCACTAAATTAACTCCATCCTACAAATAGAAACCATCAAATATAGAGTTAAAAAGAGAAGCAACTAATAAGGCTGGAGGTTAAATTAGAACATGCAGTCATTTTTCTTCCAAATCTGCAAATCCTCAAATGAGGCGGACTTGTCCTCACTCATATAACTCACTTTATAAAAGCAATTGAAACATATCACCAAACTGAAGCATATAATTCACTTTTTCACAGTCCTTATTGCAACGGACAGATTTTCAATTGACACGTTTTCCTGAAGAAAGGGAGAAAATCTCTTCCCCTAAACACCATCCGAGTGCCACATGTGAATTGTTTACACATCAAAGCAGCGCCTGCGTTGATATACTGTTTGTATAAATTTCAAGAATTCAAGACATAATGGCCTTTAGCCTGTAGGACTCTGATACTCTCACACAGTCTCCTCCAACACACAAAGACCCTGACATTATTCACTTTTTCTTTTATCATGTGTATTCAAATATGCCATAAAGCACACATTTATATGTTGCCTGTAAAAAGAGTAAAAAAAAAAGGGCCTGGAGACAATTAGGACGGGGATGATGGGGAGGAATTTAGGAGGAGGGCTGGTAAGTTTTTGTGGTAAAGCTGATGAGGGTCCATCTGGTGATGAGAGTGAATTATTATGATGGATTGTGGGTGCAATTGGGAATGATCAGCGTGTTAAACATGGGAAACACTAATCCATACCTGCACAACTACAGCAGAGAATAAGTGTGTATGCAGATCAGGAAAATGTGCACACATGCGTCTCTGTGTGCGTTTGTGTGCAGCAAGCTGACACACAGACAGAGACGGAGACAAGGGTCTGTGGCTGTAAGTAAGGCCCAAACCTCGTGGTTGTAAAAGCCAGTGAGTCAGCAGTGCTGAGGTTATTGATGATGACAGGGTATTAGATGGAGCACTGAGGGGAGGGAGGATGCACACACACTCACACACACACAAGCACGCACACAAGCACACACACAGACACCCTAACACAAATGGAGTCACCGCAGATGATACCCAGCATTCCGTCAGACCACCAACCTCAACCCAATGGTGTCTGGAGGTGAGTGTGCATGTGAGAAGCTGTAGATGTGTCTATTGAACATCGTTGTGTTTTCACAGATCCCTTTCAATCTTCCTGGTGGTCTTCAGATGATAGCCTACTGTAGGTCACTTTTTTACCACAACTTTCTGATTGGTTAACTTTCTCACAGACGTTGAGCCTAACATGCATGTCTTTGAATTCATGCGTGCGCTTAAGGCATCTTCCTCTAGGATTTCACGTGTTCCTCTTAAAAACTTCCAGCCCATCCCGATGTCAGCCATCCATCACAGCAAGAGCTCACAATCCTGACCTGGAGTCAGCAACGGCAAGCCCAGAATTCATAGCATGCCATTACATCAACACGGCGGCCATCTTTACCAACAAACAACAGGTGACTGTAGTCAGATGACAGGTGATTATAAATCAACTCCAGCCATCGCCAACAAGCAGCACTTATGACAATTAAGCAGACCAGTAATGCAGATGCATGCAATGCCACAAAAGGCACAAGTTCCCTCATCCATCACATGGCTGTATTTCTTCAATCTTGCATGCTCTACACTTATTGGTGGTTTGTTTTAGGCGTTGTTTTTTATGTGGTTAAATATGGCCCGCAACTGTAATTTGCTACAAAAGAGAAAACTGTGATCATATCTTGCGTGGCTCTGATGCGCTTATACTTAATACATGTTACAAATCTTCATTCCCCCCTGGATTTTACTGGCTCTTCCTTTGACTATTGTGGTCATTATAGCTCCATTTTGCAGCAGCGTCTTGAAAAAATTGCAATACTTGGAATTGTTTGTTGTTGTGTAAATCTGCTAAAGGAAATGTGAAAGTGTGTAAAACTGACAAAACAATAAAAGAAACTAGTTTTGCTCTGCATGTCCCCATTTTTAATGCTGTACAACTGCACACATAATAAACTACACATCATTTAGAAGATTTACATGGTTCTTCTGCTGTTGTTATAAAGCCATTATTTGGAGACAGGGCGCCAACTATCACACAAACACTCTTTGGGAAACAGTCTCTGATTGTTCATGACATGTTTTGTACATTTACACAACATTGCAGACCGAAGGAGATCAATATTTTGTATATGAAAGATGTGAATAGAGTGATGCATGTATGTTGACACATAGACAAAATAGAGATCGAAAAAAAATGCAGAGATTGGCAAAAACGTCAGTGTCGTGAAAGAGGTGCAGGGGTCAGCAGAACACACTGAATAGTGATATCACAACTTACTGCTAATTTGTTTTTATACACTTAGTATTTTTATTATGCGAGCATTTAATTAAGCAAAACTCAGTTAAAATGTCTTTTTTTATTTTAACATTTGAGTCTCATTTTTTCTGTTAAACACAAATCAATCTAAAGAGTGCAGCAGGATCCAGTTTTTGGTCTGTATTCTTATGCTGCTACCCTTTTAATCAGACACATCGTGTCAGAGTCACATTTCTGTAGTCATGCTTGCTGATTACTCAGTTTAACTCTTGTTAGATGTAACAGATATTGTAAGCCCGAAGTAAGGCCTAAAAATAGAGCTGTGGGTGGTGTGGCGCTTGCAGGGTTGGGAATAGTGCATATTCTGAGCTCTGTTTCCATGGTTACATGTGCTTTCCCCCACTGGCAGCATGGGTCTCAAATAAAAAAAAGAAAAAAGCCCCTTTGCATCAGTGGCTGCTGTTTTGTTTGTATTCCCTTAAGTACCAGGATAATTTTACTTTATCATGTTTTTTATGCTCAGCAATCAGGATGTGTGTGTTCGAGTTTGTGAACCGTGTTCAGTATGACAGTGTCACAGACTTAGGATTGTGAAAGCGTTATGCAGTGGGGCTAAAAATGTATGGACACAAATATATATAGGCCGAACCACTACTGACTTTACCATCGCTACCTCATCAAACTAAAATCAGAAATGTGGCTTGTCTGTCAAACTGGACACAAAATCAGGACTGTTTGGACCGACACCTTTTGCAGCGTAAGCACAAAAAGGGCAAACCACAAACACAAACCATCTACCTCTTTAACAAACACACAGACACAAACAGATAGCCTCAGGATAGACATTCAAGTGAACAGCACTCATCAGCAGCACACACAAACACTACACACTGCATTATTGCCTCTTAGTTGCTGTAATGACACACACACAGGTAAACTTCCTGTGTGATGTTTACTTCACTTCTTTATCATGATAATAAACATATACTTGATTTCTCCCAAAAATTAAAATGTATTTTCTATATCTATGTCCTCTCGGCTCAGTGATTGCTGCAGTACACACACGGAGTCACATACACAAACCTCCCCCTCGTAGTCTGTCCGGCGGCTGTCTCCCAGTACCCCTCTGTGCGCCGAGATGGCATGCTGAGAATGTTTACTTTCGCCACAGTGTGTATTTACTGAGCTTAATAGTTTTTTAGGCCGCAATGGCGCCTCACTTCGTAACATGTGTACAACCAACCTACTCCTTCTCACTCACTCACACACACACACACACACACACACACACACGCAGAAAACACACATCGCACCCACCAAACAACAAATCAAACCTCTGGTATTTGGGGTTTGGCATTAGTGCAAGCTCTAACACAACCAGGTGACAACAACATCAGCATGTGATGTTACCTCTACAGTGATCAGAGTGAAAGGATCAGATGAAGCCAAAATAGGACGAGAGGAGAGTGTGTGTGTGTGTGTGTGTGTGTGTGTGTGCTGGTTGAGTTTGAATGAAAGAGCTGGCAATGAATGGACACATGATGTCTTGAATGGTTATGCGTGACATGTGGCAACCGAAGAGATTTGTGAATGTGTGTACACAAACAGAATGTATGAGCGAGTTTGTGTGTGTGTGTGTGTGTGTGTGTGTGAGAGTGTGTGAGAGAGAGAGAGAGAGAGAGAGAGGAGTAGGATGAGATGTTGCAGCCTTAGTGACATCTCAGAAAAGGATCAGAGCCCTTTTTGCTCACCAACTTTTTCATGATATGAGAAGGCACAGTCGTTAGATGAAACAGATCTTCAAATGCATTAATGCATATCTTGTTTGTGCATGTGCATGAATTTCGGTCGATGTGTGTTTTCATGTTTATGTAAAACACTCAGTGGTGTCAATAAACCGTATCCCAATGTAAATGAAGCGTAAGTATATTATTGCTGTTATACTTCAATGACAAATATGTTTTGTTGTCAACTTGCACTTGAAACAACTTCTCTTTTTCTACACACATCGCACAAAAGCTAAATGAAGAATGCTCAGCTCTTCTATCTTCCATCAAAAGGCATTGTGGGACATGTAGTAATTTACTAACATAAATACAAAGGACAAGCCAAATACAACAAAAAGTGTCAAAAAAAAAGTACAAAATGCATGCTGCATAAATGATGAAGTGTAAAGGTATCAAATAAGTATTTACTTTAATATTGATCAGTATAAAAAAGGGGAAGAGGGCAGTATATTCGATATCAGTGAAAGGACATAGGGAGTTTGGAGTTATAAATACTTGAGCCTTTGTCGCATATTCTTTCTTCCATAAGACAAAGAGCCAAACAGGTGAAAATAACTGGCTATATTTTCCCCACCAGACCTCCGTGCACGACTCAAGCGGCTGAACCTGATGTCCTGACGCCTGCCTGTCTGTCGTATTCAGACGAGGTGGCCTATTCAGAGTGAGAGACCAGGGGACACACAGCCCAGGGGGTGTGTGGACGTGTGTGTGTAAGGGGGAGGGAGGAAGCTCTGTGAGTAGCAGAGAATGCTTGGTGATGGGTTACCAAAAACAGAGCACCGGGGGACAATAGGACCCAGGACATTCCTGACATAACCCCAACACACCGGGGAGGAAGTGGACAGGGGGTGTGTGTGTGTGGTGGGGATTTATTGGTGTCAACGGCCCCTCGCCCTGAGAGGAGGAACGGGTGCCTCTTTTGTCCCCTCTGGCGATGGAGATGGACTGAATCGAGACGCCTTGCACAGAGAGGACGCCTCTAAACACATACACACATAATCAGTCCTTTGAAAGAAGAACCGCCAATTAGGGAATGGACATATACGACTATAGAGGGGGCAGGTTTCTGTGTGAGTGTGTGTGTTATTGCATGTCTCTCTACATGCACTTGTCAATAGGATCTGCATGTAAAGGGAGAGCAAAATGGGATGCTTTTTCAGCTCATATTGCACATGGGTTGACCCCATGGGAACACTACTGTGAACTTGTTGAATCAGAGGGCATTTAGTCTGATTTAGGATGGGTTCGTGTTTCGCTGAAAGAGACCATAATGAACAAGACAATGTAGTACTCTAGTCATTTGCTAGGTAATTGTCAAGTGAATTTCCCATAGTGTTACCCAAAACTGTGTAAGACATGGGTGACACTGCTTTAATCCAATAAATAGATTTGAAATTTTGAAAATTGTTAACATGCACTGGAGTTAGCAGAGAGAGAGATAACAGTTAAGTTTGAGTCATACTGTCCATTATGCCTATTTAATATTGCACAAGGGGTGAGAAGAAACATCCTTTAAGTAAAAGAAGGTCTGGTTTAGAGTTGCATTGTAATTACTGAACCACCCTGAGCCGTCTTAAAGCTTATCCAAACAATATTGAAGGTAATAACCCTTTTGTGAACGAAAAAGACTGACCACTCTGTCTGACAAAGAGTACTTCTACTCCATAGATACTTGAGCCTTAAACCCTACAGAAAACAATGACAGCACATGAAGAAAAGACTATATTTAAGAGTATTGATTTAGAAAATATCAATAAACCTGTTAAAGCTGCATATAAAAACTCACTTAGGAATCTGTTTAGGACATAGCTCTTATAGAGTAACATTATTTTATTATGCATCTTAGCACAAATAAGTATTTAAATGAAAATTAGATTCTTCCTGGTCAAACCAAAGAAACAAGTGAGTCTAGGTTTTAACCTGTTGGGCGCCACGTTGATGACAGACGCCGATAATCATTATGGAAATCCTTGATATTCAACGGATCAGTCTGCCATTATGTCTCCATAGTCTGGTGTTATACTTGACACACTTCATATTTTGGATGACTCTAGTCAATAATCTTATACACTTTGAAGTGTTAATCAAACGCTGCAACAGGTGGAGTAATATTTGAAACTGAACCAACACTGCCACCTAGTGGTAAAATGACAGGACTATCTCTAAAGTAAATGTGGGTAACCTATAAAGCCGTAAAACAACACTGTCTTTGGATAACGGACATTGCATAAAAAGTAGATTTTTTCAGGATTATTTTAATCATTTGTTTGCTTCCAAATAATGAGTCTGCGAGGAATGACAAGTTGTTTGATTCATTCATAGTTATCGTACTCATTTCCAAATTCTAATAAATGCATCCTGCTCTGCCTAGTTTTCCATTCAGCTTTAATGGACTAGACAACTGCACTGTAATGTTCATGCAAATTAGAATAATCCTCTATAGCCAATAAAATGATGACAGACAGGTTCTTCTTCAACACAAGCATGAGTTTGCAGCAGTGCTAGCAGCTGTGTTAGGTTGTACATGGTTACACCAGTGATTTAAAATACAATGTCAACAATGACAATGCAGACATGCTGCTTTTAAGTAGCGTGCAATATGTCACCGGATTAATTTAGCATGTTAGTATGCTAACATTTTCAACAGTTTAGGCTAGTCTTTCCTCCATTTGTTTTTGCAAATTCCTTGTATGTTTGGCTGTACGTTTTTCCAAGTATTGACAAAAGTAATATGGGATAAAGAGCTCAAGTAAGTAGTTTCACTTCTACTTCTTCTGGGGATATGACTCTGGCCTTTCAAGTGAAACTATTAATGGCAACTTCATGTGAAAAAGAGGGAGAAAAGCAAGGGGATTACCAAAGTCTGATTTCTGTATCAAATTGTAAAATAATCCACCCAGTAGTACTTCAAATATATCTCAGGGAAAGAAAGACTTACTGGAAGAGAAATAACAACAACAGCAAAAATCAGGCCATCACAAAAGTCATTCCTGTTTATCCACTCTGTATCATTCATTGTGTTGATGTATTGTGTCTGGACCAAGGAAGTGAAGTAATTGGCCAACAGAGTGCTTTTCAAGCATTGTGGATAAAAATTATGATCAATAACAAAACAAAAAAAAGAGGAATATTGTTCTGGTGGTCTTTGGATTAATTGTTTGAACACAGGAGAAAAGATAAACTATCATCCTTGAGGAATCTCAGTTACTTTGATATGTTCAGTCTTCTGAATTGTCACAATTGAATTAACTGAATGATCACCCACCAATCAAAACTGGAAAAGATTATCATTTTTGATGCTGATGAATTCAGGCAGGGGGAAACACTGAAACATTTTGAGTTTTCTTCTAATTGAAAGCAGATTTATTTAGCTATTATTTACTATCAGCGTGCTTGAACTGAACCCCCGCCATCATCCACTTCCAGCTCACTGGATTAAATCTGATCATAGAGCAGCTCTGTAACCTTGGGTGGCATTGTTTTGGCCGTAGAATTTATTAGCTAATCGACAAGACAGTGCCAGATACCGCCGCTCATGAATATCAAGGCGGAATGAGAACCAGAATGTGAGCTTTCATTAGAGCGCTTCGGCTCCCTTGCTCTTTCTACATCTTCAGAACACACAAAGAGTTCAAATGGGAACTCCCAAGCGCTTCCAGCTGGCAACACTTTGGGATAATGATGCTGGATTCCACACAAATGAAGGGTCTAAATACCACCAGAGAGGTACCTGAACACCCCCCCCCCCCCCCCCCCCCCCGGCAGAGACATGCATGTATGTATGTTAAAAAACACACATATGCTTCCAAGCAATCTCTCTTTCCTGCATGGGTTAATCAAACTTGCAGTGCACAAAAAGCGGGAAAGCCAATTTCCCAGCATCATCCTGGATGGTCCCTGCTGTCAAATGCAACCTAAAAATAATCCCACGCATTGAGCAGTCTACATCCTCTGAGTTTTCAGGATTGTAGATTTGGTTACTTCAGATTCTTCACTGTAGCCTCAAGGTATCCTCATTTGAAACTTGCTGTGGTTGAGTCATCAGACAGTGTGAGCCAGAGAGAGACCACCTTCAGTGGTGTAATGTCAAAATGATGGATGGGATAATAATACTAGCAGAAGGGCTATTGATAGCTCTCTTTCCCTAATGTTGACATGTTGGATAGCCCACACTCCAAGCACTGGACACACACACATGCATTGCGAAAAGGACATGCCGGCATTAAATCCATTAATATCTCCTCCGTTTCCACTCCAGCGCAGAGTCTTTGAAGTGCAGTGGCAGCTGAGGCCTGAGCGAGTGAGTGTGTGAGAGGATGTATACAATAACGCCAGCATACCATCCTCGCTCAAGATGAGTCGGCAGAGGGAAAGTAAACAGGCGGGGTTCCCCAAGAGGCCATCGTTTTTAACAGGCGGCTGTGCTAAGAGGGGCTCAAGCTGTTTATTTTTACACAAGACCTCAATGTCGTTTGAAGTGCCCTCTGCGCTTTGACCTTCTTTTCCCCAAAACGTTGCTATTGCCTTCCACCTAAGCACACTGCTACAATCAGACATCCATCCTCTATGGAGTTGTCGCCTACAGCTAACTAATTATCAGTCGGTTGGGTTCAACTGTGCCCCTGGCCCAGTGCTCATCTGAAAGGCATCAGCATCAAGGTAAAGGTAAACAAGCAAGAGAAACGTCTGGTATATGTGTAAGGGAGGGATGGAAACAGTAGTGTGATCTTGACTTATTTGTTGGATTATGATATTAGTGATCAAAGTAGCCAATAAGGCCTTAAAGCAATATAACATGAACATGTACAGTCTGATCCAATACTTTAAACATAAAATAAATGAAGGCAATATTGATGAGTTAGCCAGAGATGTTTCGGTAACACTTTTTCAATAAGGTTCACAAACATAGTTACTGAGAAACAAATGAGGAACTAACTACTAGTTAACCATTGGTTTATGGGTAGGTAGTGAGTAACTACTCGTCATGTTCTATAGAGTAGATAATGATTACTTCATAGGGAATGAAGTTAGCCTGTTACTCAGTACTGAATTAGTAGCTTATTTTACAGTGCTATCATAAATAATGTTTTTTTTCATTCCAGACACTGATGCCAATACCAGAAATAGTGTATCCACAAATATCAAATTATTTTCACTACATTCAAACGGTCAAGTAACTAACAGCAGACCGACATGGAAAGACTCCTTAAACCCCCTAAAATCGAAGCCAACTCTACAGACAGTTCTTCTTCACTAATACATAAATGTACTTGCCTGTGGTAGCACAATTAATAGTGGAAACAGCATGCCATGTGAGGTACTGCACAGACTGGAGCAGTGAAGAGGAAGCAAGTCCTTGCAAAACAAGTTGAATTTTTCATGGCTAATAAAATAGCATTTGCGGAGATATTACATAGACAAAATCTGGTGACAACATTGTTAGTTCTCTGTTTGCCCAATTAGAGGGGGAAACATCTGATGGTAGCCGTTCCAAAATCCTTAACAATGATTGGCTATTTGCCTTGTCAGAGGCAGGACTTGTGTAAAAAAATCTAAGACCTTTGGGATGTTTTGGAGGCTGCTGGTAGCCTTACATTTCAATGTAGCACTTTCTGTGAGGGAGATCACGCTGGTCTCTCGCGGAGCATAGGGAGGTTATCATCTCTCTGTGCAGTGTCAGGTGTGTGTGACTGATTGGCCCTGATTTGGACCAGCTGTGTTAAACTTACATATTCCCTTGAGTTGCAACACTGTGTGTTAACTCATTGTCTCACCTTCAGAGATAGTGAGTGTGTCTTTTAGAAGTGAGTGATTCTGCATAAGCAAACTTTATTTCCATGGCCTGATGGCCTTTTTGTCTGGGCGCTAGTGATTTTCTTTGTTCTTCCCTATAATATAGTTTTTTTATCAGCTGCAGCAGTGGTAATTTAGTTTCACCTTATCCAAGGGATACTTTGAGAGGAAGCCTATTTATATGGATTGTAACTTTTTTGGTTATATTTTCTATTTCTATCTATCTAATTACTTGGACTATTCCCTCTGGAATAACTCTAAGATACCTGGGATGTGCTATTGCATCCACTCCCACGTATCATGTTTTTTTATTTTGGGGCGTTTTACAGCCTTTATTACAGAGAAGGATAGTGGATAGGGTCGGAAAGTAGCTGCTGCTCTGTTATCTGAAGGTTTAGCAAAGGTTACTTCTCAGCTGTTTCAGAGCTTTCGAATATGGCATTAAAATGTTCTTGGTGTTTCTATATTCCCGGAAACTAAAACTGCTCTGCCATGAAAGACAGGATCTGTGTTTCTGCTACCATTTCTAGAAGTTTGGAGATATGGAGCAGTAAATGGTCAAAGGACTTCAGCTTGTAGTGCTTCTCTAGTCTTCTGACTACTCACCACTCACCTACACACCACAGGTCACACCGATCCATTTACACACTGATGGCAGAGGCCGCTATGTAAAGTGTCCATCAGAGGTAACTAATACCATTTACAGTAACATTCACACTCTGCCGACAAATGAGCGGGAGTGTGTTGCCAAGTACACATCGAACATGTGGTTGCAGGAGCCAGGGATCGAATCCCCCTCACCTCCCAGCAGTCACTTACTCTCTGTGCTCCACTCTGGAAGTAAGTAAAAATACATTTATGTAGCACTTTTAGAGCACTCAGTTACAATCAAACAATTCATACAGTAAGAAAAGGTTGATAAAGGCAAAGTTAAGATCAGGAAAACACTTACTTCCTCCTCTCTGCAAGATTGTTGATTTCCTCTAAATAAGAATATAAATCATTTTCAGGCATGGGTTAAGTTGTTTGGTCCTCTCTAAATGGACAATGCTTTGTAACACAAGCTGTATGTGGTCACATACTGTAGTGGTTAGACACGAAAGAAATGTTTGTAAGTCTGGTCAGTACAAACTCATAGTGTGAGGACATACCTTGATAAAAAAGGGGAAGCATTTATTGAAGGATTAATCAAACTTGAGGATTTTCTCAAGGTGATAGTACAATTTAAAAATTAAAACCTGATTTCAATATTCAATCATATGAAAGCTTGCACAATGAAGAAACAAGCAGATACTGAAGTTGACTTAAGCAACGACATTGAAAAAAAAAGTCTACAGTGTAGGTCTCTGTCAGTTTTTGTACAGCGTACAATATAACTATTGTATTTACTCAGAGGCCTTGGTACTAAAATGCATTTTGTTTCAGAAAGTTGTTGGTATATCTTAAATTCAATCTTTAAGATTACATGATGAAAGCCATTTTATGCAAAGACTTAATCGTTAATTTATCGGACAGAGGTGTACAGTAACTGACTGCATTAATGACGTCAGTGCTTCACTTTCCAGCATACTGACTCTCAGAGCTCTCACAGACCTATACATGGAACAGAGGGTCATTGATTAGTAATAAATGAACCCTGTGCGCTTCTGACACTACAAGTACTAATATATGAATGTAGTATTAGTACCTCTAATGTTATGAGGACAAAAAAGCCGATGAAAAAGTATTCTCTATTTGTGGCGAAATTCAGGGTATACAAGTACTCAGACACAAGAGGGCGCCATTTCTCCATTGAAAACCAGGTGGGGGGGTTCCCACCAGAAAAGGTGAGCATCCCTCAATGCGCTCAATTGAAGGGGCGCACACCAGCAGGAGTGCCAAAAATGAAGCGAGGAAAAAAGCCGTAGTCTGACATTTTCTGCAGGGTGTCCGCCGCAGGGAATCCAGCGCCGGGAGCCCCGGGCTTTCAACAGGGACCACAGAGGCTTGTTTAGCAGACAAAATCAGCAGACTTATCCAAGTACAACAACTCTAAAGGACCGAGGAGAGCTCCCCGCCTGAATCCCATCTGACAGCAAGTGAGTGTATTGCCTGTTGTTTGTGCTGCTTTCTTTCATCTTGTCTTTAACGCAGTCCTCCCAGTTGTAATTGTAGAGATAATAGACGTAGATCAGTGGCTGGCTGGAGGGGCTCCTTTACTTCACACAAATGCGCCAATATTGGCCCCTCTGTGTCCAAGTGCGTGAACATGGACGATATTGTCTCTGTGTTAAAACGATTCACTACAGTATGTCTATAATAAACGCATCGCTGACTGAACAATAAGTAAGTTTCCTGTCGTGTTAGGCATACTGAACGTAAGACTCTTCTGTGCATTCAAGAAAATATTTGTTGAATCAAACAACTGCTGCTGTTATTTTTAGTTCTTCTACTGGCCTTCTTTCTCAAACGTCTCTGTATCAACGCCAGCATTTTAATGGAGAACACAATAACGTTAATTATAAATGTCTAAAGAGTCATTTCCAGAGAGATTTCTAGTTTATTTATTTATAGTTCAGAATAAAATGAAACTACAGGAAAACACTGAGAAATTACAACAACAATTATTTTAGAGTTACAGTTATTTTAGGGTCTGATTCACCTGAGAAAAGCTTTAACACAGAAGAGAGAGATTACCACGACCCACAGTCTGGCAGACAAATACAAGTAATTGGAGAAGAGGACAGAGGGGGAAAAAGTAACGACAATAAAAACAGGCTAATTGCAGATAGATATTAAAGTCATAAAAGTATTTGAGGAGAAAATGTGTCAGTGTTCCTGCAAAGACATCGCTTTAATTCTCTATACACTGAACAATAACTCGTAATTTATCCAGGCTCTAGTTGAATTTAATTGATTTATTTAATGAATTTAGCCCATTTTTGATGAAGCTGGCACCACATTTCCCTCTGGTGTCAAAACCAATTAATTGCCACTATCGTATTCATTCTTTCTGCCCCAGTGCTCCGCTGACATCGTTAATTAGGGGTGGCTGCAGGTGTGCTCTCATATCGGCATCAAACACGCGCAGGATTGAGGTTAAAGCTAATTATTTAAAAATTATCCACGGGTTTGAACACGATTTAAACTTCTTTGTTTGATTACTGGAATAAAAGGACCAAAGCGCAGCTCGATCCCGGGCCGGGCCGGGCCGAGCCGAGTCGGGCTGGGCCGGGCTGTTCACCCCAGCGGATGGTACAGTAAATACAGGAGGAATGTTGATCAGCTTACAGCGGAGCCGGGAGGTGCTTGGGATTTGATCGGCCGTGATGCTCGAATTATGAGCCAGCGGACTGGTAGTTAGGCTGCACCTGCAATAACACGAAGCTGCACGCGGGCGGGCACCTATAAATGAACGGATATTGTAAAGCAGATTTGGACCGTGCTCGCGATTCTGCTGGTCTTGTTTAACATTATAGAACATGAGTTTTTCTATGAGCCTTTACTTCTGGGGCTTAGATGGGATCGATCAATTAAAGCCTCAATAAAGGTAAATCACTTGTTATTTTTCAAACTACATTGTGTTGATGAATGACAATATAAATAGTGCTAATAAAGTTATTTATATAAATCCGTTGTTAATTCAAAATTCTCGGTGGCACCGAAAGCACTGACCTCTCCAGTGCGCTTTTACGCACACGTTCCCCCGACATCCATACACAAATACAAACATTAACTAAGACACAACATTTAGCTTACGCACTTAAGACGGATATAAAACCATATTAATGTAGTTTATAAGTGTGTGTGTGGTGGCAGGGGGCGCAGGACCACGTTTTCTGTGACAAGACGATCCTCTTCATCCTCACACCCACAAACACGGACAGAATGCAAAACACTGAATCATAACTATGATTTATAAAGTGACATTAGTTTTATCATTGCATATTCTTGAAACCATCTAAGTCCATTATTTCTGCAGCCTTGACACAGGCACACACGCTAATAAATCCAACATGTGCCGGACTATTATGAGGATTAATAAGTTATAACATTCAGCATCTGCCTCTTGTTTCTGCGGGCCCCAGAGCCCCGCCAGCTCTTCTCTGTTCCAACAGGTTCAACGTTGTGTTCTCATTACGACCTCCATATGGCTGCCTGTGAACACAGCGAGCCATGGGGCATTTAGAGCAGGCAGCACAGTGAGAAACAGTCCGTAAAGCGGCGGAGGTATTTGTTGTAAAAGTGAAACCAGTTGTGTTGTTTGAGGGGAAATACCTTGAACCAAGTGGTAGTTTGCGCAAGTGTTTATTTTCGTTTGCGCTTTTGGCTAAGCAACTTCACTTTGCGCATCATCAAATAACATTAAAATATGAGCTCGAATTGACAAATGGCACAGTGGGCTTTTGGGTAGACTCTTTCTCTCCCTCCCTCTCGCTCTAGTTCTGTCTCTATTTCTCTCTCGCGCATTTACGGTTGGGAAAATCTGGGTTTGATTTTAATGGGGAGTAGCCTACCCGGGGCACGCTTTACAACCTTTGGATGTACTGGACGATTTTCAGTTGGTTTGAGCTACGGGCGCGGATGGGTGCAGGAGTCCATCTCCTCTTGGTGTTTCCTCACTTTTGTCTTAAAGCATTTTCATTACCTTAAGCATCTCAACGAGGCGAACGTGAATCACGAAACACTTTTCTGCGTTTTTAAGGGACAATTTCTGACTGAAGAGAATCTAAAACCTGATTTGTGTGGATGTCAAGAGTCGTCCTTGTAGATTTGGAGACGCAACAATCGCGATTTAACACAGGGTAAGTTCAAAACTTGTGGACCACTGTGGCCGTTGAGTTTTTATTCAATGTTTTGTTGTGTGGATTTACGCACCAAGCGAGTGACTCAGATTGCTCGCTCTGATAGGGGGCGTTCATTACCTGCCATTTGTTTTAAATGAAGAAAATTACTGTCATTACTTTATTATAGGCTGTGGTCGCGCGACACTGAGTAGGTGTTTGGGTCGCGATGTCAGGGGGATCAGGGAGGCGGACGCCACAGGCAGGTGTCACCCTCCTCGGTTTACAACTGGCCCGTGGGTCCCTGGAAAAAGAAAGAAAAACACACACTGAGGATTTAATATAGGGTACAAGAGGTGAGCTATGAAGCCAGTGAGCTTTTAAACGCGACGAGGAGCCAGAGCCAAGCGCGGATGCCAAAGCAAGCAGCGCTCTTCTCGGTTCCCGTCTTCCTCGGCACTGAACTCGCCAAGTCTCCCAGTGCGTTTGACACTTATATATATATATATATATATAAATATATATATATTCCTTTTTCTGTGTACTGCCACCACGTGCGCACTGAAAAATACGAGTGTAAAACAATAACAATTTTCATCCCTGAAGTTTGATGTTTATGGATTATATAGAGAAATTCCTGTTCTAACAGAAATAAACAGAACACTGTCAGTCCTCTCCAAGTTACGTCTGTGCGTTTTATAGAGAAAGTGGTCCGCTTAATTTGACACTGTAGCTCATCGTAACTAAGGTGTGACAGGAAACAATAGACTCTCTCAACAATAAGGCGAGCTCCTCCCTCTTTCAGCTCATCCTCTCCCTGCTCACAAGCAGCAACAAGCCTAGAAATGAAAGAGTCGCATACAGGTTGCTTATCTTAACTGCTTCAATAGATTTGAAGTATGCCCCTATTGCACCCTGAAACAGTGTCAGCCACTTGACCTACTTCTCACTCTCACCGCCAATGATTGGAAACGGTCCATGAAGAAGGCCTCTGGATCCTCTCCGTTCACTGAGGTCAGAGATAATCTAAGGAGAGTGAACTGAAGACATGTTTGAATTAAATGAGCCTGCTGAAGTGTGGTGCTGTTCATCTGGAGCGTGGCCACAGTTTCCCTGTTTTTGCAAATTAATCACCATTATTTAATTGCATCACACCCCGCTTCCATCAATAACAGAGTGAGGGAGGTACAGCCAGGGGCTGAAGGCACATGATGTGGAAGCTAATCCAAAGCAACATAGTGCAGATTTTAGTCACTCTCTGGAGTGTGTGTTCACTTGTATGTGGTCCTTATAAATCCAAGTGAAAAGCAGAAAGGATTGAGATGGAGAAAGCTGTTGAAGAATGTTCTTCTTCTGCATTAAACACAGCATTCCTCAGATCTCCTGGCTTTGTCCATCTGAATAACTAAAGTTTTCTGTTTTTAATGGGTGTAACCATCCATTCCCTCTTTGGGTCAATCTTTTGTTATTTAGAAACAATGACGTTAATTAGATTTAAAAAAAAAATAGCTTCACTCAACCCTGTAGTCAGAGAACTGACTTTTCTTTCACATTACAAATGTTTGTCATAGCTGCAACATTGGGCTTTTGCAACTAATTTCCGACCAAAAATAACGCCCTATTTTATGAACGGTTGATGAATGTAAACAATAATAATAAAAAAAAATCCTTTGTGGGGGTTTTAAAATCAGTCTATATATATATATATGTATATGTATGCACACACCAGAAGATGAAATTTACTCTCCACTTCAGGGCAAAGAGTGAAGCCAAAGTGCTGTCACTCACTTAAGCGGCCGTGTGTTTTCTTTTTCAGTGACAAATAGGCTGTTTGTATGCTTACCTTTCCTGTTAAAATACCTGTCATTCATCAGCATGACACCCAAGATGTCTCTCACTGTGGGAAGCTCATCCAGGGGCAAAGACACACATGCTTCATCCTGCCACTCCCTGCACCCTGCCAGGCTCGCATGTGTCAGCCACACATTTCCTCCAGATGCAGAGGGATGTGTGTGTGTGAGGTCCGCCTATGTGTCCATGCCAAATGAATACCTATCACTATGCATATACTTCTTCAAAACAAAAGGAGAAATCCAACATATTGATGAACTCCAAGTTCTTAGACATGGCAGGTTTATTTTTGTGACCAAAATCATCAATTTCCTATGACTCTGTGATCAGTTATTAATACAGAGATAACAGACAGTGAATGGGATGCACGCTCATTCAGTTCTGTTGAAGGTTAAAGATCATTTGAGCAAAAAGGGGAAAGTAATATAATCATTAAAAATTCTGCTGCAGCTGTCAGTCATTTCAATATGTCAGAACTATAAATGTGTCAGAGTCCACAAAGTTACCTAAACCTTGGCAAAGTATTTATTTGGCGCCAAATCACAACGTTTTTTTTCCTACAGTTCAACAAAGTACTTATTTCAATCAAAATCATGATTTTTCTCTTAACCTAACTGAGAATTTTTGAATGCAACATCAAAAGGTCACGATGGGTTATGTTGAGATACTTTAGCTTTCACTTGTCCTTTTTTTAAAATTCTAGCTACATTTTCACATTTTAATATGAAACAATCGAAATAAATCAAAACAATTTGATGAAGAAAATCCACTGGGACCTTCAGGGTTGTTTGAACGTATTTTGCATCATTGAGACCACAGAGCCGTGCAGAAGAGTGTAAACTTTGCTAACTGACTCTCTAAAAGACCACAAACAGACAATCTAGCCGTGAAGATGGTTAAGAAAGGAGATTGAATGCTTCACCCTGAGAGAAGATCTGATGATTGCTCTGCTGCTGCTCTCTACTCCTTGTAATAGCTGTCATTGAAATCCGTTAAATGACTGTCCAACCTTATGGTTTTAGGCTTTCACAATGTTAAACAGGTCTATTGTGAGTAACTCTGTAGCAGCACAGCTCGTTTTTGTGCAGGGATTGTATATGCATTGAGTAGGATACACTTCACCTTGTTCCGGTTGGGATGAAATGTGATGTATGAACACAATAAAGATGGAAGATGGTCAAGAATGGGTCTTTCAGTCAATAAGTTAAGATGGTAGAGGGCCATATGGTTAGTGATTGACAGATGTACCATGGATCCAACTCTAATTAGTCCTTAACTTGGACTTTTTTGAAGTTGTTTGAACAACATTTAGGACAAAGATAGGCTTTAAGGTTTCTTCTCTGTTTAACTCTGAGATTGTTGATCTTTAGGCACACATTATTGTGGAGGCAGAATTGATAAGAGATAGGGAGATACGAGAGTTGTCTGATGACTCAAAAGCTTTGGCATCCTACACATTCATGTGTGACTAAACTGTTCCTCTTCCAAAGAGCTTACGTTTGTCCATCAACAATTTGTGTGTTTTAAGTATAGTGTACAAAACCCTGCGAGTATTCAGAGCACCTAATAAAATGATTTGTGGTTTTACCCTATGAGTTCAAAGTGGGTCGTAGCTTTCGGCTGTGGGGTAGAGGTTGCTCTTGTGCAATGGAAAAAAGTGACTGTTTTCCTGTTAGGAGGGCTTTTTTTGGGGGGGAAAACCACAACTCTGCCTACCGCAGCCAGCCTTCAAAGGGTTTTGAAGACTACTCACCTCACCTCTCCTTAAATCCTTCCATCCCTCCAAACAAGCTACTTCCTCTCAAATCCAGGAACACCTCACCTGCCTCTCCCTGACCACTGCTGTCCACCAACCACACAGCTGCTAGGCTGTGATCAGGGTTACACTCGAGTCCATGGGAAATGTTCAATCAAGAAGCCTTCAGTCCACCCACACATACTCAGCAGTCCACTTTGGCAACTTTAACCTCATCCTTTTTTTTGCATGTCTTTATCTTCTCTCTAACGCTGCTGCATGGCTATCATCCAGTGACAGACTTTGAGAGGGAATACACTCACCCATCCCAGGGCTGTGGGTGTCTTCCCTTTTTCTCAGGCTCATCTTGACAGCCCATGGAGGGGAATAATTCTTGTATTTGAAAGCACTTCACAGTTTGACATAGGAAGCTATACATTTTTGAACTTTAATCCCTTCCCTTTTAACTCCATCTCTATGTCAGTAAAAAATCCCAGACAGAGCACGACTTTATCCTTTGTCCTTCTACAGCTCATTTGTGAATAACTAGGGGACTGAGCTTTAAGGAGCCCTTTAGTAGCTGCTTCTTGTTATTTTCAGTGACACCCCAAAAAAGTCCCTTAATCCTTCAATGAGATTAAAATAGAAAATATTCTTGGCTGATCCTTGTTTTCTAGTTTATTTCTTACAGAATTATTATTAATCGATTGCTGTTTTACAAATCTTAAAAGAAATCTCACCTCTAAACTTAAACTTTTTGCATTTTAGCTTCAACGTGTCCTTGTGAAAATGAGAAATGCCATATTCTTTAAATCTTTATTTTTGAGTCTCTGTCCCCTCGCAGATTAACCCTGTTTAACCCCAAGTCTAGTGAGTCACTTTTGCCCTAAACGTTTTGCTTGCTCATGTCCTTTTCCCTCCCTACGCCTTCCATTTTCTCACCAAACACTGACCTCACAGAAGACTTCATTAACAGAAAAATACCCCACAATTCGTCCTATCAGCATTTCTCTCTTGCTTTTGTCTACAAGTGCATGAACATGGAGTGAGAATAGCTTAGCACAACTTCCTGCCTGTGAATCTGTGAGAACCGGCCTGACCTCATATTCCACCTCGCGCTGTCTGTCTTCTCTCCTCCTGGTCGGTTCTGGATCAGGTTCTGTTGATTCAAAGAACCGCTGTCGGACTCAGGGCCAGCCGTGTGGGCTGGGCAACAGAAGCTGCTGCATTCCTCCACTGGGCGTTCTGTCTTTCTCCCTGCAGTGTCTCTTTCTGCCAGATGCAAAGATGGAGAGGTAGAGATTAATACACAAATATGTTATATGACACACTTTTGAGCCTCTTTGCTCGCAGATTCTAACATTAGTTACCCAGTGACTAGTTCAGATGCAGTAGTTTGTTCTTGTATTTATACACGGGTAAATGTGTACAGTTTTGTCGTACTTTGATTTTTTTTATTTTAAATCATGGAAACTTTATAGATAAAACCATTTGGACACACCTGACACCTCTGAGCAGACATAAGCAAGCTTTAAAAATTTGTCAGTTAACCCCCTTGCTAATGACGCTCTCAGCTGTGAGAGTTGACACCCCCCCCCCCCCCCCCCTCGGCTCTCCCTGCTCCCCCTCCCCTCCTTCTCAATCCCTAATGAATGCCAGCCAGAAACTCAAGAGTAGCCTACACCCCCTCACCCACCATCCACACACAAACACACACCCACACATGCACGCTTGCATAAACAGCAGGATCGTCACCACCGATGTGGAGACAGCTATCGTCAAGTAGTATTCAGGCCACCAATGTGACCCCTGTTACCCGAGGCCTGTCAGTCATGTTGATTTATCTGGACAAGTTTGTTTACCTATCAAATAATTTTGATAACGATTGTAAGATCATTAATTCTCAAGAGGCAATTACATAATCAATTAAATCAGTCAAATGAAATTCAGTTTTTACAAAAACTGATTTGTTTTCAATTTTAAAAATGTGTATTTCACAAAAATGTCAAATCTATTAATTTTACCTTCTCATTTATGGGATTTTTTAAATATATATTGCTGTTAATGACATAAAATAATCTGTATAATTATGTTGTGGACAGCTGGGACCACAAAAGAAATCATATGAAGTTGTCACACATTGGGCTCCACTTATTGGCATCTCTGAGAAAAGAGGAAAAACAGACTATTGAATAATTATTTAAAAAAAAAAACAGGATATGAAAACAAACCTAAAACTCTGTGATCTGTGTGCAGGAGGATTTTTCGACTTTGTTGCTGCTCATGCTGTTCTTTTATATTCACATAATTCATCTCTCCATAATGATAATGAGACTGGAGGTGGCCCTGTTGTTAGCCAATTAAAAAGTCCTCTACGGTTCTGGGCTGCCACTAATAACCCCACCAGGGATTACTGTACAGCAGGCTGCAGGGACAGCAGGACACCAGTTTGGGCCTCAGCTTGCTGTTATCCCAGAGCAGTAACCCAGTAGACCTCCATTCACTCCCAATCTTAGAGGGGCCACAGCGCCAACTCTCTCGAGCAGCGTGAAAGGCTCCCACAAAGTGGCTCAGCTGTCCCTCTACTAGCTTCACCTCCCACAGCGCCCTCCTCTGCACCAAAACCAAATAAAGCCTCTCAGCAACTTCTGTTTTCCTAATCTGTGAACTCTGACAGAGGCGCCCACGCTTGAAAGAGAGACAACTCAACATGGGATGATCTCCCGGTGACAGGGAGAAGCTGAAAAAACGTTGCTGAAACCAAGACCACCCTGTTGTCTTCCTATTTCTGTCTCCTTCTCTTTCAACCTGTTTTTGTCTTTCCTTCTGTTTCTTACCTTTCTTTTTTTATTTAATTTCCCCTTCTCTTCACCTCAATCATCCACCTACTCTAATGGGACTGTCAGCATTTGATTAAATTCATTGAATCCTTTCCAATAGCCAAATGGCCCGAGTAATCCCAACTTTTTATGCAGGGTGCTTCCACTCTAAAAGCCTCATATTTTTTCATACTGTGCCCATAACACTAATGGATAAATTATTTAACACTGCAGTTGCAAGTCCACCAGGGATGCACGACAGCACACATACATTTTCCTTGCCATTAATCCAAGTAAGAATGCTGCCGTGATGAATTGGCTATGCAGTTTGTGTTTGTCACTGCACTCCAAGCAGCAATTCACTTGGAAATGGCTTTGCTGCCAAAGGAGCCGTTTGTCTACACCAGATGGTGGTAGGTTTGTGTTCTTGGGGTCAGGTTCAACTTTGGGTCTGCACTCTGTGAAAATATAATAGTGCAGCAAGTACCAAGTAGTTTGTAATACAGAACTCTATCTGTCTGCTTTATATGAAACTTCAGAGAGTAGAAATACGTTCACAGCGTTCATTGTCTTCTTCCCACGAGACTCAGACATGGGCCTGCAGCTGTTGCTACCACATTTAATGAAAGACAATGTCTTCCTCCACCAAGGACAACTTGTGGCTTGTTAAGTATGGTGTCAGTGCTGAAGGCAGATGATTTTCTTGCTTAAACTTTTAAAGGTCAGCCAGCGACATCATAACACTGACATTCTGGCAATGCTTACTGATCCAAAAGGATTATGTGGACTTGGCTCACATTTTGCAGTTTTTATAGTAATAAGGAATAAGTCACAGGTATTTAATAAAGACCAGCTATTTGCCAGATCCTCACTTTTCAGGGCTTTTTCATAGAGTTGTTCGCAGTTTCTCCAAGGCTAGCATCAGTTTCAAGGGGCACACAGAGTAGAATTAAATAGTCTTGTCACTGTTCCCTCTCTGTTTAACCTACAAGCTCATCTGACAGACTCGCCTGACAGCACCAGACCCTGGAAAAATCTCCCAGCAGGCTCGGCAGGACACGGACTGCACCATATTTAGTCATCCAAAGTCCAGACACAGACCAATGCAGTCCTCCACCTTAATCTGTCTCCCCTCTGCTTCTCCCTCTATCCCTCTCATTTATAATGTCCTTCCTTCCACTCCCTCTTTCCATCTTTGTCACTTCCCCACTCTCTCCCACTGGTTCCATTCATATCTGTCCTCACTCGTTCTCCCTCAAGTCATTTCTGCTTTATCACTGTCGAGCCCCTCTCTGCTTCTCTCCCCCTCACATGTCCCTTTTCCCCTTCTTACCTACTGTAAATCAACTTTTCCTGAGCCTGTTCTTCCTCATTTCTATTCTCTACAGGCTGTCACATCTTTTCAGCTTGGTTTTCATTTGTATAACTTTTCTAACTTGCTTTCAGTCCCTCAACAGAGCATGCCAATCAAGTCACAGTAATCCCTCTTTCCATCTTTTTTTTCTTGTTCCCTCACCTTTCAATTTCCAGCCCTTCTTCCTTACCATGTCTTTTCTCTCAAAGCCTCCCTGCTGTCTTTTTTCTCGGTTAAACATGCTGCTGATGGAAGCTTATCCTGGGTGCTAATGAGTTGCTAATTCTATCAGTCGCCTGTCCATGCCCTCCCCAGTGGTTGTTGGGCCTGCCAGTTTTACCATGGCCAGCCTTTTGATGGAGTGCCTTGGCTGATGAACTCCTGTCTGTGTGCACACTTTAACCTCATCGTCCTCAGACACATGCCACTGATGAATGTTCATATCTGTCCTGGCAAGGTCCACCCTTACTCCAGTCATTTATGAGCCAACCTGTTCCATCCAATCCATTTTATGTTGGAAATTGAATTTGTATTTAATAAAGTCTTCACATTTTTAAGGTGGTGTCTTCAGGCTCCATATTTCAAGTGTTGTTGTAAATGAAGAAAAGCTAAATTTGTTGTAGTTTATTTATCATTCATCAGATTGACATAAGATGCAGTTGTACTTCCACATCGGCCATTTTTCTCCACTGGCTCATGCTCTGTGTAATTTCCTCAACCTATTTTCCTTTAGTACACAATCCTTACTTAAGGAGAGGCCAAATGGCTTTAAGCACTTGAACAACCACGAGTGGTCCATTTACCAGGCCACTGGTCTCTTTACTTGGGGGTGCTAGATTTGCACCTCTCACATAAAAAAGAACCAACGTCTTGTTTTTCCGACTCCCTTTAAATCCGTGTCTGCCTTTCCAGCTTGACTGAAGTGGATACAGAGGCACCCTTTTGTTCTACCAAGATGAAGAGGGATTCTGGAGTATAAGGGAGATGGGGGGTGGGGAGGGTGGGTGTGATTCATGGTAATTTAATAAATGCCTCCAAAAGAGGGTTGGGGTGCCTTCTCAACCCATCAGCTGTCTTAGAATAGGGCTCTTAAGATTTGACACCCAGTGAAGTAAAAAGGGGATTAGCAAGAAAAGCCTCGAGCATACCTCTTTCTCTATAGTTTTCTTTTTCTAAAGGTTTCTCCATGTGTCCCTCAATCTTTCTCTCCCGAGGACCAAGTGGCCCCTTGTCTCACTGTTACCATTTGTATGATGTCATCCAGGTACCTATCTTGAAAAAGAGATTAAAAGAGCATTGAAAGGAGTCTTATTCCCTTAGTTCTTCTCATACAAAGTATAATTCTAAAAAGCTATCACTTTTGAGGAATTTTCTGGATCAATGAATGGACACAAGGCTGCTTTCTCTTGAGTCAGCAATGTGTAACAATAGTGTCGCAACGGTTGATTTCCTGTTGAATTCCCACAGAAATCAGTATGATCTCAAATGCAGAGCCGTGTCCCTGTATACAAGATAATTTCCTTTTTTGCAGGACACACTCTTGAAGCAGTGGTTTGACCAGGGTCACACGCGGTCCACTGGTCTGCAGCATCACCAGGGATTATAGGGTAACTTCTGCCATGCTCCTCGAGCATGACCAGGAGGCTTGGCCAGTTTTGACCTGAATGGAAGTGGTGAATGGGAAGCCAGCATTGAAATTCAGGAAGCAGTCACTCAGAGCTACTAATGTCTCTCTTTAAATGGTCACATCTTTTTTTACTTGGGGCCCCCCGTCTTACTGTTTTATTCTTTGACAGGGTTTTAGTCAATGAAAACATTAACTCACGCTTTTACAGCTCAACAAATGACAAATGCTGACATATTTTAGTTTTGGAAGAGACACAAACATATTTTAAATGGTAAAATAAAATTTTAGGATATTTATGTCCTTTTATGGTTAAAAAAACATATTTATGACATTGGCTTATTTGTTCTCTCTCTTACAGGAAGGGCCAGTCTGAAGTGAGGGGTCATTGAGCTCAGACATTCTCCCTCCATTGACCCAAAACTCAACTATTCTGTACACACATAGGGGATTATCAAAACACAAACAGATAAATCTGCAAAACCACATTCACATTTCACCCAAAAACTTTTGGGTACACACACAGTCATCTGTGAATAAACAAGAACACACATTCACACGCAGGCCCTCTGAGCAGGATGAGGGAACCCTGGAGGTGCCTGGTGAGCCTGTGCCTTCTGGCATGCTCAGCCTCGACCCACAGTGCCATCAATCCCTTCGCAGGACAGCAAACCCCTCCAGACCCTTGCTATGATGACACAGGTGCAGCCCGCCGCTGTATTCCTGAGTTTATAAATGCGGCCTTCGGCAAGGAAGTCATGGTGTCAAGCGTCTGCGGCCGACCACCATCCCGCTCCTGTAGTGTGGTGGAGCGGGGCGATGATAGACCATCTGTACGCACTTGCCAAATCTGTGATGCAGCTGACCCACGTCGTGCCCATCCTGCTTCCTACCTCACTGACCTCAACTCAGCCCACAACCTTACTTGTTGGCAGTCTGAGAATCTGAACACCTCGCCATACAATGTGACTCTGACACTTTCACTTGGCAAAAAGTTTGAGATCACCTATGTCAGTCTACAGTTCTGTTCACCAAGACCTGAGTCATTGGCCATTTACAAGAGCATGGACTATGGCAAGACCTGGATGCCCTACCAGTTCTACTCCTCACAATGCAGGCGCATGTACAATAAGCCCAACAAAGCAACCATTACCAAGCAAAATGAGCAGGAGGCTCTATGCACAGATGGCCACACTGACCTCTACCCACTTTCTGGAGGACTCATTGCCTTCAGTACTCTTGATGGACGACCCTCTGGCAAGGACTTTGACAACAGCCCAGTTCTTCAGGACTGGGTGACTGTCACAGATATCCGTGTGGTCTTCAGCCGGCCCCAGTTGCCCCGGGAGCTGGCACTGGGGGCTGGAAGCAACAGCGGAGGGAGGGATGATGATCCAACAGCAGTGACATCAACTTTGCCAACTTATTTCTATGCAGTGGGAGACTTCCAGGTGGGCGGGAGGTGTAAATGCAATGGACATGGCTCACGCTGTGTGAAAGATAAAGAAGGCAAACTGGTGTGTGATTGCAAGCACAACACAGAGGGACCTGAATGTGACCGCTGTAAGCCCTTCCACTACGACCGACCATGGCAGAGGGCCAACGCCCGCGAGGCCAATGAGTGTCTACGTAAGTTTTCCTCATATCTGTCTTTTATTATGTGCATTGAACATTTCACACTTGCTGATAAAATAACATTTTTTTTAGGACAATAGATTTTATTACTCTTATCCTCAGTTTGTTAAACTTCTCAGTTCCACCAGTTCCTTTAACTAAGAGAGGTATGTTCCCCCCCTCCAAAAAAAAAATCTCCTCAGTACATCTTAGATTTCATAATGAGGGAATTGTTTGAAAGGACAAAACCATATTACACGTTTAAGATTGCCATCTGATACAAACATGACATTTCTAACTCTATTGGAGTGTGAGAACTCAGAAGTCTTTGAAAAAGCTGGTTGTTTATTTCTTTCTTGGACAGAATCATGACCTTTTCACCACCCTTTTCCAGGATATGAAGACAGCAATTCAAATGCAGGCCAACAAATTTAAAATATATACACACACTGGGAAATGGAGGGGGAGGTAGAAAAGGAGATATTTAACCATGTTGACCTGCGATTGACTGTCACTGGGGTAATTAACAATGTAGCCAAAACTCACCGGAATGGTGTGTTTATACAGGTGAGGAGTTCTGGTAGCACATAGTGATTTAGCCCGCAACATTGGCAGTGTCTCTAAAAACCCAAGCACATTCTTTTCCTTGCATTCTCCTCAGCTCTTTTTATTTACTTCTTTCCATAAAATCATGTTTTCTGGACTCGTTTATGAAAATGCTCTTCTCACAAGCAAGTCTAAACACTGGATGACAACAACTCGAGTCATTTGGCACAGTGCTACTGCTAAGTCATCCAAGAATGTTATTTGGCAGTGTTTGCCTTCACCTCAGGACACACTCTGTGAAAGTCATCCAGACATGCTCTGAAAGTTTGCCAGAGAAAATTAAAGCAATTTCTGTAGCAGTGTATGTTGATATAAATGGATTACCTTTTTATTGGATTAGGCTTTTATAGGATAGCTGGGGTTTTGATGTGATATTCAGCACATTTAGCAATTCCATTGCTGTATATTACAAAGGTTTTCAACACATGCCATGTTAGCCATGGGTTTTTGGCAGAACATTTTTCTCTACTATGTGTATATTGGTCGTAATTTTGACAGAAATTTTTATTAGTATAAATAGACATGGTGGTACTTCATTCAAGTCATTTTGCTTGTCATAAAAACATGTTTGAGTATGAAAATAATCCTATATTAGAAACCATTGTCCCCATTTTAACCTTTTTGATGAAACAACATTACACAGGGAAAAAAAACAGGAGCAAAACATACAAAAAGATCATTGTATATTTTTCTAACAGGCTATAATTGAGTTCATATTGAGTATAGAACAGTGCCAGATCTGTTTAAAGGAGACAGAAAATGACGGAGCCAGAGGAGTTTGGCCATTTTAGCATTAGCCTGGCAAACAAATCAAGGCATTTCCCTGTACTCCTATACCTGCCAAGCTAACACTACCTTACTTTGGCTTCTCATCTGTCCTTGACACCTTCAGTTACTCAAGTCATACACGCACACACTATGCACCTAGCCCCTTTCTAAAACAATATCCTGTTAATCCCTCAGTGTGTTTACAATCATACTGTAACACAAACTCTCTTTCAAATGTCCCGTTGCCGTTTCCTTAATGTTACACCCGCTTCCCGTAGACCTCTTCTCAGTGGGACTGATATGTCACTTCTATCCACGATTCCTGGACTAAACAGCCCTGCTACACTGGCCAACTCTGATGACCTAATCCTAGTGTTGATACACAGCAGTCAAAGCCTATTGCAAATTGCACGCAATACCTGATCACACATCCGGACATGCCAAATGTCAGTCCCAGATGTCTCCAATTTCTTGTTCCAAAAGTCTTGCTTAGAGCATATTCCAGTAGAATTTGTTCCAGAATTTTCTCAAAGCAACAAGTGAGTCTTTAAAATCATCTCCGGTGTGTATTTAAGCCCATTGTTAAAATGCTTCCACCCCTTGTTGATTTGCTTTTCTTTCTGACACAGTGCAAAAATGGGGGGCTTGCATTGCAAGCCCTAAGGCATGCCGCTGTCATAGAGAGTAGTTAGTATTTAGACTAGGAATGTGTGCAAGAGTGACAAGCTGTAGCCAAGGAGTCCCTTAGGTGTCACCAGAGCCTTCATGAGGCCCTCTGGGTGTTTGGGTTGGATGTAGGGTCTGAGGGGCTGGGCTGAGGTCATGATCCTTTGTGAGGTGGTGACAAGGTTAAGTTGACAGGGAGATGGCTTGTGGGTAATGAGGAATTCTGCGTGGGCAGATGTAGAGCCAAATCAATAGCAATTTCACACTCAGCATCTGAGCCAGTCAGTCCTTGACAAATAATGTCCATGGAAGATTTCACCATGTAAGATTATTGTTGGGATGATTTTAAAGATTTTGTGAGATTTGCTTGCACTTCGAGCAGCCTTGGGTCAAAGCCCCTCGAAACCTCTCTCACCAAATGAATACACTCAAGTCTTAAGAGCATAATAGTAAATGTAATAGTAAATAAAGTATTAAAATTAGTTTTAATCCTAATTTTGAAATATTAGGTTCAAAACTTCTAAAAGCCTTTCTGATGTTTTGTTTGAATTGGGGGTTTTGCTTGGATATTTAATATGAAAGTTATAAATTAATTTCAAGACCAAGTATAGGAATTTTTACATACATGCATTTTTTATCAGATCAAAGCCACATTTAAAGATGTTTTAAAGTATTTGGTCTTTAAAATGCTGGCTTGATTTTTATCGCTTGTCTTTTCTAAATGTTTGCCATGCATGGCACCAAGATTACTCTCTGCTCTCTTGGCAAGCTCATCAACTGTCTCCGAACATAGCATTGACCTACTACTTCCATCTGCCTCCTCCCTCTACATGAATTCTGCCTCAAGACATCGGTTTACAAATCTGTGATCTGGTAGTCAGAGAGGGCAGCCTAGTAAAGGAGTGTGTCTGTTTGTATTGAGAGAGACATGATGGAAAAAGCTGTGATTTATCTGCCTAGAGTTTAAGCCACAGGACAGAACGAGGAAACAGATGGATAAAAAGTATTTAGTTACTGGTTGTGATGGAGTATTGGCCTTTCTGCGGGCATGGTCCATGCAGCAATGTATATACTTCATTCTCACTTAAAAATGTGAGGCAGTATTTCATGCCATAATCGTGTCTGCCAAAGTCACTTTATAAGATGAAAAGGCTTCTTGTAGAATCAACTACAATGTGAAATTCTAAGTAGATGATAATTTATGGTAGTATTTGAGCACTCTGGTCTGCAGCCATCTTGGCCTTGTTTGGTTGTGTCACCAAGCTGTTTGAGTCTCCAGCCCCTCATTTGGAAGGAGCCTGCAGGAAGTCCAGAGAACTGCTCTGGGAGGCTCCAAGCCCAGGGCTAGACACCATCCATCCCTAATGGATCAGCCAAGCCAGGTCTGTTCCCCGAGTTTGCCAAGCACAGTGGTATGCATTCATTGCATTAAATACAGAGGTCACTTGAAGGCCGTTAGCCAATTTAACTGATTTGCCAGAAATACCAATGAACTGTGGTTGGAAGATTTGGGTTTTCCTTTTCTGCTGTAGAATTTGGGTGTGGTGTTGAATATTTATAATGGTACATTTTGACATATTAAATCCAGTGGCTAATGAGAGGTATGGTGTTAATCTTTTTACATAAGAAGGAGTTTCCTTTTCAATTAAATAAATGAAACAATGTTCTTTTTATACTCTCATTGTTCATAAGGCAGTGTCAGCACCCAAGGAAAGTCGCACATATGTGTCCTTGTCATAATCTAATTAAAAAAAAATGTGCTGGGGTTTGTGGTTATTTTGGGTGCTCTTTGCTTGTATTTAGGGCAAATCATTGGCTAAAAATTAAGGGGTCTTTGACAAATGGGGAATAGCAACATTATCTAGATGAGTTGAATGTGTCTGTGTGTGAATAAGTAAAGTCTAAAGGAGGGGGCCAGCCAGGAACACAAGGTCTTTTTATATCTCCTTCTGTCTTTAATCATTTTTCTTTCCAACAAGTGGCAGATGGTTGTGTTTTTTTCTAATTAGAATTTCAAAATAGGCCTCCATCCTTTCACACCAGCTCCCCCCACCCCATCCACATCTCCTTGCAAGGGCAAGTAGAGGTCAGGCCCATGTTTCAGATCTAGATCAGAAAACGCAGTTTAAGGCCTGGTGATTGACAAAAGATTTCACACCACAGTTGAAAATATGGCACATGTGTTTTGGGTGTTTTGTTCTTGCAAAACAATGTTGTTTGCTGTTTGGTACTACCGTAATGTACCAAACAGCTACTGTAACAAATATACAAATTAAACAGAAGTTTAGTCTTCTGGTCAGCTGAAATGTTGCTGTCCGTCCCTAGAGGGCAACATAATATGAAGCTCAGCGAGATGCCACATATAGAGTAGTGCAGATGAAAAAAAACAGAGCTGCTGTAACTGCATGTATGTGCCATGTTTCTACTTACGCTAATTGACTTAAAGACCCTCCCACTCCTTCCACCTCTGCTGCTGGAGGCTAATGGGGAACCAACACTTCAATTACTCACACAGCGACACACAAATGTGCAGGAGATGTTTGTTCATGTTAAGGGGGGCTGCTGAGCAAAAAAAAAAAAAAAAGATTTTGAAAAAAGTAAACCTTCTGTGTTTTCCAATAATTACACAAGTGAGGAATGTTGTTCTAAAATCAACAACTCTATGAAACGTTGCCTTTAAGGAGATTAGCGTGAGAAGCAGGAGCTACGAGGCCAACAAACATAAGGTGTTAGAGTTTTGTTTTGGTTTGTTGTACGAGTTTTTTAAGTGCCTAGTATTAAAGGAACTTCCTTTATCTCACTTAGACAACAGGATTTAGTCTTCTTACAATTGGATTGTGCCATAATTCACCCTTTGCCTTTATTCCTTCTGTCAGGATTGCAACTTTGAGCCAGGGCCAACCCACAAAGGATTGATGCTTTTCTCATTTCACAGAGCCACCCATAAAGGCTCCTGGCAAGAAGGGAACATGGTAAAACAAATGTTAGACAGCAAAGTGTCAAGTAACAGAGTTAATGTCAGCTGGGTAAAAATGCTAGATCCTTAGGAAATGCTTTTCTTTGCCTTTGGCTGTGTGTGTGTGTGTGTGTGTGTGTGTGTGTGTGTGTGTGTGTGTGTGTGTGTGTGTGTGTGTGTGTACTTGTACATGTGCTAGAGCTACATGTAATCTAGTAGTCCAATGAGCGTTTCATCCTTGTGCCAAAACAAACTGGTTGAGCTACAGTGTGCCCACCCTGCTCTCCACGGCCCACATCGACTCTCCCCCACAGATGGTAGCAATTACCTCCCGAGGTGCCCATCGCCGCCAGCGCGCTCTTCCTCTCTTCCCTTGTGTAACTGACTCTTGTCAGAGATTTAGCTCTCTACCTGGATGTTGTCCTGTCTGCGATTTGTTCTTTTATTTTATTTAAATATTTTTCTTTCTGCTCAAATCAGCTCTTTTACTTCTCTCGATGAATCTGCAGTGTTTTGCTAACGGTTTTTTTGTGTGCTGTTGCTGGCCTCTTTTGCTTGAAAAAAATGTGGGTTTTGGCTGCAAGGCGGTGTTGCTGGTGACAGTGATACTCAGAGGCGTTCAAGAGGAAATACATATCTTTTTTTTTATGAGTGCATGACAATGGCATTGCTCCCTTTAGCTGGGGTTTTGGCTGTCATAGGCTGTCTAACTGCTACGACTATATGTTTTAAATCCTGTTGAAGTAAGTAAGTATTTGTTTTTGCATTCATACATGCATATGAAATGGATGTTGTCTGTCATTATATATGAACAGAAAGGTCTGGTGTGACTTAAGTAAACAAATGTTTTGCTGGAGTATCAGATCCATATGGGCTAGCACGGCTGGGAGCAGTTCTGCTTTTCAATCCAAAGGTTAAAGAAAACTGCTCTTAAGTTGTCTTGGTGTAGCTTTTTATGAGGTTAAACACATGAGAACAATTTAACTTGTAAAGCAAACATGTTGTCAGCCCATAATGGCAGTACTGTTGACAGTAAAACAATACTTTCAAATGTCCAAATTTAAGCTATGATGGACTACTGTTAGACATCAGCAAGAGTGATAAAACAAGACAAGGCCACAACAAAAAGATGGAACAAATGGTTGCGATGGATGTCATGACAGATTTTGAGACATCTACATTTTCTTACTCAACTATTTTCTTCCTTACCTTAACATTGGATCCCTGGTTTCACTGCTTAGTACTGGATCTTCCATCATCAACCCAGAAATGTTGCTTTCTTAGCATTCACTTACAAGGCTTGGTAATTAAAGGATTAGATTTTTCTACTGTCACCTCTTGCCACAGTTATAAATTGGCTTCACTTTCTATATCTAAACCTACACAGGATATAGTTGTATATACCCAAACCTACTGTATGGCAAAGTAAATTTATTTTTGCCTCAATTTTAACTGACTCGCCATGATGATTTGATTGCACAACAGTCGTCTACTTCTGCCCTTGAGATCAGGACTGCAGGATGTAGACTGTCGAAAAAAGGGCGATCGAGATAGACAGAGAGTGAAGGCAATGGCTGGACAGAGATAACAATGTTTAGATGTGGGGACGTGAAGTGGACCAGAGAGAAGGAGCAGATCTAAGGACTCAACTCTCTACTGACACCAGGCCCCCCAACCTGGCAAACTGCCAGCCTAATCTCGTTAAAATCTTTCCCTGCCTGATGCCATCCAGCGAGAAAGGGGGAGATGGAGGAGAGGATTCAAGGGTTGGGAGAGGAAACAAGCAGAAAACAGGGGAGATGGAAAGCAGTGAGAATATTTAAGATGGTTTCTCATGAAAGTAAGAGGAGAGAGTAAAAGAGAACAAGAGGGGGCTGTGGGGAGGGCTGGGAGAGGAATTAAGGGGACTCTTAGTTCAAAAGGGCTCCCAAGACGCCCACGACGTGAGGCTAACCGCAGAAACCATTTAAGTAAGGGAAAGGGAGGGCTGAGAAGTGGTGTCACAGCTAAAAGTGAAAGATATATCTGGAAGATAGGCTAAGAGCAAGTAGAGCATAAGTAGCTTTGTTGTGTATACCTCCTCTTAAAGCTCTGGTTAATAGCGGTGAATACAATTTTGTGTCTCCACACTGTATGCACAGCTTTGGCTCTAATGAGGAGCTAATTAACCGGGTGTTACCCCTGGTGCCCTGAGCAGGTGGCTGGAGCAGCCAGGCGAAACTCAGCCCAAACATACAGACACAGCACAGACACATTTGGCCTGCACACACTCATAAGAGACACACACACACACACATGATGGCAGGAGCCCATACAGAGCCTGCTTGGGCAAGTGGGTAAGGTACCCTGGGGATGGTGGTTGGGAGTGTGTGTGTGTGTGTGTGTGTGTGTGTGTGTGTGTGTGAGGGGGGGGGGTCCACAAGCTTTGGCCAACCTGGGCTAAGAAGGAAGAGGTGGTGGTGGAAGAGCACTCCAAATTTCGAGGACCAATTTTAGCCATGGGACTTGGGTTTTGCACAGGCATCCAAAATCAATTGGCTGTGCTTACCGGCTTGGCTTTGGTCAAGCTGAAGGAAAAATTAGGTTAGATTTATCCCTGACATATGGTGGAGAACAGAGAGGAGGAGGTGCACTCCACAAACACACTTGTATTTTATTTGTTGAGCGCAGTCTTGGCCAATTTGTCATTGCACACTTGACAGGCCAGTGTGTGAACTTGTTCAGAGCACATTTAGTTGTTGATGCACCTGTTATGAAAGCTGTAGTAAATGAATGTGGTCTCCTGTCAGTCTAACTTACCTAAAATACATGTAGATTTTGCTGTGCTTGGAGAGGTAAAAGCTGAGTATATAAAACTCTAAGATATTTAAAAAAGGAGGTTACTTCACATTAACTTAAGCAGTTATTTCAGCAATATAGGCATTTAGCTGTATTCATGGCAAACTTGTCTCTTTTGTCACATTTTCCAAGTGGTATCTTGCTCCTCTACCCGTCATCCCTTCATTCAATTTCGTCTCTACATTTGCCAAGCCTTTAGCCTTTGTTTGTTGTTAGATTTCCACGACAACACCAGGAACCAGATTTACTCATCCTTGAACTGGACACTGACCCATAAAGGAGCCGCGTTCACTTGAGGATCACTGCTCCTTTCCTGACTTTCCACCACACGCAGAACTCAATTTTTCCCCTCCAACAGATAAGAATTAGTGGGTGTTTTTGCAGAGCAGCAGTAAGGCTTTTGATGTGTTAATGAATTAAGAAATGGCCTTCAACAGTGTTCAGTTATCCCCACTGAGCTTAATTTGGGGAAGGGGACGGGGGGCTGCTGTGGTGGTGGAGGGGTTGCAGGTTTGTAAGTGTGTGTGTGCAAGCACTTCAAAACAAACCCATAAACATTCCAGGATCCTTGGGCAGCTGCAGCTCAGAGTTGAAGTTAACTGCACACAGCATGTAAACCGTAGAAAACACAAATGGCTTCAAATAAAAACACCTACTTATTTATGTTCATTTTGGATTTCTTTTCTGCAAGTCAGAAACTTGCTAATTTTCTTTGTGTCATAAAAATCTGGCTGTAATTTAAGCCATTTCTAGGAAGCAGTGCTACACATGGTAAATAATTTAAAAAGGTTAAAAATGTGGAGCTTTCCTTACATTCTCCACACTTGAACATATCCTCTCTGACTTCAGACTTTGTCGGCTGATCTTATTGCACAGCTGTAAACGGAGAAGATGCCATAAGAGGGCCGATTGGTACTTCAGCAAAGGAGAAAATGTGATCCATCGCTTTCATGTCCTGCTACAAGGTGTTAATGGACACAAGTGCTCACAGCTGTGTGTGTGTTTGAGACGCTTGATCATAATCACAGACTCCCACCTCGTTCTCCCCCTCCCCAGCAGCCCCAGCCTCTCACCAGAGCTGGTGTGTTCTCTGTCACTTTGCCCTTTAGAAGAAGTTCGACAGGCTGTTCAGTTTTTCACATGCACACACATAGGGTATACAAAAAACATAAACGCATGCAAAGATACAAGGAACCAATTGACAATGTTTTACAAGTGTGAGCATTTGTTTCCATTTAAAATCACTTACGATAAAGAGTCTTGAACTAGCTCACTTTGCAAGCTTTCTCCAGCTTTGCCATGCCATCTCCACACTGCCTGCACCTCTCTTCAGGCATGTTCAAACCCCATCTTCAGCTAACTTGCTAATAAGAGCACGGCTAAAACATGCTGCCTCAATATGAATTCATATATAAAACAGCATTTCATTAACTAAAGAATTCCAAACAAATCAGGCCGCATAATAACCAGATGGAATTGGGAAACAGTCTGGGAATGTGCTCCCCCTTTTTTCCAGGGTCTGAAACCAGGGAAAACTGGGCCTCTTTCCCAACCTGGTGCCAGGCTTCCTTTTCAGTAGATGGATGGAGACGCACATATTGTTCACTGCTCACACTCATTACTTCACATTTGTATTCAAGTGATTCTCCTCCAGTGTCATTAAGAATCATTTATGATAATCTGCCAGGAGCTCATCTAACATTGTGCCGATCATTGAGCTCAATGGAACTGCTGAACCGACCTTGGTTGCAGCAGAAATGCACAAGTCAGCTAGTGATTATAGAAAAAGAAAGATCCCTTTTTTGTTATAAATTAATTGGCAGTATTAGAAAGAACGCCATTGTTACCTAACTAAAGATACATGGACGTCTTCTCGAAAACAAAAGCAACAAGCTTATTCCCTTTCTCCAGGAAAAAATGGTGGAATGGTCATCACCGCCGAAATGATATGTTGGTTTTTGTATGGACACAGTCAGGTGTCCGTTAGCTTAGCCTAGGATAAATAAAAAGGGTAAACAACTAACCTGGCTCCATCTTAACTAAAACAAATCAGCCATCATCCCAAAACATGAATTCTTAGACAGAGTCTGAATTAAAAGCTGAAGTTTGACACTGTAATGGTTTTAATGTTGACCCGAGGAAGAATAGCTGAGCTGTGTTTGTGTTTCATGAACTACACTACTTAATAAATTCCTAGAGTGCAAGTTACATAGCAACCTGTAAGATAAACTAATTGAAGGGCATTGGCAATTCTAAGGTCTGATATGGCCCTCGGCAATAATGAAGTGGGGGCCCCTTCAATCAGCATTCATTATTATTTTCCTTTTTTTTTTTTTTTTTTCCCAATCACAGGATATTTCCTCTTCATTTAACCTTCATTGACAAATGTTGGTTTGCACAGCAATAATGCATGTGACGTTTATTTGCAAAATGCTGGGACCCCAAGCAATTGCCTGCCTTTCCTGTTGACAAGCAGCGCCTCAGCTGCAGAAGTCCCACACATAATCTACAGAGTTGCACAGCTTGTTTGTTTTACACTTTTGCATTTCTATGGATTTCAGACACAACAAAATGTGTTGTGTTTATTAAAGAGCTTTAGAGGTGCTTGATGTTGGATATTTAAATCACCTTGGGAAAAAGCATAGCTAGTTATTGAGCCAGGCAGATCAGCTTTGGATTTATTTATCTGTAAAACCAGCTTTAGAGAGGTTTCGAAGTTTCAATTTCACTATGAGGACTAATAACAAACTTGTTTCAAGAATTTTTTCATGCTAAAAAATGCAAACAGAAAATACAGGCATTGAATTGTTACAAATCAAACAGATAAAATGGTCAAGATTGAAAAAGGAGAAATAAAATCTGACATCGGAAATATCTTGAGCGCTGCCAAAACTATTAGACCTTCTGACAAGCAAATCCTACGCAGTATACAGGCTACTTAAACTGTTACACATGCTCTCACACACACTGAACACATGACTAAGAAAGAAAAGACAGAAAATGGAGCTAGAAAATAAATGTTTTAATCAACGTCAGCTCCCTATTCATCAGTCACTGTATCGCATGCAAAGTGACACATAGGCATGCAGTCGCTCAGTCAATCTGTCTTTTCATATTTCTTCATTGTTGTATCCTATTCTCTGGTAAACATCCATTGTTAGTGTATTTTTCAAACTCACTCCCACAGAGTTAAACTTAATTATTATCACCTTCTATTGTGATCCCTTAATAATCCCACTTTGCCATAACTGCTGATGTTTTTGGTCAAACAACCCTGCTGTTGTTTATCATTTTCTAATTTATCCTTGGATAACTTTGACATGGAACTAAGCCTTGCAGAAGTTGTCTTTGAAGCCAGGGCCAAGTCTTCAGGTCTGGTGTCTGACTCTGATTTAAGCAGCAGAGGATCTGGATCAAACTCAGTCTTACACAAACATGAAGGGCAGGTTTGTTATTAGGCTTCTCAAATGCAAACCTCACATGTCGAACGTGGACAGAGTTTATGAAAAATGTTGTAGCATGTGGATGTGGTCTAATATGGAGGAATCAATGGAAAGACTAGTGAGAGGAGGAGACATTAAGGAATCAGCTGGATTTGAAGTGGAACTGAGAGTCTGTGAGGAGATATAACCTCACTTCACATGTCCCATATATATCGCGGCTCGCCTCATTTAGAAGACAGCTAGCTCGAGCCCATTCCTTGATATGAATCGCTCTTGCTTTTAATAGATCTTAGGGAGCTTTACTCATCAGTGATTCATGAAATTAATGTTCCTTTTTCCAATGATTAATAACTAATGGGGCCGAGAGAAGCCAAATTCATTAATTATGAAATGGAGAAAATGAGCCCTGCAAATATCACTTTTGATTGATGAGTACTGGAATTGCAGCCAAGCACAGAGCCGCAGTGTAGATTATAAACCATTCACTACTGCCTTACTGGAAAAAAAATCTCCCCCAGCTCCCAGTGCTTTACATGGAAGTCAGCATATGTTTTACTGCAATGCACACTAACTTATATTTCACCTCTAAAAGGATAAATACTGCAACAATATTGTAAACTTTCACATTACTTACGCAATCGCACAATTGACATAGTAAACTTTCAACTTCCCTCTGCAGCGTGCAACTGTAACCTCCACGCCCGCCGCTGTCGATTCAACATGGAGTTGTATAAGCTGTCAGGGAGGAAGAGTGGAGGGGTCTGCATGAACTGCCGCCACAACACCGCAGGCCGCCACTGCCACTACTGCAAGGAGGGCTTTTACAGAGACATGGCCAGACCCATCACTCACAGACGAGCCTGCAAGGGTAAGTATCCAAAATGAAATGATACTAGAGAGTGCACTATTCATAAAACTTTATGTAAACGTTGTTTTCAGCAACTATGATCTATGTTTTCTTGCATTTCCTGTAAGTAAACTTCTCGGGTGATTAGGTCTTTTTTATTTCTTTTCATTATGCTGCCCAACTGAAAATATTTTTCCGGGAATTAACTGACCACTCTGTTTAAAATGACACTTTTGTTTTATATCAATCAGTAATAGATTAGAAATATTAACGTTTGTTTGTATGAAAATGTCTTTTGACTGTGAATGGATTTTGACTCTACGCTCAGTTGACGTTTCGTTTCCCCTAAATGTTTAGACTATTTTCAAACAAAACTGGGGTGAGATATTTTAACTCTGCTAATTCTTGTGCAACCATGTTATTTCCAAGAGTCTTTTAAAAGTGATGAGTTATGATTGGAAACATGCATGGTCATGGTTACTTCCAATAACGCACATGCCCTACCATAGCTTAGAGAAATGAACTGACTATATGCCCAAAGCTTTTCTGGCCATCCCATCACAAGTTTCCCCGTACCACACACCACATGATATTACTTGTCCAAGGCATTCCTCGTGGAAAAATATATGTCAAGTCCCTTAGCTTTTTACATTTGCGGTGAATATTTTTCAGCCTGATACGCTGACAGCATTTCTCTTCTCTTGCTGGACTCGCTGCAAAAACAATACAAGTATCCTGTATTCAAATCAACAGCAATGGGGCTAGTTTTCCTTTCTTCTGTTGCTCCTGATGAAGGTAAAGAATTACATCCAGAACATGAAAAAAGGGCATGGCTGAGAGCTGCCAGGTCTGACAGCCGTGAAGATCTTTTGGTTGAGATTTCATGGCGAGAATCTCCCACTGGCTTCCGCTCAGCTTTCCTTCTGCAGCCGACCCAAGTTGTAACAGAACACCAGGAGGTTAGAAAAAGCACGATATTAGTTGCACAGAGAAAAATCAATTCATCATGTAACGGCACACACACAGAAGTGACTTGGTCACATGCTTTAAAAGTTGAGTCATTTGACCTGTTACTGCAGAACACTAAAATAAAGATAGCTGCCTCGATCCTGACTGGAGATCTGTGTGTTCTCAAGTGCAAATTTGTTCCCTCATCTCCCATTTCCTGCAATATCTGCATGTGCGATGTTCTCACACAAACACATGGCTCTGACACTGCAATTTGTCCTTATCAAAGCCTGTAGATCAGGTGGTAAACAGTTTATCTCCCTCCTTCACAAAAGGCCCCATATGTGACGGAAATGAAAGTTAACATCCAAAAAGCCTCTGCTGAGCTGCTGGCTCTGTGATTGATCAGAGCAATTCCACAGCCGCCCAGGAGCCGTCATTCCCCTTTGCCTCAGCTCACTGTTTTTCTTCTCTTACGTCTCCATCTCCCATGATTGTTTATAACCACCATCTCCTCTTCCTCCTCAATGTCTGGCTTTTCTCTCCATGGCTGACTTTGAGCCTCTAAACCTCTTGTCTTCTTCTTGAGTTTTGATCTGCTCACTGTTTTATCTCCATGTGTCAGGGTCAAGATGGAGGTCACAGGTGTGGTATGAGCTGTAGAGGGTGGTTGAGTGTCAGGCCTGAAATAAGGTTACAACAATAAAATACAGGTGTTTTCTAAAGACAGGAACAAGGGGGGGGGGGGGTCTGAGTGGATGAATAGGCCATGTCTGTTTCTAATAAGTCCTGCCTCTACAATAGGTGTCTATACTTAATCTAAGGAGTAGATGAAGGAGGTATAACAACCTTTTCCTACCTCCATCACCTCCTCCACTTACCGCCCACTTATAAAGAAACGCGTGCAGTACGAATCTCCACTTCTCTGGTTCAGAAGGTCCAACCTCTACAGAAGGCCAAACTTTAAAAATGGCAGCGGAATTGAAGAAACACGGCCTTCATCACATGGCCTGACTGCAGAATATGAGGTTTTTAAAATTAAAGTTTGTTTTATATTGCACAGCTGGCATCTGTTGACCACAAGGAACATTGATAAAAGACGAGACGAATGAGGCCATGGTCCATGCGAAGTACAGCTGGCAAAGGCACACCATACTGGCTATATGTTACAAATATCCTCCTGAAACATGGCATGAGAATATTTGTGACAGAGATCACTCCCGGCAGAAAAAGTGTGACGCAATCTTATCAACGGAGTGATTTCAATCAGTAATATTTTGTCTACATAGCAGCATAAATAACTTTCACCAGACAGGATCATATGTGAAGTAATGCTCCATGTGCTTAAAATCAGATTTAGATCAGGAAGGCTTTAAATATTTTTTTTTATACTTTTATATTCTAGAGTTTTGGAACGTGTGTGTAATGGACACTGGACAGTCTGTATTAGTGGGCTTGATGGACCGTTGGCGGTACTTAGTTATGTTTGACGATCATAAACAATCGAGCTTCTACTTGTGTGCAACGTTTCGAGCATGTTGGTGCTTGTGTTAATGTGTGTATTGGAGAGTGCATGCTTATGAGGACCAGCTTGGGATCAGGCCAAAACTTTACTCAAACTCCAAATTGTAAAGAAAAGCACATGCGGCTTTGTCTGACAGGTTGATTACATTTCTTTGATGGTGTTAAAAACGTCAAGGTGTGCATAATCCGCTGTGATTTTAATCACTCCGCAGAAAGGCAATCTATATTAATAGCCATATTTGCACTGCCGTTTCAAGCCACGATATTTATGCTCCATTTCCGTTTCCCCTTCAACCTGAATGTTGCAGAGACGTCATCAGTAGACAGTTTCAGCTGAGCTAGCTGGGGAATGCAGAGCTGTGTATGTGTTCATGTCTTGACTGTGTGTCTATGTGGAGCTCTCACTGTGCCGTGCTTCCCTTCTGCCGTGTGAATTCACAGACTGGGACACCAATATTACGCCATCGTGGAATTAATACGAATGCACAAAGACATGATGATGGCTGAGTTACAGCACAAAGCAGTCTGAAAATGGCTAATGTACTTCTTTAAAATGTCCCATAAAAAGGGGTAAAAAAGAGTTTAAATGTTCTTATAAGTTGATGGTTTTAACTGACTATATGATTTGAGGAGTACCCCTACTTACCATGTCTGTTTCTCACAGTGTTGTTTAAAAGTTGAACCTAAAGTATAGTAACATATCCCAAATAAAGCATAGAATAAAATTGTATTAGATACAAGAGATTGCAAATGTTAATGCTAGTTGATTCCTTTAGGGTTAAAGTGCAGGATTGAAATAGATGTTAAAAATCTTTCTCCAACAAGAGGGACAAAGTACACTAACCTCTCCAAATGTGCCAAATAACAAATGAGTGCAGACAAAGAGCAGTCCTCTTAAGTACTTTAGACCACTTCACACTCACATGCAAAGAACAACACAAATCAGTTTTAAGTGAATAAACGCCTGTCTAAGAACTACAAATCCCAACACACTGCCTGTCAAGTCTACAGGCGTAAAGGCTTGAAAAGTCATCAACCTCTGAGGACGTTTTTACAACTTCTTAACCGGCCAGAGCCCCGGCACATAAAACTTCAGAAAAGCAGTTCTAGGTGGAAGGCTAGGGGTGGAGATTGACACCACCACCCCCGTCTCCCCATCACACAGCCTACAGGCCTTTCAGATCTGGCAGTTGCTGGTTGTTTACTGAACAACGTGAACACTGGCAGTGAACTCTGATGTCTTAACAGCCTGTGATGGTTAAGAAGGGAATTCCATCTTGTTCTTATTGAATGGTTGAGTTGACAACTTGTGCAACTCAATGATCAGCCTGGAAACAGTGGCCACATGTCTCTGCAGGCATGACAGCCCAACTCGAGACTTGTATTAGGCAGATCAGGTAATAGGGGGTTTACTCCTTGTGTGCTTGGGAACCATCCTTCAAGAGACAGAAATAAACCTCACATCAGCTATTAATTTTATTTTGATAATAAGCTTGTATATTTCATAATCTTTAAGTTGAAAATTAATATAAATGTTAAAGGTCTTAATACAAGTGTGTTCATGCTCAGTTGTTTTAAAGAAACAAACTCCAGGAACTCAAGACACCCTTGATCCATTAGAACTGTAGTTCTGGTCACTGTGGCAGGAGACCTGACTCTGACCATATGAAAGGTAGGATATAGAGCTCAGTCCTGCTTCTTACCCTGTCATATGCAGATGTGTTTTTGATTTAGGTTAGTCAGAGACTCTTAAAAAGTGCCCTCAAAGCTAATGTTTCCCGGTTGGGCTTGCGTGACTCAAATGGTGGGGATTTTGCACGGACGCTGACGCATCAGATTTACATCTCAGCTTCAAACAGAGTGCAGCCACTTTGACACCTGTGGACTGGTTGGCCTTGCCGGAAAAGGCAAACCTATTTCAGAAGATCTGAGCTGCAGTTAATCCCCTTCCCACCCTGCCGCCAGACACACGATCACTCTTGGGTCAGTTTCAGCCGTTTAAAGCCTCCCTTTGCCCCGTCAACAGGTGGCAGGGTCCTCAGGCTCCCCTCTGTTGTAAGAGCTAAAAAATGCCTGGTGCAAATAAACACATTCACAGTTCCGTCAAGTGGCTGGAAGGAACCATGACATGTTAGCAGCTGCCTTTCTCTGGCAAGCCAAAGAACAAACTGTTGGGTTACAGGGTTTTTCCCAAAAGTGTAATTTTGGGCGTTCTTGTCTTTTCTTGATAATCTTGGACAGTTACAGCTATCATGTAACAGTCAAGTCACTTTAAGTTTGCTTTTGGCAGTAGTGTAGGGTTAGGGTTAGAGCGTCTTTGCCTGTTCTCCCTATTAAAAGGTAGGATTATCACCCTGCAATTCATTATTTTGGTGGCATGCAAGCTGAAAGGATCCTTTCTGTACTGTAACTTCATTTAGTCTGGACAGAAAATGTGGGAAGTGAAATGGAACCAATCAATAACACTGCACAAGACAATACAAAAGTCTTGGATTTGTTTTCACATGTCACTTATGTGATTGTTTAGCTAGATTGCTTTAAAATGTTAAGTATGTGTTTATTACTTAAAAGTGCAAATGTCTGTTTAAATAGTGGAGTCAGAGAAACCGCAGTTTGGTTTGATTTATTGTTATTTATTCTGGTGAAAACAGTGGAGGCTCTGTTTGGTCTATACCAACGCACTGTCTCTCGCTCTCTTTCCCTTTTCTCACTCTCAGATATGTTGCTTCACCCTCTCCCTGTCATCCTCTTGAACATCTTGTAAAACTCTTAGAAGGCTTTGCACCAACAAGCCAGCTTGTGTACTTTAGAGCTCTTAAAACCGGAGAAATCCTCATGTTGCTAAAATAAATTGCATTTAAAAAGAAAAAAAGTCAAAAATGTTTCCAGGGCAAAGTGTCATCTTGTTGATGGTGGTATTTGGACCGAACTTTCAGTGCATACAAAACAGCAGAGCATGTGTCCCCAGGGCCTGCACACAGTAGTAAAGATATTAGGGAATACATGGAGAGGATACAAGATGCCGAACTTTGTCCCCTTTTTGTTGATGTCATTCTGCCTTTCACTAACGGTGATGTATTTTTCCAACATTATTTGTCTCTCATCCACTAAATCAGTCTTTTTGTTTTTCCCACACACAGATAATTAAATACAGATTTTCTTCTTCTAGGCGAAGCAGCAGGCAGGAAAACAAAGGCTCAGACATAATTTGTGTCTGTTTATCATCATAAAACAGAAGATTACAACATTTAACCCATTAGTCTACAGAAACAAACATCAAAAGAATAAGTCAGTGTTTTGAGTGCAGTTTTGGAAAAGGAAATGATGAGATAATCATATCTAACAATTTCTTCCTCCTCTTCCTTGCATCACAACCTGACCTCTTCCCCTTTCACACCTGTCTCCCACCTCCACTCCAGCTTGTGACTGCCACCCAGTGGGTGCCGCTGGCAAGACGTGCAACCAGACCACAGGCCAGTGCCCCTGTAAGGACGGTGTCACCGGCATCACCTGCAACCGCTGTGCGAAAGGCTACCAGCAGAGCCGCTCACCTGTGGCCCCCTGCATAAGTGAGTGACTTCCAAAGACATGCAAACATTTTGATATGCATTTGTCATTTGATATGCAACTGTTGCCTAACACTGCCTCGAACCACATACTTTACGGATTACGGAACTGAACAAAAGGCCTTATATATGTGTACAAGTTTCGATCTATACTAGAACCAAAGAATCGACGGAGTAGCCTAAAGTCATTTGGGGATTTTGACAGATTTGACCATTTCATTGCCTGCTCTGCATGTGTACACATGTTCACAACCCGACCTCTTCCCCTTTCACACCTGTCACACCTGTCTCCTGTTTGAATCGTCATTGAAAATGAAGTGATAATTTCAGAGGGAAATCATATGGGTACGTAAGGTCTGAAGTGATCTTTGTTAATATAACAAAGAGTACTGTCTAGACCTGCTCTGTTTGTAGTGCCTTGAGATAACCTTTTGGACAAATTGGCACTGTCAAAGTAGAAATTGATTTACTGATTGATTGAAACTGCAAGTCATTATGATGAATGAACTTGCTTATTGTTCTTCAACCTATCAATGGTGTTAATTGTCAGTGTTCTTTAGTTGTTGATATAGCATATCTTCTACATCAGGATTTTAATTTTCTGTGACCTAGATGTGTGTGTCTGTTGATTATGAAACTTCCCAGTGGCCCGAGTACATGCAGGCATGTGTAAATGAGGGTTACTTTCCACTACACTGTGTGCCAGGCAAAAATGCGGGCACACGTAGCACAAACTCACAGGTCAACCTCCACCAAAGCAAACCGTGTGGCCCAGTGCCATACTGAGCTGTGCCTTACTGTGCCACATGCTGCCATGTTGTTTCACACACATGCGGCTCCTGGACCAGATGGTGGATGGGCGAGAAGGAGAAATCATCTGTGATCATGGATGGCAAACCCGACTCGTTTGAGTGCCACTGAAGCATCCGGTGAGAACAAGACGGGTTGTGAATATCCATTCAAATACATGTGCAAATTTGTATCAATTGCACATTGCACTAATATAAACTGTGTGTGTGTGTGTCAATATGGTATCATAATGGGCTTCCCATCTCCTGTTGGGTCTCCTGGACCCCTTAACAGAAGACAAGCCCATTAAGCAGCCAATTAGTGTCACGTCAGCGACCCTCATCTGAGTGAGTCTTTCATCATCTGTTTATCTCCACAAGATGTGGCCATGACGACACACCGACTCAAAGTGGCTTCTCGCAGCTGTGCCTGCCTCCAGAAAGCTCCAAGCCCTTATTTGTTTTCGTTGGCGGGGTGTCCATAATTTCAGAGAGACAACTGCTGCTTGTGCCTAAAAACAGTTTTCCAACAACCCCCTCTACCTCCCGCCAACACACACCCACTCACTTATTTCAAACCTTTAACCTCCAAATCCAATCAAAAGTAGATCCTCTGGGTGGATGCTAAGCCGGAGTTCCAGTAAGTCTCTTTACGGTAAAGCAAGAGGACCCGTTGTTTGCATTAGCATTTGTATTGTTGCATATGATTAGAAGAGATGTCCTGGAGGAATTCCATGAGGCACTTTTTAGAGTCGCCAGCGGGCACCGCGAGGGAGGGCTGCATCTGTCTCAAGATGATCCAACCAAAATTACCCTTTTGCCATCTGTCCATCTGTCTATGCATCCCTGTATGGAGATTACACAGCAGTGTTAACCCAGCATCTGTTTGGGGAGGACAAGACTAATCTAGTGCAGCCTCTTTTTTCATTTGAATCTGTGTGCCTCGAAGAGTATTTTTCTGTCTCAGATGTGCCCACTTTGAATCAGTTGACCTTACCAAATTGTGTGATGAATTTGTGATATATTTACTGAGTTTGACTAAAAACTTAAACATGGCCCTCTGATCTTTGGGGGCCGGTCTTCAATGTATGATCTCTCAATGTGTTTCTTAGAAATGACGGTGAAACCACCAAATTAGTCTCAGGAATGCATGGTTTATATGAGCCTGTCTTCCCTCTAACCACCAATAAGCTTCACTGTCAGTCTGTCACTGTTTATCCAGTATATCTGTCTGTCTTGTACCATGTGTTTAACATGCACATTGACAGTCCAGGCCCACTGCATGACAAGCCTGGCATTCCCTCTTACTGGCCTTGGTGAGCAAAGAAACATTTCTCAACACTTAGCTTCCGCCTCTTTTGTGGCTGTATTAATGTATTCATGAAACAATCACATACCCAGTCTCTCAATGGCTTTGGACAAACTGCCATTCTTGACGACACGTGCAAACAAAGCCAACATTTTGGGGCAAGTTTCTGAATATGTTTATATGCATTTTTCTTCATGTCCTTTCAGCTATTACCGGGTGTTTGATTGCCTCTGTACACATGCATTTTTGGCAGGAATATGGTCAATTAGTTACATCACACTGAAAGGCATGGATTCACATTCGACCAAAGAAATAACTTTGCATTTCTTCTGGTTTTTATTTCAGAAATCCCTGTGGTCAACCCTACAGCTGTGGTGAGCAGCACAGAGGAACCAGCAGGTTAGTAAATTCTTTATGCACCTCGCCCATTAGCAACACTGCTTTATGAGAGGAACAAAAACACATTTTTTCATATTTTGGACTGGAGTTTGAGGTGTGGAATACATATTAATGAAGGGTGGTTCCTTCCTTTTGAAGTTCTGCAAGGAGAACGGGTGCATTGGGGCCAGCCGAATTTTCCATTGTCTAAAAAACTTGTGTCCTTGGCGCAGTTTCCCCGTCTGCAGACCTCAAGTTAGTGTAGGCTCACTGCTCAAAGTAAAGCTGCTGCTTAAAGACAAGGCCAGCAGATACACAGCAGAGGTGATGAGTTAAAGTTCAGCTGGGAGATAGAGTGGAAAGGAGAGTTTTGAGGTGAAAAAAGAGTTGCTGGCAATTGACAGGGGGGAAATTTCTCCCCCTCTTACTTTCCAATTTAGGCTCCGGTCAATTAACCTATCCTTATTTTTCATTTTGCGGCTTTTTGATTTAAAAACTGGTGAGTATTTGGAAATGTGGATTCATTATTTAGTGTATAACATAACTCTAAATGCTGCAACTCCCCAATTTGCCAATGAAACTTTACTGCACTTTGCAAAAGATATAGTTTTTCTGTTTTTATAAATTTTCTCTTCCACAAATGGCGCATTTTTCAGACAGCAGGAAGTAAATCACACCTTTGACTTATAGACTTTCTTACATTTCAAAGGTTCAATAGAGTTTAAGGCTAGGAGGTATTGCTTTAAGAATGTTAACTCACCAGACTCACTTCACAGAGTAATGGTGACGCTGAAGGTCTAACGTCAATAACTCCATATATGGAGCAGCAAAAAGAATTAATTAAAAGAAAGTAAATATTACTGTATTGTATAAATTAATTGCTAAAGAATAGTTAAAAGTTAATTCACAATATATCTTTTTTTTACCTGGCAAAGTTAGCCGGTTGATGGCTGTTACTTTTTATTTCCCACACAGACAAAGTAGTGCAGTCGATTTTTAAAACAATCTACTTTGAACAGTAATGTTCGAACACATTTAAAATTGTGGTGATCCTTTTTTCAGTTGTAATTTCTTTTTGCATTTCTTTTGATTACTTCGGGCACTCAGGCTTTAAAACACACACATGTTTTTTTCTCCATTTAAAAACAAAACACATGTTAGTCTTTTCTTCTTCCCTACCTCCATGGGAAAATGTTACAGAGTCCTAGAAAACAAGAGTTGTTGATCGCCAATTCATCTCAGACTTAAGAGCATTTCCCCCATCTTTCTTCTTCCTAAACTACCATAGAATGGGCAATGCCATTAGCAACCCAAATCCCCAACTTGTTTTGTGAAAGGGGTGGTGGATGCAATTTGTCCTTGTCGTAGTATAGTGAGGGAGGCTCAAGAAAACGAGGGCATCGAGAGTCCCCAAAGCCAATTGTGAATGTTTTCATTGGGCTGCTCTTCTGGGTCAGTGGGCAATTGACCGAGAGCTTTTCCAGGTGAACAGCCAGCAGTAAGTGACTTTTCATGGGAAACACACACACAGTGTCCTCACCAGGAGTTCCGCAGAGATACCTTCAGGCCAGCCACTGTATACCACACACAAGCACACTGTGTAATGAAATCCATGCACATCTCAAACAAATGCATGCCTGTCACAGTGGCTTGCACACTTCCATGATAATAATCAGCACATGAAACCACATGCTTATAATCTTAAAGACTTGAAGCAAGTATGAGATCTAGCATCTTTTCTGATAGTTTTCAGTAATGGGCAATACACACATACGCACAAATCCATCCACACATTCACCTCAACATCTGTCAACATCTACACCTCCGCTCAGAGTTTTCCTTTTAAAGTCACCCAGGTTATTGGAAACTGCCATCTGCTCTCCCTTTCGTTCCTCTTCCCTCCACTCTCAGGCTAATAAAATCTCTCGCGCTCTGATATACAGCCAAGCCTCCTGGACATTTTTATGGGCTTCTTGGTCCCCTGTTTCTTTCTCCTCTTGCCCTCCTTCCATTTCCTTCCCCCCAAAAATGAATGATACAACACTCCCACTCTCATGCAACCCAAAAGCAAAATTTCTCTCTCACATTATTTTTTTTTCTTCTAATTGGGGCGTTTCATATCCAGCATATTTATTCGGTTTTTCTAAAGGAAGCAACACAACTGAACCATTTTCCTTTTGAAGGCAATGAGAGGTCTTACCCACAGATACCAGTCGAGTGAGCAGCATGTGGTTTTTCAGTTTCATGCCCTGACATTCCAAACATGGTCAGCTTTTCATGCCCCCTCACTAAAACCAACGAGAAACATGTTCAATAAATGTCCTTCTTGGCATCTTTACATTTCAGTCTATAATTTTTCTTTTCTTTTTCATCGACCTTGTGTCCTTCTATTAGTTTCGTAATTGAAATAAGTATATCCAAAATTCCACGCATCATAAAATCTAGTGGCGTCAAGTACAGTAGAGCCTTGCTAATGATCAACAAAGTTTTTCTTTTTTGACACAGCTCCAGTAGCAGTAGATATGAAAAATAATGTGTAACAGCACTGATTTTAGGTTTAAACCTTAATGACGCCCAATGTGAGGAAATTGCTTTATTTTTTTAAAGTTTTCTTTGTTTCCACTTTATTCTGCTCTAAACTCATAAAAACATCTTTCATGATTACAAAAGCAAAGCTCTTGAAGTAGAAGTGAGAAAAATAATATTCCAGTATCACAAGCAACAAATCACAGGGAATGATCACATGCTTGTGCTTCTCTGTTAATAAATATTAGACTTTCTTAGTCCTTTGAGAATCAATTTCCCAAATAGTTGAATTATTTTTATGTAGATTAAAGAACTCTGAGTTAGCTGGAGAGATGAATGTTTAAAGTCCAAGAACCAAACTGAGAAATTCAAGCTAGGTTCCCAGCGTAGTTTGTATGTTACTTAAAAAGGTCTGTCTTTGAAAACTCGTAGATAATTGACATCTTCGCCAACCCAAGTCAGTCAAGAGGAACTCTCAGATGGGTCACTCAGCCAAGGAGTCAATTTTAACTGTCACAATCTGACTTCTAACACCTCATCAGTGGTGGCTCCACCTATGAGTGGTCAATAGAGGTCATCTATCCAATGTGTGGTCCCAGTCTTCACGCTGGCAGCCAAGGTCTATTCACATACATCCAACCATGACCTGCTCCCAGCATGCTCTGTCTTTCTTCAAAATCCCAGAAAACATGTCAAACTGAACACTTTTACTACTCTGGTATGTTTCACTTGCCTCCCAGAACCGGCTGTTGCACTGGTTTGTTGTACTATTTGTCAGAAGTTATATTTTAGCACACCGAACAAGCTTAGAGCACTTCACAATCTGTTCCAGTTTCCTCATAGCCTTGTCTTTGGTTTTTATTTGTGGATTAGATATGAGAACAAGTGCTCCAAAGTTACCGAAAAAGTACACACACAATCTAAAACAGACATATTCAACACACATGCCAAAGACAAATTGCGAGTAACAAAATTAAGAACAATGTCTTTTATTTTTGATGCTGTTGTTGAGTGTTTATTGTGGTGGTTTCAAAGAATCTGACAATTTCCATTGCTCCGTCACACAGTCTTTACTGGTTGCTAACTATATCTTAATAGAGCGCCGCATAATGTAAAATGAGCCTCAAAAGGCAACTATTCTGATTTCAAGTGTGTAAGTGTCCCATTATGTGTGTAATTGGAGGGTTGTCAAGATCATCGTAGCCTGCAATAGATGAGTTCATGTTTTCTCTTTGTTTTTTCCTATTATTTTACAGACTGTGAGACCTATTGTAAACCAGTGAAGGGCAATCTGAAGATCAACATGAAGAAATATTGCAAGAAGGATTATGGTAAACGTATAAAAATTAACAAGCATGATTTTTAAATATACACAATGTGTTGGGAATATTGAACTAAGTGTAGTTTTATGACTGTTTCCTCAGCTGTCCAAGTGAACGTGCTTGACATGGAGACTGTGGGGGACTGGGCCAAATTCTCAGTGAATGTGGTGTCGGTGTACAAGAGCCGTGGAGAACCCTTAAAGCGAGGAGACAACATCCTGTGGGTGCACATGAAAGACCTCGCCTGCAAATGTCCCAAAATCCAGATGAGCAAACGCTTCTTGGTGATGGGCGGCAGTGATAGTGGAACAGGCCCAGGAACGGGTCCAGGTGTTGGACCTGGCGCTGGTGCAACCAGTCCAGGGGCAGAGCGCGTGGGCCTTGTGGCTGATAAGAACAGCCTGGTGATCCAGTGGAGGGACGTTTGGACGAGACGCTTGAGGAAGTTCCAGCGCAAAGAGAAGAAGGGAAAGTGCAGCAAAGCGTGATGGGAAAGCAGTTAATCCCTACCTCTCCCTACATCATGAACCTTTACCCCCAACCCCATCTTTACCCATTTGAATCCTCTGTTTCCACCATCATGGGAACTCTGCACATTAGAAAGACTGCATGTACCCTACCTGATTTAAGGACCACGTTTTGTGTATATTGTATAATTATTTTCCTTCTTATTTTTCAAGTATTGACTCTGTCTTTTTTGTCCAATTGGTTTGCCTTAAAAAGGGACCATTAAAAAGGGTATGAAGTGTAAAAGCAAACGCCATTCCCTCTGCGACGACAGCGGAAATGTCCACTCGTCCACCATCTACAATCCCCTGACCCTCTGCTTCCTCCTGTCATACTGACTGTCTCCTGCCACTTTGTTTGACACATAATATAAGCGCTCACACTTCACATGCATCTCCGAGGATTTTATTCGACAGTGTTCACAACTTCAAGACTGGCTGGTTTCAACAAAAGACAAGCTGCATCTCCTCGGCTTGGCCTCATCACGTTTCACTCTCGAAACAAGCACAGCTTGGATCAGAATCACCTGACAAGCTTTCAACTTTTGCTGTTAAATTGTTCTTTGCTGTTAAAAAAAAATGGGCCTTCTTGTTCCAGGTCTCTGCAGTAACTTCTACAGACTGTTACTTTAAAACTCTTGTCCCGTGTGGAACCAAGGGCTCCCTTTGCAGGGACATTTTCCACAGCAAACCTCAGTCTCACCACCACTGCTGCTGCCACCAAACATCCCTCACAGAATAAACTGCTCATGTAGGCCGTTATATCTGCAATGTTTTGATGCCACAGCTCATATTACAGTTTGTATTTGTCAAGTGGCTATGTTTTATCACATCCATCCATATCCTTATTTGAGATATATCTTGTTTCATCTTAAGCAGGACAAACCCTGTTAGCATCATGAGTCACATTCCAGCCCTCCAGGGTTGTGCCTCTTCACCACCAGTCCCTCTCACCAGTGGTTTGTAAAGTCATGCATCACCATAATGACTCATTGCTTGTCATATTTTATGGAAGACAGATTAAGCGTTGTGGACAAATGGCTGGAACTTCAGAACAATACCAATATTTCCAAGGAGACGTTTCGCTTTATGGATAATGTCTTCGGTTGGGTAGTGGCCCTCTAGATGTTGCTGTGTGGCCAATGTCGTGTCGTTGTATTTAAATGTCTGAACATTTTCCTGATGTGTCCATTGACTGGCAGACTTTTGTTTGCCAAAATAAGAGATTGAAACAAGAGTTCCTTTTCATGCAGTAAAAAGAAAACCGAGGCGGATAAACAACATAGCTATGTTTTTCTCTCGCATATTTTGACAAAATGAATGAGGCTGGAAAGTTTTTAGTGCTCACTGATTGTATTCTGACATGAGAGGATCATATAACATTCCTCATGTGCTTTGTTATGTTTGCATGTTTGTGGTTTTTTGCTGGTCCATCAAAACCTTACAGTGAGCAGACTAAGACCTTAAAACCAATATGAGCATCAAGATCCAAAGGAAAACCTCCCAAATCATCTTCCCCCCACTTGCCTACACTAACACAATCCTTGTCATCCTTTGCCAAATAAGCATAGTCAGTTTTGAAATTCAATTAAGACACTATGGAAGTTAAGACCAACTGAAACCACAGAGAGACCCGTCTGGTTGCTCTCAAGCTTTTTATCTGCCTGTTGCTGTTATTTCATTTTGTAAAGCACATTACAATTTATTTAAATAGAGTACAAGATAAACACAGAGTTTTGAGGGGCGTATCAGCATAGAAGTGAGTGTGCCGGCAGGCATGTCATGCTAGTTTGTGGTTATGCTCCTCTGGCTGCGGTGGTATGTTTGGTTTGTCATCCATCCAAAAATGTCTCTCTTCTGCTCTCTTCTCTGTCAACCACCACCCTCCCCAAACGTTCTCTTTAAGCCGTTTTGCATGTTGTGTATTCAGTGTTTTAGATAAGTGGCAGCTCAGAACGAGGCTGCCAGAACTATTCAGTGGTGTACTGTACTGCACTGTACTTCTTGTTTTCACATCTTCCGAGAATGTATGTCAAACTGTGAAGAACACACTCATGCAGGTGTATGGTCTGAATGTTTTTGTGAAATACTGTCACCAAGCTTAAGAATGTGGACGCCATAACATTTGCTGATGTTATAAACTATAAACAGGTTTAGATGTTGATGAAAGACTTGTTGATATTCATGCTTTTTTGTCTAATATTGACACTTTTATAAATCGAATCCAAAAACAACCACGTAACCAAAACGAGTTATCACCCACTGTGATTTCTGGTATGAACAGAACGTTTTTTTGATACGTCAAAATTCCCACGGTTGGAATATCACAAAAATGCAGAACCAAATAGTCAATCGTTTGTGCGTTGGCTGTACAGTATGATCTGGCCTTTCAGACAGGTGGTGTGACAGTAGCACCAGTGTCCTCCTTGTGGTATGCAAGTATAGTGTGCCACATTATGATTGATGATCAAATTACGTGAGCCTGCGGTCTCCTCGGTGCTCAACTCTATAAGGGATTCAACACTCTTATGGGGTAACTGCAGTGTCCTTTAATTTGGACTTTCATGGAACGCACAAACTTTCTCTTTTCTTGGCTTGGTTTTCCTTTGGTGCCCACCCTGAATGTTTGACTAAGATAAGAAGTGAGCCAGATGTTGTTTTGGGGGTGGAGGTGTAGTCTTGCAAAAGCTATTTAGTGAGCCTCATAGGGAGAGTCGTCCCGTTGTTTTACATTAACAAGCCGAGCAGCTTGGCAGTGGAACTGAGGCCCTAACTGCTTCGCCCAGCCACTCCCTTTTGTAGCATTTATAGCATTCACAGGTGTGTGTGTGTGTGTGTGTGTGTGTGTGTGTGTGTGTGTGTTTGTGAGTCTAATTAACCCTACCCAAGTAAACAAGTGATTGCACATGAAGTCAAAATGCAGAGAGGTGAAATAGCAGCCTTTTTGTCTTGATACTCTTTACGGTTTGTATTAAGAAAGATAAAGAACTGCCATTCGCATCATCCTAGCCTGTTTATTTTTTGTTTGTTTCACTTTCATCATGCCATATTTGCATCCTGTTCATTAAGTCTTGACCCATTTTTTATTATTGTAAATATGTACTGAACTGCCTCTGCCAATCATGATTGGCTGTGGCTGACTCACGTGTATGGATGTACAAACCAGATGATGTTATATGGATGTAGAAACCAGAAACATATGCTTTTGTGATCACCACAAGAAGATGTGGTTCAAATATTACACAGAATGTAGTCCTTTTAAGGATTTATGTTGTTTCCAGAAATACCGCCCAATTACAAATGACTGAGAATCAAGTGAAAAATGTGACAGGGGCTAAAGGACCCTTTCCAACAGAAGGAAAATTCCCACCCACCAATTTTTGTTTGAATGTCCTGAGAATGATCTTTCACTCACACAAAAATAGTCCTTTCTTTTGGAACAAAGCGATTCTTCCCTCGTTTCAGCCCAGCCCTTCATTACTGTTATATCAATGTTTTCCTTGTACATTTTTCTCTGAGGCAATGAACCACTGACTTTTTAATCGAAATGACAAAAAAATAAATTATTAGTTAATGAGCTGTGTTTTGTGTTGGTCATCTGTCTTAATTGGCTCAAGAGTCTGATCAGCAGAAATAATATCGAACTGATGTGTGTGTGATCTCTACTGGAAAGTATGCTCATATACATTGTGGGCAGTGCACTAGTGTTTCCACTCACAGGGGCTGGACCGAGGTTTGCAGGGGAAGCAGACCGAGTAAAGCAGCTCCCCTCCACTACGAACAGAGCAAGAGCTAAAGCTCTGTAAATAAACCTTGAGGCACAGGCACACACACACTTGACTGTGTACCTCACCTCTGAGGAAACCCAACTCTAGAGTCCGGTCCAAAGCAGGAAACTCACTATTCTTTTTCTCTTCTTCCTTCTCCCCCTTGATACCCTCCCCCCACCCCAGTGCCCCCACCCCCCACTCCTCTCTCACCTACAGTCTCCTCTCCTCATCTCCCCACCCGCTAACTAAACAGCCAGCTCCATCCATCCTCCTAAAGCTAAATTACAGGAAAGCGACCATTTATCATTAATCTCCCCAGGCATGGCCATCAAGCCTTTGAGAGGCTAGCTAGCTAGCTAGCCACACACACACACACACACACACACACACACACACACACACACACACAAATCTGCGAAAAACCTTAAAAATATTTTTAAAAGACTGAATTGTTTTCCTATTTTTACAGTTGATCTCACATGCAGGCAATACTTAAAGGGAAACTTCATCTATTTGCATAAAGCTTTGTATCATTAGAAACCTAGTAGTATGATCATGTATCATGACTCATTCATATCGTGACCCATCTCTCTTGATATGTATCCTACCATGACCCATGTTTTATAATGCATCGTAAAACGTATCATATTGTGACCCACTCATCATGATACACAATGTATCGCAAGGTCCTTGCCAATAATGGCCCGGATAGATAATGCCCTGTGTACAATGATAACTCTTTAGGTGTGTTTTGAAAACCACTTCAAAGTTTGCAAAGAAAAGCTCTGGAGAGTGACTCGTCTGAGAGAGATCTGCTGCTAAAGTGTTGAAAAAGAGCAACGCAGATCCAGCCAAATACTGTCAATTCTTCCCCCTCCCTATCCTTCTGACATTCACACACACATCCACACAAACACGCACCACCCAGCGGTAGACGAGGGGGGCTTACCAATTGTGCTTTCATAAGCTGCCAAAGCGGCTTCATTGGCTTTAAATGGAGCCTCATTACCACTTTGCTTCAAAGCTCAACAACGGAGTTTTCCAGCATGGGTTCTTAGTGTGTGCATGTGTGTGTGTGTGTGTGGGGGGGTCTGTCTTCTAGATCCCTTCTTTTTCCAAATGTACTTTTTCTATTTCTTGCCACATTCACAACTTTCCAGTCTAATGATGATTCTAGTTATTCACCTTTTTATTCACAATCTAGTTCCCCCTCAGCAACAGTGGATGCACGTGTGAATATCTGAATGTGTCTGTGAACATTCTTATGAGTCACTGAGTGTGTGTGTGTGGGTCACCCAGTACTGCAACCCCCCCTTTTGGAAACCACAAAAAATGTGGCGAGAAATCTGTGTGGACCAGGATCATAAATATTCAGAGGTGAGGGTCTGATCTTTCTCTCTCTGCTGCATGTCTTTTCTTTGAGTGAAACCAGCTGCCGTCCGAAGAGACACCCCTCCCTCTAGAACTGACAACATGCATGACAATGACCACACCTCTGTATGCACATCTGTCATCCTTCAATATCTCCATCTATCCATTTTTTCATCATTCTAAAAAGGACCATTTCCCAAAATAGAATTGTCTTCTTTTTCCACTCTTGAGAGACAAACCCATCAATGATACTTGCAGACAATTTTCCAGACAGAAACACACAGTGTTAAGGATTGTAAGGGACCTCTGTTGCACAAAACTGGGATTCAGTGTTCCTTTGTTGGTCTTTTTTATTGGTGAAACAAACTTTATTGGGCCAGTGAGTGATTGAAAATGAGCAAGGGATAGGGGGTAATTTAAAACTAGTGTGGTCCCTGATAGGAGCATTGTGCAGCACAAGACTGCTCCTAATCCGCCCCTCAGCTTTGTGTTTGATTGGGTACTGTTGAAAATGGGGATGAGTCTGCCTCTTCAAAGCTTGTAACATAAGAGGAATGTGTGTGATTGTGTGTGTGTGTGTGTGTGTGTGTGTGTGTGTGTGTGTGTGTGTGTGTGTGTGTGCGTGTGTGCGTGTGTGTTTGTGTGTGTGTATACATGTGTTTTGCTTATATATTAACATAATCACTTAAGGTGTATTGTAACAGAAGAAATTACACTGACAAATTTAGCATGAGCGCTTTGTGAGTTGACTCACTCATTAGGTCACATTGCTATGGTTTTGTCTTAGAAATTATAACCCTTGCCTTAAGGCAGTGTAATTATGCAACTTCAAGATTTTGCGGCATAGTCATTGGTTGAGAATGCTCTACTGGATTGTGACAGGCTAATTCGGAATAAAGCCAGTGGGGCAGGCTTCCAACCATAAGTACTGAAACCCAAACTTAACCCTATCCCCAACAAAAAGAGAAAGTTGGATTTTGCTGAGACTTACAGTAAGGGTCGAAAAATGTCAAAACGATCTTTCAGATCACAGTCTTTAAATAACACTTTGTACACCAGATCCAGTCCAACTTGCATCAAAGTCTATTAATCATTTTCATAAGGCAAATACATTATCAACAACGATTAATTGAATTTATAATCAAAGGAAATACTCACTGAACGATGTACAAAGAGTCCTTCACTTAACATGTCAAATGCACTTACAGTTAGAAAACATTATTAATTTATATTTTACAAGTGATGACAGATGATTGTTGAAGTTGTGCCATTTCAGGAGAATCTATGCTAAGTTGGCTTTCTGCTGCACAGGTTGTCTCTGCCAAACATTTGATTAAATATGCATATTTCAGCAGTGAACTAACAGGCAAGCTTTGTTTCAAACAAATCAGACTCTTTTTTGGAATACATACATGTAGTTTCTTCAATAAATGAGCAGAGAAGAACATGTTGTGTTGTAAGAGCCAGGGAGTGATAGTATTGACAATAAGTCTGAGAGCATTTTCAAAAGAATATCTTGATCTGGACAGAGTTTGATTTTTGATAGTATCCTGATTCAATAGCTTTCCATGAAAACCCATTGTCAGAGTGTTCATATTCCCTTTCCACAATTTTTCATGCTCTGAAGTATTCAATTGTTGCCAAAAAAAACTAGACCTAGTAAGAATGCTCTTGTTTTCTGAAGGATGAAGCCTTCTGTCACGTCTTCACCCAAGGCTATACTGTACCGTACTGCAATAGGCTTGGCCGATCCACTTCAGGCCCCATCTGTTGGCATTTAGCACCAGCTTCTCCGCCTCTGCACTGATCTCCGGTCTACATTAACTGCCCTAATTTGTCTGCCAAAGCCCACTCTGATTGCTACCATGTGATGTTATGTGAAAGGTGAGGGATGCCTACTTATCTGTGAAGACCGATGGACAATGAAAGAATGCGGAGGGTTTAAAACAAGAAAGGGCAAACAGGGTTAAAGAGAAAAGGTTGAGGAGGGGGAAGGAAAGTGATTATAGAGTGACATGAAGAATGGATGAGTACAAGAGGGGAGGAAGGGGCAGCAAACCTAAGGTGGTTTGAAGGTTTTGTGAAGACAAGGAACTTTTCCTGTCAATGGTAGAGTAAACGTAAACGTACCAGGTAAGATTTTGAGGGACACTGGTTCCTTAGGTTAATGTGTTCTGGCTTCTGTTCTGCCATTCACTTAGGAGTGACCAATAAGAAGGGGCCGTCACACAATATACGGAGGGTCTATGGAAGGAGGTTTGAGCTGGTGTTCGAGATTGAAAAGCAGTTATTTGAAGCATGAAGGTACTTTCATTCTTAACAGAGATAAATGAAGCCGCATCCAGACAGCACCCTTTTGTTACATGGAAAACAGAAAGAAGGCTGTTCTCTGCCAATCTAGGAAAGCTTAGCCCAGTTGCAGATTTGTGCCCTGCATGACTTGACTGCAGCTGCTCACCAGGATGTTGTTCTGCTATGAGGACACTTTACCCAGAGAGCCAATGATGACTCGTGGACTGTTATTCCACCACTGTGTTAAAATCGGCCACGGATATTTGCACTTTAATATGTTTATGTAAAGTTAAAAAAAAGTCAGCGGGCCAGGGATCCAAGGACTGGATCCATGTCGGTTTACCTACAAGTTTTTGACAGTCTTGATGCTAAATCCTTCACTGCCTCAATAAATTCTAGTCTACACAGTTTTGGTTACAATTTAAACTGATGTCACACTGTGCTGCAGTATCTGACAAAATGAATGCACTGTGGCCCACAAGCAACCTAAGCAGTTTAATACATTCAAAGTAAAGCCTCTCATTAATATGTGTACCATGTTCATTTGGGAATACAATTACTCAGACCCCAAATTACAGATGAGATTTTCAGAGAAGAAATTTTTATGGGGTACCTTTTCTATGCAGGGGCACTGTTTCTCCAACTGTCCCTCTAAGGAAGTTCTGGACAACCGAGTCCTTGTGTCTGCCAGGGAAAGCAGGAATCAGGCTCTTGGTTCAACAGTACAGGCACCTGTGAAAATACGGGCAGTGCACCACGTATCAAACCAAATAAACTCACCTTGGCGTAGCGCACAGGCATGTTCTGATGACAGATGCCACTCGGCAGCAGCACCCGCGGGCCAATAAAACACCTTGCTGGCTAGTGGTAAGGCTGAGGACTGGTTTTCATGGCAGAGAGGGTGCAATAGAATAACGATGCCATGCTGTGTGGATTTTAGTCATAGTAAAGCAAAAATAGAGGCCAAAAAGACTTGACTAGTGAACTGAAGGGTTGTTGGCTTAAAATAAAAAACGTTCAAAAAGCATTCATGCACAGAAATAAAAAAATCCCTGCAGTTGCAAAACACTCCAGTACACCAACATTTAAGTAATTGAGGCTTCAACAAGTCATGTTTTAAACAACAAATTCCTATGATTGTGTGTCACAGTTCAGTGGCTGGCAAGGCTGTACAGGACCCAAGACCTGCCATGGTGCTGTAAAACCAGAGGAAACCACATTTCCTGTCCTCTACTCCTGTTTCTTGAGCTGTAAAGGCTGAAGCCAAATGTTGGCCACTGCAACACAAGCAGTGGCTGCATGTGGTAGAACAACGCCACAAACAAGAAAGCCGTTATGTTTTATTTTGGCACTGTAACCTCAGGGTGGTATTACCAACGCCATCTGAGACCTGTTGTTCAAAAGCACACAACATGGAAGATGAGTGTTCAGTAACACACTATAGAGCCATCCTGGCATTATATAGGGCTTCTTCTCTTTACTTCTTAGTGAAGGTAATGAATTGGTTATGCTTAAAAAACATTGACGGGCTTTGGAGTAGTGTGGCGTGTTGGTAAAACATTCATTCATTAAAGAGGAAGAAAAAGTACCTCATTGGGCAAACACGAGTAACTGGAAATGATCCACAGCAGTGCCATAGACCAGAAACTCATAACCACTGGCTGCATAACGACGCAAATCTTTCCTCTTTCAAATATAGGAGACCTCACCCTTGTGTCCGGGAAGCTTTACTCCAAAATGACTCCAATATAATGGAAATATAATTATTTCCATTATATTGTTCAGTGGAGCTGAAAAAAAATTACTTGAATTTTACACTGAGTATGATTAAAAACATGTTTTCCTTGTGGTTTCGACTGTCATAGTTGAGGTTTGCCTCGAGCGTCACTTCTGACATCTGCAATATTTGTGCTATCTAAAGTCCCAATTTGTATGTGATATGAAGAGGAGATAAAGATGTTTGCTTTTAAATAACTTAATGAACAGCAAGACGTACACTTAAAGAAAACAACAGAATGCAGGTGTACAAACATTGCTACAAAAAACGTGTGCAATAATATTCTGATACTGCCAGTAAGAAGCAAAAGAGAGACTCTTTCAGTATTGCTCCACCTGAGTCTGCACCTGCCTTTGCCGTCCCAGAAACCCAAGATAGGGAATTGAGACTGGGAAAAACCCCATGGAAGCAATTTTAACTCTAAGATGGGCTTCTCTGTCATTTCTTTTTTTTTTTAAGAATTACAAAATACTCTTTTTATCGCTTTTGTATACTTAAAAAGTCCTTATTTGCAACAATAATACTCCACTTTAATCGAACCAGTGTGCTCTTTTACGTGACCTTTAGGCTTTATATTTACTTTTCCCTAATGCCTTTGCTGTGGAACGTCAATACTGATGTTCATATGTGAAGGCTCGGTGTTTACATAGCCCACTGACACAAGAAGGTCATTTCAACAAGAGATGAAGCAGCTTTTGGCATAATCAAAAACACAGCACACCCGAGCATAGCATCATGAAGAAGCACTTAACTCCTGAATCCAACTATATCCCCTGTGCTGAAGCGCTAGAAACCTACAAATGACAGTTATCCCTGGGACCCAAGCTCCTGGGCCTCTTGTTCAGGGGGCTACGGTGCCAGGGTGCTATGACAAAGTTATGATTATTATTTCAAGGCTGAGGTGAGGAGAGGGTTATTGGGAAAAGGGAGGGAGGCTGTCGTACCACACAAAAAGCAGATTTAATAACAAACAAGTGAGAGGTCTTCATAGGTTCACTGGACTGTAAGAGATTCCTGAAGCTCTGTGTAAATAAAAACAGACAAATGTGGATTAATTTGTTTGAGAACATAGAACTGGAAAAAGCATTAAAGATAGAAAGAACAATTTTGTTTTTAAGTTCTTCTTTCCTAAAAAAGTTTATACATACTTTACCTTCAGAAATTGGCAAGCTTGAAATGAAACAAGCCACTCTTACTTTCATAATTACAATATCAATAAATGCCAGAAACTCCATTAGTCTCTGGCCTGTCCTACACTTCAATGAGACCTGCTCTTCATTCTTTGTTTATTTTACGACACATCTTACAACTACGCTTAGGCTGACAGTCAGTGGGAATCAATTACAGGACACCTTTTGAAAAGTCCCTTAAGACCCGTAGGATTGTGGTGTGAATTGAGGTATCAGGTTACACAGCCTTAGTGAGCCGCAATAGGCTGACAGTAATTAGAAGGTGTTGAGCTACAATATTGCTAACACCGACCCTAGAATAACTACTGTGGTTATGACTTTTCAGCGGTGGTAAGCATGCCCTACTGTGGAGTTTAATCGACTCAAGCACTTTGGAGGGTACTGATGCTGACCTAGTAATTCGAGTTATGAAGTGAAGGTAATATAAGTGTTTTAGAATGTGTGCATCTCTTATTACTATTTAGGAGTGTTGCATCATTTTCAGAGCCAAGATTGAAAGTAGTTAAAAGTAATCATAAATTGCCTTTTAAATACTTATTTTGTTATGACCCAATATTTGCTTTAATAATTCCAACAGAATATACCATTAAAAAATTGTTGACATTTATTAAGAGTCCTGTCTTATCCTAGTACACTTAGGATTCCCCCTCAAAATAAAAGATTCACTGTATAACCCCATTCCATTATCCAGGTGACTATAATATCTGTGATTTTCTTTTCTTTTTTTATAACTGCAACCATCTGGATTTCATTAAGGGACCACCTGGAAACCCCCACAGCATGCCCCCCACCCCCCAAAAAGATTAAAAGTAACACATGCGTGCAGGTCTCACTGTTATACCTGGGAGGTGGAGAAAATGGGGTATTATAGGTAACATTATTCATCAGCGTAAATTGGAAGTCCAGATCAGCAGTGCAATTATTGTGCATTTGATAATTTTTCTATTGTACAGTCAGGAGTCAGTCTTAATATATTTAAAATTCTACTGAGTGTCAAGCCCAAAAGCTAACTTTCATCCCAAAACAACTCCCTCCCAACTGTCAATCCTTCAGCCTCGATCCAGCCAAAGGAATCCCCTCTCTTGCTCTTGCTGTCTATTTATCCTGACATCCTCTACCACTGTGCTAGCTGCTGTGTCTATCCCTCAGCTTTTCTCCCACGGTAGAGAGCACAGCCTGGCTGCAGATGGCATAGACCTCCACCCGTTAGGAGTATTCCAACTCACAGCCTCGTACATACCTGTGGCTGAGCCCAGCTGCAGCAGTCCAAACATACAGAAAGCCTGCATTCCAATACACCCTGTGGCTCCTGCTGCTTAGTCTGCTTAGTATGAACTACTGACTCTTCAATTGCTGCTCGAGTGTTGTGGCAACGTTAGCATAATGTTTAATGAAGTTGAAAGCGAAGGCACAAAACCTGTGTTCTGGCACCTGATTGGCTCAGTCTTATCTGGCTCTTGATTAGATCACAGACTCATTCTGATTGGCTCATCTGAAAGTGTCCAGATGAGGTTATGTCAATGCATTATTTCCAAGCTTGGTTGCTTTAAAGAGTGTGTCTTGACCCCTTATTGCCCCAGACAGACAACAGAATCACTTATGTTAGAAGATAATGTTCCATGCCAATGTAGGCCTTAGAGCTCAGTAGTACACCAATGGTTGAGAAAGCTGAAGTCTTGTGACCTTCAAAAAAAAAAAAACATCCAAAAAGACAATGTAGAAGACTAGGCCTATCTTTGTACAAGCAGTTTCCTTAAGTAAACTGAAAAGATTTGTCGTTATACAGCCAGTGGTTAGAGTTCCAGGTCGAAACTATGATTTTGGTTGATCCGCATGTGCAAGTATGCATTTGCCATTCGTCAGTCCCAGACAGTCTCATTAAATGTCTTGTAAAGAGCCTTCACAGAGGCACACCTGACCTGGCTCGTAAAGCTTTTAGGCCTAGTAACCTGTGCAGTGGCCTGTCTTACTTTTTGAATTTTTGATTGTTAGATGGCTCACATTCATCTCTGTTATATCGAGCTCATAGAAACTTAACTTCTCTTAATCACCATTTATTCAGTCTTTGTGTGCTGTTAAAGGTGAAATTTGATGAGTCGGATTCTGATAATCTGATGATTAATTCAGTAAGTGACTTAGCTCTGCCAACTCTTACCGCCAACACACAGCTGCATAGTTACTGTATTTAATTTAAATACCTGTTGTGGTTCCAAACCCTTCATTCACTTTCCCTCATAGCTTTCCTTCCACTTGACACTGGATAAGTACATGTTTGTATGCAGCTTAACATTCTGACAGAATGCACGAGTTCACAAAACCTTGCAAACAGACACAACAAGCACAAAGAAACACATACTTCTAACCCCAACCCCCAACCCCACAGGTATGGCTTCTTACAGTTATGTTGCAAATGGCCAGCAGGGTGGAAGGTGAGCTTTTCCCATTGGGAGCTCTGCCAGTTTTCTTTTCATTACTCTACCAGGGGGTTGAACCCCACTATCACAATAAGCTGTATTTTTATCGACATGTCCAGACGGAAGCGGCATTCCAGGGAATTAGGCTCAATTTCACTTGGCCTCCAGTGTTTTTAGGGAATACCATGCTCCCACAACTGCCCTCTGAATCCTCAATGTTTTTGTACGAGTAATACACTGCTGAAATGTTATCTGAAATGATATTGGAATATGGTTCCATAAGTTAATGAACTAATTTCATGTTTTGACCTTTTTAACAAGTTTTACTGAAGCAGTTTTTATTTTGGTAAACACTTCAGTCACACTCATTATTTTGGTTTCATCTGCACTTGCCAAAAAGTTCATATCACATGATGCTTTAATCAGACAATAAGCAAAACCTGCTTGGAAATATAAATCAGGTACTGTCTGTTAACACAGTAAGGACTCCCAAATGCTAGCGGGGAACAGCAAACTATATGGTAAATGGACATGAGCTTAAATAACGCTAGTCTAGTCTTCTGACTACTCAAAGTGCTTTTACACTGCAGGTCACACCTACCCATTCATACCCTTTAACACACTGATGCCATGGGTTGCTATGTAGTATCATCCATCAGAAGTAAGTCATAGACCGACACCGAAGCAGTGGGAGCCATTCAGGGTCAAGTGTCTTGCCCAAGGACACATCAGACATAATGCTCAGCTGGGGATCGAACCCTCGACCTTCCTGTCAAGAGACAATGATTGGTTTGCATGCTTAATGAAGCATTAAAGTCACATATTGGTCTATTATTCTGTATAAGTGTACACTAGTGCAGTGGTACTTTGACTAATGGTTGCAGTTAACCACACCGCTGTTTCTGTAAATCAATTTGCAGCGATACCTGTTTGCATTATTTATCACGTTGTCAACATGTGTACAAGTTCTGAATATGCCACATATGTGCAGAGTTCTCTCGAGCCTTGCTTTGGTTGTACTTCTCTGATGTACGTCGCTTAAGCATCTGTGAATTGTAGAACCTCAACAGAAATATAGTATAGTTCCTCAACAGAAATTTCAAGACAACAACAGCACAGTAGTGCCCATGTTGTTTGACAAAAGTTATCTCTTGTATTGCAACAAGGTCTCCCAAACCTGCATCAAACAACACAAATTGACACACAGTTTTGTGGTTAGTCTGTTTGTTTGGAATCATTTTATAATGCCTGACATTGAATGAGCAGAAGATAACAGTGTTTGCATTAAGGGCAATCTGCATATTTGAATATTTAAGTGAGCAGGCCTTCTATGTAAAACAAGTTTAAACTGCGCAGCCAGCTGGCACACAAAAAATCTCAAACAAATCTAAATGACATAAAAATGCATCTGCTCACAAACTAATTCCTGATGTGGACAGGCCGGTTAATGCAAAAAGTATCAGGTGTCGACCAGCAAGAGAAAAATGAAGTGGTCTCTACTGTAAGTGACTTTTCTACCAGCCACAAACCAAACTGGCAGTCATTACCTCCTGTTCTCTCCCTCTCTCTCCTCTCACTGTACTGTATTGTTAATGCACTGGACAGGTATATACAGTAACCCTGATGTAAAGCATTATGTTAAATAGGTTGCATTTTTATAGCCTTAAACAGCACCATTTGTATAAATATACACTGTAAGTGAGTAATCACAATTAAGTTTATATTAAGTATAGTAGGAGTAACACTCAGCTGTACCTGCATCCTGTCCCTCCCGCTATTCAAAACATATTGAACTATGGAGATAAAACATTAACGATAAACATTGCTATATAATTTCTCTCAATGTAAATGCAACTAATGTTTTAATACAAATTCGATCGATTTAAACTTGTAATTACAATACCCAAACACTAGGAAAGGTGGGCACTTATGTGCCTTACAGTTTTTAAACTTCACAAAAAAAATGAGGCACACAACAGACATCAGTTGTAAGAGGAAATGGACATACATTTTGATTTAAAGTCTGCCTCATGTCACATATGTCAACAAAGACAAGGGAGATTAAGCCCTTTACCACAGCCAGTCAGTTGGGGGAGCCCCAAATATGTTGTCTTCACTTTCATTGAGCCGTTGTGTCGTCCATCTTTTTATACAGTCAATGGTCAATATTCATGCAAGGGTCTCTTGCTTTATTTTCTTTTTCTCTGTCATTTATTTCATGTTGTGATCTGCCCGAGACATATAAGTCAGTAATAAAACAGTCTTTTGTCTCAAATTTGCAAAATAAACCACACATTAAATTGTATCTCAAAGTAACATTGGCTCCAAATGTTTCAGGTGACAGTGTTTGCTCTATACTGGTTGGGTCGTAATTCTACTGGTGACCATTTGAGGAAGTCTGGAATGAGAAAGTGGAGAAGAAACACTATTAGTAGAAGAGGTTAAACCACTGACTGTGGAATCTGTGTCTGCAGCTTCTGGGTCAAACCACAAGCATCACATTCTTTTCCTAACCCCTAATCTGCAAAATAAATAAATAAATAAATGGAATGACTTCAGTGTCTACGTCATTCTTCATAATGCTGTTGATTTACGTTTGCACTGTAAAAAAGTTCTTAAATTGAAAACAGTTTGTTGGAACTCTTAAAAATCCACCTGTTAAGGCTCAGTTTCTAAACCAACACAGTCGGGAATCAAACTGCTGGCAATGGTGTGCTGGCCTCACCCTATTAGTGTTTTATCATCCATGCTTTGGGTAAGGGAAGTTTGGTTTGGGGGGGGGGGGTTGACCTGGGGTGGTGGTGCCTCCCCTTTAGGCTTAGTCTGTATATAGAGCAGCCCACCTGTAATTATCTGGGGATTACCCCTTTATATGAGCAAGCTTTATAGCGTCCAAAGGGACTTCCTGCTTCCCCCCACAAAAAATGTGTAATAAAAAGGCACCACTGTAGCATCACAGCGGGTCTCTAGACAATCAATATTCTTCCCTTGAATGTTCATCAAAATCATGTTCAATGGCCTTTCAGTTGATACTAATCAAGATAAATTAAGATAATCCTTTATCTCGCAAGGGGAGCAATTTACAGTGTTACAGCAGCGAAGCAGGATAGCAGAAGAAAATCACACAGTGCAAAACATTTAAATAGATAAACATAAATGTATGCTCTAATACACAGAATACTGCAAAAGAGGGTCATATACCTGTAGCCCCTGTCATGCATAAGTATGAAAAGCTGGTGGCCAATATAACTAGGCGTTCGCGTTATTAAACCAGCTCCTTTGACAATATGAACGCAGTCACAAATAGTGTGCCTCTTGTATCTTTTAGATTAACTAGCTCAAGTGTTACCTGGTTTGGCACAGTAGCTATAGCTTGTATTTGCAAAGTGGCAGCGATCAAATCTCTGGATGCCTCAGGGATCATACCATAAAAACTCCAGCACCCCTCCTAATCCACAATTTGTTGACTGGAACAAGGAAAAGGAAAGAATTGTAAAATCAGGCAGGAATTTTGTTTATAGGGCACCGGAACACAGCTGCCTGTGTTAGCTGGCGAGGGAAGTCAGTGTCACAGGTGAAGCAGAGATTTGCTGAACCTAAAGTAGCGATTGCCGGGTGTTTGGTCTCTTAAGAGCATATTGCATGTATGTAAACCAACTGATATTAAAAAAACAGTCCAGTTTAATACAGGTGCAGCAACCTTCTTGGTATTACAGTCAAGTACACGTACGCACACGCACACGCACACACACGCACACGTTGTACCAACCATGTTATTGCTCCTGGACTGTGCTTTTAAAGTCTGTAGCACCACTGTCGCACGCAATGTGCCGACTGAAGGCTCCCAAAGTCACAGAGAGAGGGGGAAGGCCAAAGAAGGAGAGAGCTACAGAGGGAGCATGCAAAGGATTTAGACATGGCATGTAAAAAGTCCATTAAGAGACTCGTCTAGCTTTGCCAAACATATAGTCACACCCAACTCACAGGATCGACCAAGTTTTACCACTTCTCCATTGCCAACTTCAAAAAAATGAATTCCTTGGATCAAAATTGAAACCCTCATTTGAAGTGAGTGAATGGGGAGAATGCAAGTGAACATTTTGTTAAAAGTATGTTCTGTTTTGATCAGAAAAGAATCGCAGCTTGTATTTCAGAAACTGAAGTAGTTATAACAAGCAAATGTGCACAGGTGGCTAAGAGAGAAAATGCAATAAAAACGCTGAAAAGCCTCAGAAAAGGTATACAGTGTCTTCTATGCCTCATTCTCAAAATGTGAAGTAGAGAGACTGGTCTGATTGAGTGCTTATGGTCGATCAATAGGTTGTGGACTCTTGTCCTTATGTTAAGTTGCACACATACTCCTTGATTTTTTGTTAAATATTATTTGGTCACCGTAGAGCGGAATGGGCCTCTAAATTGTAAAAACTACAGATGCACAGGGTGCAATATCTTTACTCGATTCCAAATTCCTTTTTCTTTTACCTGGTCTCTTCTGCTAATAACCGGTTTCAGTGATTTCACAGTTGAATGATCAATTGATTTCTGTAATTGTTAACGTGCCTTATGCTTTTTCTATGATTCGTCTTTTACATGGGGTTTGACGTGACTGTGATGTAAGGATTTAAGAGCTTGTGCTTCAAGACAAATGCGAACAGACTCACTGCATCCCCTTTTTTGATTAGTTAGCTAAGCGTTGGCTGCCTGTTTATCTATACTCTCAAATGAACCTTATCTATTGATCGGATTTGTTTCCTCATCAGTCTCCATCTCTCTCTCTTCTCCTTCTTGCTTGTGTATGCAGTTCCTGGCTGAATCTCCGCCGGTGAAGCTGACAGCTTGTCATGCGGTGAATTTGGAGAAACACAGCGCCGTGTGTTTTGACGAGCCCCGGCAGAGTTGTGAAAAAGCACTACTGTATGTGCTGCGCTCAAACAAAGCAAACCAAAGTGTGGCAGTGATGGCAAAGAGTGTAGTGTGTATCCTCTTATGACTATCAAAAAAATATTGTCATTTCACTACCTATTGATCATTTCACATGTGGCACCAAATTCTGTACACCTGGAGGATGTCTCAAAAGATTCTCTGCTCTATGGTGCACTAATGTGTGACAAAGATGGAACAGATTGTTTTTCATGGTTGAGTGTCTATAGAGAAGAAGAACAGAACAGAAAATACTGAACCGAAATGTTTCTTTAACTTGTGTGCAAATATATACAGTACCACTTAAAGCACAGGGTTATAAATTCAAACACAAAAAAAGCAACAAATGTATAAGAAACACACACACACACACGCTATAAGCTGGGCACCAGGTTCCAAAGTAAGTAAATACTGAAGAGGTTTTAAATAAATAACATACTAATAATATAATAACAATAAAGTGTTAGTAGCGTGGTGGTGAGTCCACATGACTCATGTAAAGAGGCAACAGTTCCCCAAACGGACGGCCGAGGTTCGAATCCGATCTATAGCTTCACTCTCACTCTCACTCTCTCTGTCCTAGCTCTACAATAGCGGCCACCAAAAACATCTTTAAAACAAACATTTCATAATAATATAAAGTGCTATGGGGTCATTCCATGTCAAGTGGTCCAATGTTCAAAATCTGCTCAACCTCACCATCTCAGATTTTGATCAAATCGGTATACAAGTTGATACTTGGCTGAAATGAACTGCTCTGTAGGTGGTATAGATCCTGAGACACAGTACTCCCATTTTCGCCCCAAACAATGGACTCCTGTTTTGCGGAGGCCTTTACTCAGTGGCTATGTGCTTTGTAGTGCTGAAAATGACAATACCCATCCCTAAATTTTCACGAGGACTTCAAAAAGGAAATTGATGTTGGCAGAGCAAATTTCACCTAAATCTGTGATTAGGATATTTATTTTCAACGAGGACAAGCGATGCCTTATAAATGTGTCTTTGTCGTAAGGGCAGAAGCTGAAGGAGGAGATTAAAGGAATGGCTGTGGTCCTGTACATTTTTCCCAATTAAGCTTTGGAATGCCTTTTCCATGACAATGGGAAGTGATGAATGTCATCATAATACTATACTAATAATACTGAGCGTGACCTGTCTGCCACCCTTAAAGGCAAAACAGTGCTTTGCAAAATTTCTATTTTTGACTCAACTTGAAGAACTAACTACATTGCTCCAAAAAATAAAGGGAACACTAAAATAACACATCCTAGATCTGAACGAGTTAAGTATTCTAAAGTATTCACCAATGGAGGTCTAGATTTTGGAGTAACACTCAAAATTAAAGTAGAAAAACACTACAGGCAGATCCAACTTTAGTGTAATGTCCTTAAAACAAGTCAAAATGAGGCTCAGTAGTGTGTGGCCTCCACGTGCATGTATGACCTCCCTACAACACCTGGGCATGCTCCTGATGAGGTGGCGGATGGTCTCCTGAGGGATCTCCTCCCTGACCTGAACTAAAGCATCTGCCAACTCCTGGACAGTCTGTGGTGCATCGTGGCGTTGGTGGATGGAGCAAGACATGATTAAGGAACGGGATTCAGGTCTGGGGAACGGGCGGGCCGTTCCATAGCATCAATGCCTTCATCATGCACGAACTGCTGACAAACTCCAGCCACATGGGGTCTAGCATTGTCTTGCATTAGGAGGAACCCAGGGCCAACCTGGATGAGCTGCACTACCTGAGCCACTTATGTCAGTTGTAGACTCCATCTCATGCTACCACGAGAGTGAAAGCACCGCTAGCATTCAAAAGTGACCAAATCATCAGCCAGAAAGTATCGGAACTGAGAAGTGGTCTGGGATAACCACTCCTTTATTGGGGGTGTCTTGCTAATTGCCTATAATTTCCACCTGTTGTCTATTCCATTTGCACAACAGCATGTCAAATTGATTGTCAATCAGTGTTGCTTCCTAATTGGACAGTTTGATTTCACAGACGTGTGATTGACTTGTTTAGACGTTGATGTCTGATAACAAGCTCAATAATGGAGCATGATTGTTGAGATGGATATATAAATATTGAATTTTTATAACTATCTCGACGAGGATGAACTGAACCAAGAGGCTGATTAAATGGAGAAGTCATCGAGTTTGACCACTCCGGATGGAGTGATATTTGACCGAGCAAACTATCTCAAGTTCAGAGAGACCTTTCCATTATCTGAATGTCAAACTCTTGCTTTTGTTGTCTGTAAGTGCTGTAGAATGAATCCTGCAAAGATCAAACAAAGTAGATGATTATAGCAATGTGTTGATTTTGTTTTATCCCACAGGAACAACAAAATATCTACTGCGTCCTGGAGTAAATTCTTCCCAGAACAGTTACAACCACATGCAAAGTTGGGGTCAAGAGAGGTAATTCCCTTTTATGAATAGGTTCATTCCAATTCAAATTTGAGTGGTAGAATTCTTCCTCAACATTTTTTTGGGGACTTTTTCTTCAGCGGCACATGCAGCCATAGCAGGTGCTGACATTCTCTCCACTTCTTCCCTTCATTCTTTCCTCTCTCCTCAGACTATCTTTGCACTCGCCCCTCTTCTTCTCTCTTGTTGTTCCATTTTTAATTGCAGATATAAAAATTTCCAAAAGCTGTCCTTTGATGGAGAGGGACATTCCTTGCGTCTCTCAGATGTCTGCGCTCCTTTGCCGTAACCCAACTCCAGTTGAAAGCATTTTCCTGGGAAAAAGAGGCAGCTCACAATCGACAGGGCACAGGGACACCTGCAGCCTTCGCCTCGCAGTAACTACAGATCAGCAGTGGACACACACACACACACACACACACACACACACACACACACACACACACACACACACACACACACACACACACACACACACACACACACACACACACACACACACACACACACACACACACACACACACACACACACACACACACACACACACACACACACACACACACACACACACACACACACACACACACACACACACACACACACACACACACACACACACACACACACACACACACACACACACACACACACACACACACACACACACACACACACACACACACACACGGTACTCCAGCCTTTGTATATGCTTCCACATATGTATGGTTGATTCCACTCAACGTCCCCCACCTTTCTGGCTTGCACTCATAAGCTGATGTCCAGGCTTATGAGAGTAAAAACGGTGAAAATGAGGACAGCTGCTTCCATAAACCCTGTCATCAATTTGTCCCAGTCATTAAAATTGGCTCTAATTGGCCTAATTGTGGTCAATCATGCTTTCCAATGGTGCAGAAAAATGTAGGGTATTCCTTTACGAGAAGAGTGGATGATGAAGATGGAGCTGGCCGCTCTGCTTTGGAACAATGATTGCTAAGTATAACCTTAGCTTAATCCTTACCACAAATTACCAATTTGATCAAACGGAAAACAAACGATGCAGAAATGGCAAACAGGTTGAAACAGTAAGACAGCGTCTGAATGTCAACTGCAACTTACGTAATTCCCTTTAAACAATGTCCTATTTTCCTCCAAATCACAGGTACTCCTGAGTTTAGTTTAAAGTCAATATATCATTTGATCAGTAACAGCACCTCATGACAGGAGCAGAGCCGCCACAGTATTATGTTCTTAAACTTGCATGGTGGTGAGGTCTGCTGAGACATAACAGTTTTAGGTACTGTGAAACTCAATTCCTCCAACGGGGCCATCGACTGTCACTCTGAGCTGTGAGATGATTGACTCTCAGAATACCTCTCTCTTCAAACATTGCATTTCTTATGCACACAAACACGGACACATCAAGCGTGAGGAGAATGTGACAGGAGGCCATGAGTGACAGCTACGCATGCTGGAAAGCTTGAAAGGTGGGTGAGTAGGGAGACGGTCAGAGGGTGTGAGTTTCCAAGGAGGTGTGCTGGGGCAGCTGAGGTCGACCGGGACACATGGCTGCACTAAGAGGAATTTGTATTAAATTCAACCCCCACCTTCCACAAATTGTTTCCAGCCTGCGGCCATCAAAACGCTGTCAGATCACCAACTCTCTCTCTCTTCTTTGAGCTGCGTCTTCTCTTCCTTTTATTCCCCCAACCAACCTCCTAGCGCACGCACACACACCCCTTCGTTCCCTTTCCACTTTGAATCTTCCCTTACACAAACAGTCAGAGGAGGAAAGGGGGGGGGGGGGGGGGTTGTAGGGCCAGTCTGGCTGTCTAAGGATGTGTGTGCCTTTATTATTGTCTATGTGTGTGCAGCCTTGCTCTAGTCTAGAGCCATCAGTAAAGGTCTTACCTCTAAAGTGCAGTGCTTGGAATAATTTAGGTGCAACCGAAAATATGTCTCATGATTTCATGCATGCTTGGCAGCAGTAATCAATCTCTTTGAAGTGGTTGCCTGTCTCATTTGGAAACCAAATAAAGGGCCAATTTCACTGAGTTGTTTGACATCAGCTTAACTGATTGTGGAAAATAGAAGTTCTGATGCCATATCAAGTACCTCCATTTGTATTCTGGGTAGTTAACTTATATGCCTTTTACGGTTTAACTCCAACAAAAGCTTAAGAGACTTGTGTACTTTTGGAGAAGGAAGACTTAAAGGCACGTTTTAGTCGTTTTCATCAGCCTTGACCTATGCTGATAAAAACTGGTAAACCACACCCTCAGCTGAAAAAGGCTAAAATAGTTTAGGTACCCGAGAACAGAACTTTTTTGTTTATCACACTATCATCAATAGGGGTGGGAATCCCAATTTAACTCCCAATATGATACGTAATACAATGTCATACATGACAAGTTGTAAATAGTAAATGGGCTTGAACTGACATCAGGCTTTTCTAGTCTTCTGACATCAGAAGTGTCAGAAGACCATCAGAAGTAACTCATCCCATTCATACGCCACTGACAAAGCGGCAGGAGCAATTCAGGGTTGTGTCTTACCCAATTATACTGATATTACTATAAAGTGATACTGCAATCATGTAGATATCGCATGACAGTTTTATATAAATCCATTAATAAAGTAAAGAAAATAAAATGCTTATAGGAGGGTAAAGTTAAACATACTTGCCCTTGTCTGTCGATTGTCTGTCGTTCGTTATTTGTTGTCCCAAATGTCTTTAGTTAAGTTATTTGTTTTATAGTATTGCTTTTTTATTGCTACTTTTTTTATTGCTATTTTTTATTTAAATTTGTCATGTTCATTGTTATTTTTTAGTGCTCTTTTTATGCACTGCAGGTTTGCACTGCGGGTTGGGGGGATTGCAATTTCATCTGTGCTGTATGTTTAACATGGAGCATATTTGACAAATAAAGAACCTTGAACCTTGAACCTTGTCCAATACAGCTGATTATGATTCTGAAGACTAGCTATTGCTGAATCGATGTTTTGTCTAACGCCTAATCACCATGTTTTTCGTCACAACGCTTAACATATCTGATGTCAATTCACAAGAAGTATATCTAAAGCCCGTTTCCACCTTGCGGTTCAGTTCTGTTCATCTTGGTACGGAACGCATTTTGTGGCATTTCCATAGACTAAAGCCGGGAATGTTTCCTAATCTTCCTACTTTTTGGTACCCTTCTGTTGGAGTGACAAGATTATCGATCTAACCCTAAAAGGTGGAGCTTAACGATGCAGTTCATTGTTTGATCGAAAGAATCATCCCTTCCCGTGTGACAACAGCAAACACAACCCAGCCGTGTTGAAAAAACACAATTGATTGTTTATTCGTTTGAACTTCTCCTCGCGGCACACAGTAGTAGATGAAAAAAGTAAAAAGTAGATGAATTGCTGAATGTCTTCCATCATTGGTTTTGTTTACTGTGTCGCATTTTTCCCCTTTGTTGAATTTATTAGCGGGTTAGCTGTTAGCAATTAGCTGCTATCATTGTTGCACTATTACGTAGCTGACGCGACTATCGGCATCCGGATTATACGCCACCTAGCACATAGGGCAAGGTTGGCTGTGGAGACGTAAATGGGATCAGGCTTTACCGAACCAAACTGTACTGATCCATACCGGACCGCTGTAGGGAAACAGGGCTTCAGGTAATAAGTTTCCTCAGACCTTAGTTTATGGTGCTGGGTCCCAGCTGGGAGCAGTTTGACAGTCGGTTGAGTTCAGACAGCAAAGAAAACCTCTCCACTGCTGCTCAGGCCAAAGGTACAAGGCTGTATGAGTCAATGGAAGGAACGAAAGGGAGAGTGCTCTCATTCGGCAATGTGGGATGTGATGATGCTGCGAGAGGTTACTCAGGGCAATGGGCCACGCCTGACTGGGGGGCCCAAGTCAAGAGGGTGGAGGTCAATTAGAAGCAAATGTCCTCCATCATGATCGGCCCATTGTAGTATGACTCTCATGTTTTGTTATGAGCAGGAGGACTCAATCTGACCCTGGCTGTATCACTCTCACTCCATATCACTCTCAATAACCATCATCCCTCTAAAAAGGGCCATAAAATTGGGCAAAGCATGTGATGTCTCATTGCTTTCAGAGTATCACTAGAGTAACCGTAATGGAATATCATTGTTGATTCTGCGAGTTTAAATCAACCAATGACAGGGTGCCTTAGCTCAAAAAGGAGTATGAGGATGGTTTGCGTTGACCTTTTTCTGGCAGTCAAAGTTAAAAACACCTTTCAAAAATGGACAATGTTTCCTTTGCAAGATGTGGAAACATCCAGCAAGTCTGCATACAGCAGTTGAAGGCTCCACCAGGGAATGATATCCGTTCTGTGAGGTGGACAGGTCAATAAAGACATCTCCTTTTATCATGCTAAAGCTCTCAGCACCCTCAGTACTTGTCTGCTTCACACTTGGATAGAATAATGCTTTTAAAACTGTTGCTTGGAAAGTCAGTGGCTTATCCACACACACACACACACACACACACACACACACACACACACACACACACACACACACACACACACACACACACACACACACACACACACACACACACACACACACACACACACACACACACACACACACACACACACACACACACACACACACACACACACACACACACACACACACTCCAGATTTTGAGTTTTTGAAGTCCCTGGACGGTTAGGAAAACATACAACTAGTTTCTCTGACCTCTTGTGGTTTAGGATACAAACATACCATCAAAAAAAAACACAATCACATCTCTGGAGAGGAGATGGTTTTGGCATGACTCTCTCAAAGCGGTCTGTTTTGAGAGGTGCATCCTGTGGTGACATAGTTGTGATACTCCTGTAGGAACATACTTCAAAGGTTCTGGTGTCGAATAGATGACAGGTACAGAGTTAGTTGATGTGTTCAGGAGACACAGAGAGGGGAAAAGAGGAATAAAGGACTTCGTCAAAAAGGTAAGACAATGTAGAAAAGATGTTGGCAAGGGATATGAGAAATATGAAAAGGAAATAAATATTTTGTGAAAGAAAGGAAATTGGCTGTCAGAGAACCGAGAATGGAAGCTGATGGGATAGATGAAGAGACACAAGAGAGGTTTTCAGGGGAGAAAGAGATGCCGATACAGTTGAGGAGTCTGTCCGTATACAGTGGATTGAAACCACATGTGTCTGCCTGAGGTGAGGACACCGCAACGCTGCACACATGTGAAGAAGAATGGCGTCACTTGCACTCACCAGGGGCACTGCACGCTCGTTTTCCAGAATGCATTTCTCCTGCCAACTCTCTGCTGCCTGCAAACCTTTTTAACGTGTCATCTCCTCTGCGTCCTTCATCTCTTACCTCCTGCAAAACAATCTTACTTTTCCTGGATTGGAAAAGAATACTTTGGTTGAGCGTTGCCATGACAAGAAGGTCCCCTTAAGAAACCTACGTAGTAGAAGTCAGGGAGAAGAGGGCAAAGAGGAGATGGGTTGTCAAGACGCAAAGGAGGGCCTGTTCCTTAAATGTAACGCGCTCGATTTTTTATTTCACAGATTTTTTTTTAAATGCTATATTCTTCATCTCCTTCTTCAGCACATCTGTTGCAACTCAACATTCAAACTTAATATTCAAATCAAGAAGTTAAGATTTGTCATTACATACAATACATTTTGCCAATTTATGCCTTGCTTCCCATGAATCCACATTCATTATCAGAACTTCAGAATGTACACTCTTCAGTAAAAACGTATTTCGGACCGTTGAGAGGGAGGGAGAGGTGAGGGGTAGCTGGGTGGGGAGAAAAGGGGCGAGACGGCCATGCTATGGGAAAGTGTTTTGGGGAAACCAAATTAAGGGGAAGAAAGGCCGGGCACAAAAGCCTTTGAAAGCGGCAGACAGTTCCCCTGACATGTGCCTTAAAAGAGATGCTGCCGCCGATGCCAAGAAAGGGGGGAAAGGGACAGAAAAGGGAGAGAGACCGAGGGAGGGACAGAGGGAGAGATCAAGGGAGAGATTGACTGAAAGTATGAGGGCGATGGGAAGTGAGGGCACGCAACACGGGACAAAAGTCCAACAAGGAAGTTAAGGGAAGAAAGTTCATGATATGTGTGACAAGTATAAGTAGAGGCATCAGTGCAGGATTGTGTGATTGTGTGCATGCATATGTGTGTGAAAATACTCACTGATCAAGAGTATGCCGCTGTGCGAAGGAAAGCGAGTGTGTGGGAGGGACATTAGAAGGAGGAAACAGCCAGAATATTAAATGATTCTTAAATGGCTCGTAACCTCAATTCCATTCCTTAGGGTCTCAATTTTTTTTTTTTTGGAAATCACTGCTAGCCCGCTGCATGTGTTTTACATAAATGGCAATGTGCACTGATGAGATTTTTTTATGCAACACTGGCGCTGCCTTTCCAGTCCCTGCATGTCTAGTTTAATCAGGTTCGGGGTACAGAGACTATAATAATCATTTTCTATGGTACAATGATCAATAAGTGATTAAATTAAATCTCAATTAAAGGATTCAAGATTTGAATTTATAACTTGTTTCTGATCTATCTTTGATTGGCTTTTGTCTTATTTTTTTCGTACGACATGTCTTGTTTTTGTAAAATATTAAATCATAGATAGTTTGTAGCTGACTGACCCTACGAGTGTTGTAATCTCATTTTAGAAATGTTTCAATTCACTGTAATGATCAGTTAACAACAAGCGCTCACTTTTTGTGCCACTGCCGGCAAGCAATGTCAACATCAAAACAGCGGCATGCTTTTTCTTATGCAGAGCCAGCCTCTTTGATGCAGGACAGCCCTCTCTCACTTGTGGCATTGTGTGCCCCTCAGAATTCACACTGGACTCGATCCCCCCCCCCCCCCCCCCCCCCCCAATCTTCTTTCCACACACACACAATATCCCTTCCCTGGGGCTATGTCTGACTCTGGCATGAAATCAATTGCGGATGCTGCACCCTCCCAACACCCTTCTTCAGCACCCATTTTCCCTCACCACGAAGCAAGACCGTTCCTGTGCCAGCTGGGAAAAAAAGTACGCCCATCCTCCCCAAGGAAGTGCCCCTTCCACAGACGAGGAAGAGGATGGGCCAGTGGAAATGGGTACCTGCCGTTGTCACCGTTCCTTCCAACTCTATTCGGTGCCATATATCCTAAATATTGGTAACATCTTATTGATATAATCTTCTGAGTATCAAAGTGTGATTCACTGTGGAATAGCTGTACATACAGATATATATATAAAAAAGCTAGCTTTGATCAGCAATATTCACTTGCAAGGCCAAATGGGAATCCATTAAAACTCCACATAAAAAAAGCATAACCACACTTGGCAACGTGGAAGCAACATGAAAAGGTTTTAAATCCCAAAATTGGTCTAAAGTGACAAACAGTGAGTAAGTTGACAGAGGGATGGACATGCAGAGGTGAGGCGGCACAGCTTTTATCATTGTTATTCCCTCTGCCGGCGCACACCGCTCCTTCCTAATCTGCACTGACAGGGTTTTCATCATCAGGAGGTGGGGACGATGAAGAACTTGAGGGACTCAGGAGAGGTGGGGGAATTCCCTCGACTCTCTCCCCAGTGACGGTGCATCTTGAGCGGCCGCAGCCAGGGCCAGCAAGGCCCCCTTTGTGCCAGTTATCACCAGGTGGTGAGTGACGGCGCTGCGGCCTCCCGCTCTCAGGAGAGAGAACAGGGTTAGGTAGGGGAGGAGGTGAAGAGGAGAAGGGGCACAAGAGGAGTAGATTGGAATGTTCCCAGAAGAGACAGAGAGCGCTTAAAAAGGAAAGAAAAAGAAAGACAGAAACAGAAAGATGCTGTTTGAAGGGACATCCTTGCTCGTTTGTGCTTCACTGTGATGACTCAATAGCGCTTGAAATATCAATGAAATAACAGAGAAAAAAGTCCCAAATGTGTGGGAATGTCCATGATTTCACTCATTATCTTTCTAGTTCATCGCATAACCTTGTTTTATTTGACAGCCCCCAATTTAACAGGCTGATGTCATTCGAGCAGTAACTACGCTCGCTGCGTGTTTCCTACTATGATTTCATGTCTCGACTCAATTACACTCACTGAGACATGATTGGTAGAAGTGAGTGATGGACGCATGTTGAGAAACATCTGAGTCTCTACAGATGGATCTTGGGAACTGCCCAGATGACCAAAAGGGTCAAAAGTCAGTTAATCCCCCCTCCACTGTTTCTCTCTCCTCTTTCCTTTCCTGGCCTTCTCCCACGCTTTCACCAACACACCTGTGTCCTCACCAGCACCCAGGTCCTTTTCCCCCCCCTATCGTTCACACACAGAGAAAGGCTCTCACACACACAGATACCAGTGTCTCGGACGTCTCCCTCTCTCTTTTCCTTCACGTTTACACACACACACACACACACACACGCACACACACACGCGCATTCCTTGCCTTCCCAGCTGCCTGTGCACCTGGGCTGGCAGCTGTCATCGCCGTGGTAACTGGCATACAGCTGGCTGTGTCACTATCACCTGGCTCATCTGCCTCTGAAAGAGAGTGAAGTGGGCAGAGAAGGAAGACAAGGATTGAAGAGGCAGAGTAAAAAGAAGTTGAGGGCGTTTTTGAGTGACAGAAAAGATGAAAGACAAATGGATTCTTACTGGAGAGAGAAAAGGGAAAATGAGGGGAAAAAAGTCATTATTTTGTCACTAAACAGATGTGATTTCTAAAACATTATTACTGTTTTACTTCTCTCTTCTAGCTCAAGTTGTTATTCTCCACCTGCCCACTAGTGGTCAATATTGAGCTGCCCCCGTAAGCTTGACCCAGTCAACTGCTTACCCAACAGCTCCTAGTCTGCCATATTCTCAAGTATACTTTATATGGATAGCTAACAATCCCTTTCAGCAATGTTCGTCTACTGTCCTCTTACTCCTGAGTCTTAAAATGCTTTCTGGCTGACTAAAAGGTAACTATTGAATGGAAAAATCTAAATTAATGAGTGAAATAACATTTCAAGAAATGCAGATGCTTCCCTTTAGCGGCTCTTAATGGTTGTTTTCGAGATAATGAGTAACATATGTTTTGGCCCGCTCAGTCACCACATGTCAATTGATTGATTTTGGACCACTGTGGGAGACAGTTGCGCTGCAATCATAAATCTATGCAGAGGCACAATACAGCTTTTTATAGTGCTCAACTGGCAATCAACATTCATGGTGTCGTAGCTTAGACAGATAACAGACAGTGCGCGATATTCTGCCTTCAAACAGAGCGCATTAGCTCTTAGCTGTGGTTAAGTATTTGGAGTCATGAAAAAGGGGTTGTATTGTCAGAACACAGCTAGGGCTGAAACGATTCCTCGAATAACTCGAATAATTCGATTACAAAAATTCATCGAGGAATTTTCGCTGCCTCGAGGCTTCGAGTATAAAACACGTTTAATGTAGCTGCAGCTACCTGCTCCTCTCTCTTACACACAGACACTTCAACACGCACACGCGAGCGCGGCGTGCCCCTTTTAACTTTTAGTCAGCACACAGTTGATCCGTGATCCATACGACCCAGTCGGGAACACGTGATCCGGTCAAACGGTCGGCTTTTCTCCGTTCACTCTCTCCGTGTTTGCAGCTAACATAACGATAGCAGCGTCCTCTCACAGTCTCTGTCATAGACACGTCTATGGTCTCTGTAGTCTGTGAGCGTGCTGAATGCACACGCTGCAGGAGCAGACAGAGATACACTTATAATAATAAACAGGCTGATTATATAAAATGTCTAATGTCTTCAAAGCTAAATCAAGACAGAACTTGTTTGTGGAATAATAATTTAGCAAATATACTCAACAAAAATATAAACGCAACACTTTTGTTTTTGCTCCCATTTGTCATGAGATGGACTCAAAGATCTAAAATTCATTCCAGATACACAATATTACCATTTCTCTCAAACATTGTTCATAAATCTGTCTAAATGTGTGATAGTGAGCACTTTTGCTTTGCTGAGACAATCCATCCCACCTCACAGGTGTGCCACATCAAGATGCTCATCAGACACCATGATTAGTGCATAGGTGTACCTTAGACTGTCCACAATAAAAGGCCACTCTGAAATGTGCAGTTTTGTCTCACAGCAAAATGCCACAGATGGCGCAAGCATTGAGGGAGCGTGCAATTGGCATGCTGACAGCAGGAATGTCAACCAGATCTGTTGCTCGGGCATTGAATGTTCATTTCTCCACCATAAGCCGTCTCCAAAGGCGTTTCAGAGAATATGGCAGTACATCCAACCGGCCTCACAACCGCAGACCACGTGTAACCACACCAGCCCAGGACCTCCACATCCAGCAGGTTCACCTCCAAGATCGTCTGAGACCAGCTACTCAGACAGCTGCTGAAACAATTGGTTTGCATAACCAAAGAATTTCTGCACAAACTGTCAGAAACCGTCTCAGGGAAGCTCAACTGCATGCTCGTCGTCCTCATCGGGGTCTTAACCTGACTCCAGATCGTCGCCGTAACAGACTTGAGTGGGCAAATGCTCACATTCGATGGCGTCTGGCACGTTGGAGAGGTGTTCTCTTCACGGATGAATCTCGGTTTACATTGTTCAGGGCAGATGGCAGACAGCGTGTGTGGCGTCGTGTGGGTGAGCGCTTTGCTGATGTCAATGTTGTGGATCGAGTGGCCCATGGTGGTGGTGGGGTTATGGTATGGGCAGGCATCTGTTATGGACGAAGAACACAGGTGCATTTTATTGATGGCATTTTGAATGCACAGAGATACCGTGATGAGATCCTGAGGCCCATTGTTGTGCCATACATCCATGAACATCACCTCATGTTTCAGCAAGATAATGCACGGCCCCATGTTGCAAGGATCTGTACACAATTCTTGGAAGCTGAAAATGTCCCAGTTCTTGCATGGCCAGCATACTCACCGGACATGTCACCCATTGAGCATGTTTGGGATGTGCTTGACCGGCGTATACGACAGCGCGTACCAGTTCCCACTAATATCCAGCAACTTCGCACAGCCATTGAAGAGGAGTGGACCAACATTCCACAGGCCACAATTGACAATCTGATAAACTCTATGCGAAGAAGATGTGTTGCACTGCATGAGGCAAATGGTGGTCACACCAGATACTGACTGGTTCTGAGTCCCCAGACCCTCAATAAAGCAAAAACTGCACATTTCAGGGTGGCCTTTTATTGTGGACAGTCTAAGGTACACCTATGCACTAATCATGGTGTCTGATGAGCATCTTGATGTGGCACACCTGTGAGGTGGGATGGATTGTCTCAGCAAAGCAAAAGTGCTCACTATCACACATTTAGACAGATTTATGAACAATGTTTGAGAGAAATGGTAATATTGTGTATCTGGAATGAATTTTAGATCTTTGAGTCCATCTCATGACAAATGGGAGCAAAAACAAAAGTGTTGCGTTTATATTTTTGTTGAGTGTATATATTTAAAGTTTCTCAATTTCCTTATCTGACATAATGATTGATTCTGTGATTGATTCAACAGAACATAATGCTTTCTCAATTAAATGTACTGTAACAGATGTGTAGGCTACACAAAACAGTATTTGCTATTTCAGCCATTAAAACGTGTTTGGCCTGTATTTTTCATCTACCTGCCGCCTTGACCAGTGAATCAAAAAGTGAATTTGGGACCCTGTCAGTAATATGGTGAGTGTCAGCAGCTGTAGAGCAGAGGTGGTTGGCTGTAACAAGCAGGCGTTTCCATGGTAACTGCAAAGAAGCAGGTTTGTAGGGACGACCCAAGACGAGTTAAACCTTAATTAAGCAAAAATATGATTTATTCGATTACTCGATTAATCGACGGGATATTCGATAGAATACTCGATTACTAAAATATTCGATAGCTGCAGCTCTAAACACAGCTGCCAGGAAACAGCAATATGAACATTCAAATTAATGTTAAATTGGCATTGAGATGTGTCCAAGGTTACAACTTCTAAGTTTTGTTTGGTTAAAAAAACAAGGCTGTTGGGATCATTTCACTGCAACCTATTATAAAAAATAACAAAAACACTGACACAAGTAATGTCATGATATCTTTCAAATCTTTACCTTGGAGCTTTCGACTGTTGGAAATACCAATAAATAGGGCAGGGCGATATGGTCTCAAACCAATATCGCAATTTATGAACATTTTACCATTTATGATTGATTTTCTAAATGTTTGCCCTCATAGCTCCCTGACACGGTCTCTACTGTAAATATGCTCAACTTTTAGAGCAAACGACATGCATTGCTTCTATGTCACGGATTGGACATGCCATCAGGTGACTCTGTCCTGAAAATAATCAAAATAATCAACATGGGCAAGATTACCTTGGTGAGAAGCTCTGAATGTCAGTTTCTATTAATTTCCCAGCCCTACCAAGAAATTGATTTTAGGATTGAATTGAAATACCAATATTTGATCAAAGAGTCTTTTAGGCATTATGTGAAAGACACCAAACTAAACCAGACGCTTTTGTGGTTTCATCAAGGGATAATGTGCACAATTAGCGGACTAAACGATCAAAGTTATCACCCTTGCTATAGTCGGCCCCAGAGGTACTGGTGTGTTAAACTATAGTGCTCTACGACGTGAATGTTACATGCGGACGATGACCTCCAAAAAGCACCAAAGGCTGGATGTACTAACACTGCTAATGTCCCACTCAGAAAACCAATATCACATTATTTACCCTCAAATACTGTGATCCTCGACCAGTGGTGTTAAATAAATGTTGCTCAATTGTCTGAGAATTTTGTGCAACTATTTTCAAATCTGTGTTTAACCAGCTTTGAAATCCACTGCGTTGAACATCACTAGTTTCATTGAAAATTGGAAAGCGTTTTCAGACACATGGACTACCTGTGTCTGCTATAAGCAACCAAATTTGGGATCCAGTGTTCACTGCAGTGGCAAAGATAGGTCACTGTTGTGTCATTAGACTAGAAATGTCTTCCAGATATTGATTTTGGACCCCTTTAAACATGTTTTCCTTGTGAACAGTTTTAAGAGTTTGTTTAGTTGATGGATTCCAACTGTTTGTCAAACGTTGGTGAACATTTGTTGGAAAGTAACAACACAAAATGTATACCACCCCAAGAAAAAACTCCTGCCTACAGTAATGTAACTTCATGCACCCCCTACATTTAAAAGGTCAACACCAGGGGTGTAGCAAAACAAGACTTTTAGAGACCCCCTGCATGGGCGTCTTTAATTACGGCAGAGGAAGTGGCAAAGCTTAACGCAAACCACCCTGCTCGGCTGTTACATCCCATGACTCTGAATGAAAGCAGAAAAGCTCTTTAATACCTTTTAATGTGCCTGTGTGTGAGAGCCGCACACAAGCAGTGTGTGGCAAAGGTACCATGCAGCATATGGACAGGCGCGTCTGCACTGCCTGTTAAGCAGGGGGGGGACATCAAAAGGTGTGCTTTCACACGCACACTCACACATAGCCCTTTTCCACCCCTAACAATAAATCCCACCCCAAAAGGAGCCATTTATGGGACAATAAGAGCCAATTTATGGGCCCCTAGAAAATGAAGGCAATTCAAAGGTGTGGGATGAAAGATGACAAGGGCTTTCTGGGGGCTAGCTGGTAGCTCTGTGTTTCTTCACAACTTTCTCCTAGCCTTTGTGCTAAATATGAGGGCTGGGCCAGTTGCACACAGAAAAAAGATTTCTCTACTAAGTGTCCCTCGCAAAATAGAAAGACAAAACAAAAACAATGTCAGATGCAAAGGCACACATGGAAGCTTCAATTTTATACACGTTTTCTTTAGCAGGCCTATGTCAGCATGTACAGCTATAGGATTTTCCTCACATATCAAGCTATACCCAAATGACCTCTCAAGAAGTCTGCCAATGTGATCAGATGAATATATACATAAAGACAATGGAATTAACAGCTTTCCAGACAGACGCATATCCAGGCACATAAGACACAAAATCACGTCTGCCTTGGAGTTACTGAAGTGTGTTAAGATTGCTGAAATACTGACACGAGACGTTTGGGGAAAACCACAGAAAGGCCTTTGCAGTGCCCCGACCACTCAAGCATATACAACAACTCTCTAGCTTGTAGTGTGTATTGCTGATGGCTGTAAGAGCACATCAGACTGATGTTTTTTTATTATTACTATTATTATTAACATTATTTCTCTGGACAGATATAAACAATAATGTTTTAGTCAACAGTGAAACTTATGTCCTGTTCATCAATGAAAGGCAGGCCAACAATGAGTCAGCTACCTTTTTTATGTCTGGAAACAACTTCTTAATGAAAATACGTTCGCTCCTTTCCCCTTTTTCGTTTTCTCACTCTCATTGGCTTCCTCTTTTATTCATTGAGTTTAATAGTGTGTAATAGTTACCGAGTATCATTAAGGCCAACCTCTGTGGCTTCTAACAGCGCTGTAGGCAAGCCAAGTGTTTGTTGTTGACATTTTATTGGCTTGCAGGGAAGAGGTTGTTGTTGTTCAGTGTAATCTTGGCACGCCAATAACAGGTTTCAATAAAAGCAGCTGCTTTCTTATGGTAGTTAAGCCTCTCTCCACCCTCCTTCCTTTTACAAGTGTGTTTGGTGGAATAAATGCAGCGCTCCTCCTTGAAGGAAAGACTGGAAGTGTCTCCATTTGGCCTGACCTATCCAAATACTTCACTTGTGCTCTATCTTTTTTTTTTGCCCAAATTACAGACAGATCCCATTACTCATTCATGTTTTATCTTTCTTTGTTTTCATCCCTCTGACTCCAGGCTTCTGAGCTTTTAACTGGTTTACTGCTGTGCTACCTGGTTGATTTGACCACACTGCCCCCTTTTGGGAACAACATGCAGTTGCAAGTCAACAAATATGAGGCAAATCTAACAAATCTTATGGTACAAGCTCTAAATTATCCAATATCATGCAGCCAACTGTGTATGTTCCCAATTGTACGCATTTTCAGTAAGTTTGATTTAATGTAATGATGGGCGCTATGGAGGTCCAGAGTACAGCAATTGCTAATGACTATTTACAAAACAAACAAAGAGGACAAATGTACATTTAGAAAAATCTTAATAGCGAATGAAAATGCACTTTCCTAGGTGATTAATCGAACATGGCAGAATCTCTACATTTAAAAGGAAGAAATCAAATGCAAACATTTAGGACCACAACAACAAAAAATGAACAATAATGTTAACCATGGGCCATAACTGGGATTTTCATGGTAGGCCTGCTGCAATTGTGAGGAAAACGTTTCTTGTAATGTTTTGAGTTGGATAATGTAAAGAGGCGTAAACATGAAAAAAGACGCACTCAACTCCTGCTCGTTGGCTGCTCCTTCGCTTGTAGTGAGCGTTTTCGCACACAGGATGCGGCAGAATAACAGAAGCAAAACAAAACAAAAGTTCACTTTAAACTGAGAATTCATTGCTTACCTGCAGTAAATTAATGCAGCTCCTTGTAAAGTCCTGTCGAATTATGAAATCCTGTCCCGCTTTTGCAATTGTAATCCTCATTATCGGATAGTCCTTGAATGTTGACACAACAAAGGCTTTATCTTCTCGATTTCATTATGCCATACATGGCGGGTTTATCAGCTTTAACTCGCATAAAGACACACAGTTGTTGTATTTCACAAATGCACAGTTGTGTTTCCTGCTTGAGTAGCCTCCTGACTTTTACAGATTGTGAACAATATGCCATTACAGAATCTGTAGCCCATTTTGTATGCGGTGTGGAATCGTATTATTACACTGTAGTGTTCTTGTGTTTGTTTGTAGTCCTTATAGTATTGCCCACTAGTGTTAAAGCAGTCTTGGAAAAGCACTCTGACCGCACAGAGAGCGGAACGTTACCTGCTTGGCACATCACAGGTGTTAGAAATCATGCCTGGCCAGAAATGGATTAACCCGACAGCCTGTGTGCCTGTTTAAATATCAGCTGCAAAAAATGTTATTGTAAAGTGTCTATGGAAAAACTTTTAGAGTGAATGCAAAATATGGTAGTATAGAAATCGTTTCCATATTTTGCATTGTCCTGTGAGGTCTATGCAATTCTTAACAAAGACAACACAGAAAAGGCAGTTTTGGCCAGTGGTCCTTTAATTAAACTGATGGCCAAATCAGAATCCATGAAAAGATTGCCATCTCTCTCACAGGCACATCATCCTCTGATGATAGCTGATGGGTTCTCAGATTGGGGAGTACAACTCTGTTTAACTCAGTGTTTTGAAGTTATTTCGCAGATGCTCCCAATTATATCAACCCTTGAACATGACTCAAGCCAATCCCATTTACCATCCAACAATAATCACACATAGAGCAGTTAAGGTAAATGTTCATATACAGTACTTTTCCAGAACATTAACATTTTTAACATGATATGATTTTAATATTTATTTAAAATAGCCTGTTTGGTGTCCCTCTCAATATATTTATTTCATGTTTTTACATGCCCTGTTTCCCAATTAAAATACATAATTTTACGATGAACTTAAAACAAATGGTAATCATGACGACGTGGATCTATAACTATGAATTAGACTATAGCATGGGCAGACCATAGACTGTAAATATTAAAGGACAAACCTTTCATAAATTTGGCATGTGGCCGAATGAAATAAGGAGGTATTCATTCAGTTTGACTGGATACAAGAAAGCAGTTGAGAAACACTTGAAGGACCAGTGTAAACGTTGTGATTGATAGTAAACAATCATGGAAGTATAATTCCGCTACAATTTTGGGGGGGTTTAAAACATTTTCCAGTAACTCTCAGGGAAAAGAACATGGGTGGGTTATGTCTAAAATCTCTCTGATTATGTAACTTTGAGTTCATAAGTGCAATCATTTTAAACTGAATGCAAACTGTATCTCCACATTGCAAAGTTATAATCAAGCTTACAAATGGATATGAGAAAACTGACCTCTCTATAACACGAGTTTTGTTCAGAATAAATCTTTGTCTGTCATCTGAATAGAAATGACACAGGTTCAAAGTTTGAATATAAGTGAAACTCTCATGTATTGCTTTCTTCAATATGATCTCTGATTTTTCTTGGCAGTGAAGTTTGATTTGCCAACACATTCCACAGTTGAGGTATAAGAGAAAGAGTCCCCATGTGGTTAGAAATGTTCCTGCCTCCCATGTAAAATTAAAGCACACTCAGACAAACGTTATTGAACCTATACTGGGACATGAACATTCCACGATGTCTTGCTGACCCTGACACAGGTTTATATTTCCTCTCTTGGTTTTTCAAATGTTCCCTTTTTTCTTCTCCATCAATCAACCCTTATTTTCAAACTGTCCATCGTTATTCTAATGTAGAGGTGGCGTGGCTTATAGCAGGCATATGCAAGTACAGAGTTCAGAATAGTCACCATTTGGAGGTCAGCCTGCAAGTTGGTTGACCACTTTGTTCTGGTCAAGGTCAAAAAGCTGCAGCAACACTTACAGTATGAAGATCAACTTTATTAACAAATTAGACAGACACGTTTTGGCTTGTGGGGACTTTCTATCCATCTATGTCTGTCTGTCTGTCTGTCTGTCTGTCTGTCTGTCTGTCTGTCTGTCTGACTCTGCCAGCAAGTCAATTTTATACTTTATATAGCACACTGAAAAACTACAAAATTTAACCAATGTAATTTAAAAAGTAAAACCGTTTAACTTACAAAAACATGAAGATAATAGTAAAATATATTGAGATGAAACAATCTCATATTAAAAGGAATGCCACGGGGAAGACATGGTTCTTCAAAAAGGATTTTAAAACATTCAAGAGTAGGGACAGATCTTTAAAATGGTAAGCTTTTTCATATGTTAAAGGCAGCTACCACAAAGGTATATTGAATAAATAGTTCCTTAAGGAAACGTCTGCTGACCACTTTTGTTTACTTTTTACTTATAAGTTACCCCATGAAAAATATTGTTCGTATCACCATGTCAATTGCCATTTTATGCTGATGACACTGACGTGAACATTTCTGTTTAACACAACGACCAAGTAAATGACCAAGTCCAAATAATGCTCATTGCGTGTCTGGTTGACATAATTTATAATTTAAATGGTTAAAAAATGAAAACCACTTCAACTGAGATGAAAACCTAAAAAATCTATAGACAACAGTTTATTTGGTAAACTGCAGCCGCAAGCATAGCTCAAATGAGAATTATGCATCACTTTCACTGCTTCATAAAATACTAAATTAGTTACCTTTATGTTCAATAGAACTTTACTGTTTTCATACTTCTTTAAAAAGCTAACCAGAGATCTCATGAGCGAAGGCGGTCATTTGGAACACTAAAACCTTTGTCTGACCAAATTAATGCATTTTCTCTATATGTACTCTGTGCCGTTTTTTAAGCCCTTAGTTTGAACCCTTTGCTATCAGCCCCCCGGGAGGTGTGTGACAGCGTTTATATGCCATAACACATGTAACTGATATGAATGAACATGACTCATCCAGAAATGGCACATCACTTTCCAAAAATTGTTTCAGGGAAGTCCCTTTGCGTCTTAAGCAACTTTTATTTTCCTGTTATCCAAACAGTTTTTTGACGTGAACAAAAGTTGATTTCCATCATCTTTGGATCCAGAATCAACTAAAGCAAATGACACATGTGACAGGGCCAAATTAATAAACTGGAATCCACCAAGTCATTACAAATGTTGTTTTTGTATACTGTTTCTCAAGCATTTATCTGTCAATCCTGTTTTTGCAGTCTGATCCCTTTCTGGTAACACTGAGTGTATCCGCGCGAAGAAAAAGTCTCTTGTTCTGCCAATTAACATTCATATTGGTGTTGTTTCGAAGAAAAACCTCAAATCGATCCAGTTTTAAAAAGCAGCGTGTTGCCAGTATTGGAGCCATCTTTGCTAACAGCTGTGTCATGTAAGTGCGGCGCCCTATCACTTCCCACAGCGTTTATGGGTTGCAGTTTGGCCTTTAGTTGTTATCATTTCTTTCTTTCTTCAGGCAGGGATGATTGAATAAATCTGTGTGACCATTTAAGATTTTAGAAATGGAAGTGTAAAAGCGTAAATCCTCTGTGCTGTGCGTGTGCCAAATCACTGAATATATGGTATGTTCCATGTTCATATCAACCCAGGGTGTAAAATAACCCTGGGGGGACTCCAAGTCTCTGGAGTTCACGAGGCAGTCAAGGAATAACACAAGAACTCTGGATGAAGTGAGTCATCTTTATGATCAAAAACATTTTAGGTGTATTTTTTTTTTGTACAATAACACAAGAAAACATAATTAATCCAACACTCAGTGACTTTTTCTTGCTCTTACTGATGCAAAATATGTGTTTGAAAGATAAACAGTGAGGTTCTGTCTTTACTGGGCATGGAATAAAATCAAGCTCAGGGAGTTTCCTAAGTCAAAGATGGTTGGGAACCAATGGTTTATATGACAGTGTAACCATGGTCATAAGGCTGTGACCTCCCAAAGGCATGCAGAGGTTATCCATGATTCACTCAGATAATGAGCCTCATCACTTAGGCTGTCACACGCTCTCCTCTGAGGCCCTGGCTAATATTTGCAGCCAGCAATGCAATGAGGAGTTACATGAGCTGTAATCCCATGCAACGCTGACCAGGATGATCTATAACTGTAAGGGCATGAATGATGGGATACTTATTAAGCAAAATATTGAAGACCTCTCTGTGCATGATCTGGAACATGAGAAGAAAAGTAAAACACTGAGGATTAAATGGCTTTAGAGGCATAAGTGCCACTTTCACTTATTTAAATAAACCCATTTCCCTGAAGTGCGTGGTCATTTGAAGACTATTTGCTGAAGGGATAAAAGGAAAAGCTACAAAAACAAGACACCAGGCCTTGAATTCTTCATCTTTCAACAGTTTAAGTACTTTTGAAACTACATTCACAAAGTTGTATCTCCTGAGTAATGGCTGTCGTAAAAAAAGAAGTAAAAAGTCTTGTCCATACAGCAAGTGGACACATCCTGTCATAATCAACTTTTCATAAAGGTCAACTTGAACTATTGGCACATTTTGACTCATAAGTGCCCTCCATGTGTAAGAACTATGACACACTAAAAAACAAAAACGATGGATTTGGAATTGCTAACTCTGTCAGAAATCATTTGTGCAAGGTTCCCAAACTAAATTAAAAGGTTTTCAAGAACATTGGTAGAACAACTGTCTCTTTTTGGTCCATTGTTTATAAAAGCTTTACCCATACAGGGTTCATTGTAGATGGCTCTTTGGTGCTTTCTTCTTCTTAATACCTTTTCTTTTTCTCATCCATAAATTCCTTGACTTCTTTCAGAGTGTTGTTTAGAGGCAGTCGGGGCAAAGAGCCACCTGTCCAGGTAAGTGAGCTCTGCAGGGACACAATCTGCGAAGAGAGGAGTCTGAACCAGCACAACTGAACAGCAGAGGCTCCTGCTGGAGGCCACAGTGTCGCCCCCAAGGGTTGTAGGAAGGAAAAAGGTGGTTTGCTTCCTGCCCTGTGCTGGCACAGCTTATTCCAAGTCTGAAAAAGAGGGAAAAGTCTGTCACATAGTAATCGTGGAATGCTCAACTAAGAGTATTGTTCTTGTAGGTCTTTTCTTGTGGTTTAAAAACTGAAGGGATACTACAGTCGATTTGGTGCCTGCCGACTTCTCACCTGGTGAATGCTGCAGGTGTGTTCAGGTGGTGAAACAAAGCCGGCTCACACACATGGGAGGACTGCCGGCACACACTTGCACATGACTGACCCAGGGGACCCAGGTGAATCCTGAGAGCACTTTCTGGTGGCCAAGTAGGCATAGACTCGGTGCAAAAATTCTGGAGAAAGTTGACAGTGAATGAGGTTTGAAGAAAGAAAGAAAGAAAGAAAGAAAGAAAGAAAGAAAGAAAGAAAGAAAGAAAGAAAGAAAGAAAGAAAGAAAGAAAGAAAGAAAGAAAGAAAGGGTTTCTTTTGTCACATGTCACAAAAACTCTATAAATAATCAGAACACATCAGGGGTCTTATTAAGTAGGGAAGCTCGACAAAATACTACAAAAATTCTGCAATATCCTAACATGGCAACAACTCCTTACCTGGTGTTTAATGTAACTATGAACCCTCTCCAGCATTCCTGCACACTTGAACTCCTGGTGAGTGAAGGGCTTCACCTGCAGGAACATACACATATTTAAATACTATATAGATTTATATACAGTATATTTAAAGACAGCAGTTCTCTTTTTTGTAGGCGCCACCTCTGTGCGTAGAATGGCTCCGACTGCCTCCTGTACATTTGTTTTGTTGGTCATGTCTACAGTCCACACGTGGGGTTTGCCAATGAAGTTTTCGGCATACGGGTGCTGAGAGGAGATCTGTGATGCAAAGGTTTTCACTGCTTTAGGTTTTTATGTTTTCCGTTGTTCTTTATATTCAAACTTTATTTCGCTCCAGTCTGAGGTGTGATTTACCTGTCTTGTCGTGGGCTTCCCTTTGTAGAAGTCGTTGTTGTCGGAAGAGTGCGGCGGGTCAAACCGTGGCTGAAGGAACACACAGCCCAGAGCTATTGCCTCGATGGGAGCTGGACCCTCATAGGGGAATCCAAGACCTACAAACACCTGAGAGGAAGACATTTTTTATTTAGCATCTCACTAAGGATCCAGTTTCAAGCTTGAACAAAGAAGAGCATACAGATTGAGCTGATGCATGCAAAAGAATCCTATCTGACCTTGGCTCTGCGGAGAAGATGTAAAAAGTCTTCCTGAGTCAACAGGCCATGGTTTCTGATGAAGCTGGGCAGATTAGAGGTGTGTCCTGCTGGCTGGTAGACTGTGGCATGGGTCTCAAGCTTTTCGTTGATCAGTCCCACATATTCAGATTTACCCTAAAATACAGATTCACATACCTGACAAAGGGCATTTAAGCTTACGGAATAAAAACTTGTCATCATAAAATCATACAATGGCTGGCTTCCTGATAGCTGTCTAGCTCACTTAAATACTTTTAACTTGTATACAGTTATTTTTTTTGTCATCATACCTGCCACATGTAGTCCTGTTTGCCATAAACTACTGCTATTCGATCTTTCCTGTAGCTCTCTGGCTCCAGCTCTTCCTCTCTCGCTCCCTCCCTTGCCAGCTCCTCGCTCACAAAGCCGAGGAAGGAGTTGTCAGGAGTGTGAGCTGGAGATGACAGAAGATAGAGGAGTTGAAATTGCAAGAAGTTGATTTTTTTTAATTTTTTTTACTGAGCCTTCACACAGGGCTAATCACACACCGACACTCATAGGTGAAATTTAGGCCTTGAACTTTATTCAGGGTTAAGTATGACAAGCACATATCAGCCTCTGTGCTCCAGTGCTCCACAAGGATGTGTGCTAGGTCCACTTATTTACAGGCCTTTTCTCCTATCTTTCAAACACCATCCTTAAATGTTTAGATGATGAATATTTACTATTGCCATACCTTGTCATAACTACATCATTATTATCTCTGTTTTTTGTCTAATTTATTCTGTTTCTCGTTTTGCTGTTTTCTTGTTGTACACAATGACAATGAAGACTTGAATCTTGGAATCTTGAATAGTATTAAACTCTAAACGTCGATTTCGTAAATGTATTTGTTATTCCCAGAATAACGTTGGCGTGTGAACACTTTTCACAGAATCGACTCAAAAGAGAAACACGGTGTGTGGAAAAACACTACTTTGGCATGGGGATAACTTTCAGGGCTAAACATTTTTCAGGTGACGAAAAAAGGCAAGCTTAAAATGAAGCAAGGAAGAACACGCTGTGCAGTATGAATCAACAGAAAAAGGAAATGAGAAATCTTTTTATATGAGAGGTTAAGGTCTGGCTGTTTGGATAGACGGCTGCTACCCCGCTGCTGTCTGACATACTAAAGTAGGTGTGAAAGATGAGTATTTACTTTACAAAGAATGTGCCAGCAAAAGTGTGTGTGCATGGACAAGTGTTGCAAATTGACTCTCTGTAACATTTGTGTGTGTCTCCATGTTTCTGAGATCTGACTTCAGTAACCCCTTAAAGCAGCAAAGACGTTCTTCCTCACTCCTCCTCTTCAGCCTCATTTTGTCATCACTTGTCTCTTCCACCTGTCTTGGTTTACTGCTGAACATCTGTGAGAATCATAGATAAGCAAAGTCAAACTGATATAATCAAGATCTTGCAACATGTGGCGATGTGATTGGAACGACTTAGGGAATAGAGTTTCTGTTATTTCAGTGTTCTTGCTGCTTGTTTACAGTTCTGCTCCAGCAGCTTATCCTTTAATCGACTATCTCCTTCTCCTCCATTTCAAAACAGAAGCATAAACAAACCGCCCTCTCTTTTCTCAAGCTTCTTTCTGCCCTTTCTCCTCCATTAGCTAACAGCCATCACTCTCTCGCTGCACAACAGGACAAATAAACAGCGATCCAGGCCGAGGCATGAAGGGTGGCAATGGGCCCAGTGTGTCCAGCTTGTCTCTATCCCCCGACGAGGTGGGGAGGATGACAGGAAGAGGTGTTGCAATGAAAGTTCTGTCTGGGCACCCATTTCATATAACTCGAGCTTGAGTGTGTGTGTGTGTGTGTGTGTGTGTGTGTGTGTGTGTGTGTGTGTGTAGGATCACTGTTGCAGCATTGAGATATAGCTGGGTGAAAATGTGTGTACGTATCAGTTAATGTCACAGACGTGGCCTTGCGCACAAACTGAAACGCACAGTTACATACGAGGACACGGAGATGAAATAAAACAAACATGGAACAACTCACGGAACATGGTCATGTACTGCAGAGGCTGCAGACCCCAGCTGCCCCACACTGTTTGATATCCTCTGTTCCGTGCATAGCTCCCCAAGTTAAAGGCCGGTTCAGTGCCAAAAGAGTCCAGGATCCTGAAGCGACATCTGCAGCGTACAACATAACTATTGTTATATGAACACAACACATGTACAGATTGTGAAGCATCCTATGTGACTTTATGATTGACATTTTTTATTTGATGAATTAAGAGGCCTTTGAAAGCCAAATACCCTTTTCAGTTATTGCTTTTCAAGTTGATTTGGTACGTTGAAGTTGCAAAGTATGACACATTTAAATAATATATTTAAATGAGCAAATCAAAAACATGATGTAACTATATACTCTAATCCTTTTTAATAAAGCTCCTGGAATAGGCAGGCAGACATCAGCTTTTACGATGGCATTTTATCAAAACATTAAGGGTCTTCAAAATGGAGTACAAATGTTAAGAACTACTATACTTTTAGAGAATGAGGTAGACATATAATCATGAATTTAAAAAAAATAAATAATGGCGGTCATACTTGTAATGCAGGAAAGCCAGCCCCATGGCACCCTGCAGGTGAGAGAGGCCATGGTAGTCGGTGTAGATAAGGTCAAAGGTGAGGGGCCTCTGGATTGGACAGCCGCCTCGGCCTGGAGCTGCACCAATCAGACTGGACCAACCCCAAGAATACATACATGACAGAATGCATATTCAGGAAACCTTCAGGACAGATATTTTGCTCCCCTCATCATTTCAAAGACCAGACACCAATGAATACTTTGTTAAAATGTACCTGTGGAGTTGTTGCTGTGAGGTGCTGAAGGTGAGGTTGTGTCCTAAGATTGTCAGACAGGCACTGAGATCGGCCCACTGGACCAGCTCTCCGAGAGGACCCCCTCTTTTCACCAGGGCTTCAAAATGCTGACCAACACTCCCAGCCAGTGCACCGGGATACAGCAGCACCTAGAGGATGTTACAGAGTTTCAAATTCCATCTTGATTTCATAATTGATCTAAAGTTTTTTACTTACGAGAAGCTGAGATTTATTATTGATGGGTCTAATTAGTCTAAACGGGTCCTGATTCTAAAAAGTATGGAAGCCCTTTAATGAAATACTTAGTTAAGTCTTTTCAGTTTTATTGCCATTGGTTATACATAAGTGTATTTTCATTTAAACATTCAACATCTATTCTAATTTGGTCAATTTTTTCATTTAACTTTATTGTATTTAGTTGGGAAAACATAAATAAATCACAATCACACAGAAGACATTTTTTCCCCACAGGATTTAAAATCCGTATTTGTACTCTCGACACAAATATGTGTATCAGATCAGCCTGACACATCATTACACTTGGTTTACCCTCATTTGGCTTGTGACTGTCTTGTTCCGGCCCTGCCTCATCCACAGACCGGCCTTTATCCACCGATCTGACATCCTCTCCACTCTGGACCGGATGAAGTTCATGGCAGGACCAGTGCTGTTTCTGAGGACCGCATACAGAGGAGCCAGAGTTGTACGTATCTCAGCCTGTGCACGAGATAATGCAAAGAGTGATGTTGGTTAGAGGGTGATAGTCAAGTGCGTCACCAGCTTTATCATTCTGCCTCTAAATGCAGTGATTCTAGACGAGCTACGTGCGGCTTTACCCTCTCTGTGTAGGAGGGATTTTTCGGATGCCATGGCACTGCAGGGTTGTTTCTTCCATGACGTGGAGGACAAAAGTCTTCTATTTGGCTGAGGTAAGCTAATATGGAGCAGATGGTACCATCCACCCCATAAAAAGCATAACAGGGATCTGCCTGCCAACGGGCTCGCAGAAACTGCAGGGAAGATATACAGGTTAGATCAAATGCTACATTTTTTTTTTTTTCTTGATAAAGGGGAGTTGACTTATTATCTTCCCTCATTCTACGTTTACATGTTTTTACTAGACAGGTCGATTGATGACTTTTTAATTGAACATTAGACTTGTGATGATATAAAACTGCAGAGATGATGCTACTTTGATTAAATCTGTGCTTTTTTTGGTTTTCTAATAATAATAATAATAATATTGCATTTTATTTAAAGGAGCCTTTTTTTGTAAAATAAAATAAATAACAAAAAGAATAATGATGTATTAAGATAAAAAATAAACATACTTTTGGTGATGAAGAGTAACTAATAGTTAAATAAAAGCTCAGCTTTGTGCTGTAATTCCCATCTTTTGATAATGTTAGTTTTATATGCAACTAAAACCTGCTAACAAACTTCAACTAAACAAAAGCACTTCAGCACAGCAATACACCCATATTCACACTTTCTTACCTCCACTTTCTCTGCACACAGCGGATACGCAGGATCCACCGGCACCTCACATTTCTCACTCGGCCCTATGGGGCAAACATTTACCATCATGTACTTTTTCTTATTTGCCCATTTTAACCACATAATTATTCCACAACTTCTACCTATGGGAACAGAAGTACATTGTAGAGTGAATTCACTGCAGGTAATGAAGAACAGAAGATAATAATAACTTTGATATACAACCTTCGGACTGAAATGAACAGCAGCCTTCAGCACTGTGTATAGTGCTGCTGTGCGTGTAAGAAGGCAGGAGAGTAGAGGTAGTGTGTTCTCAGGAGGCCCCCTTCCCGAAAGCCCCCCCACCATCTCCAGCCAATGTCAATCAACTGGAATGAACACACGCTCGCTCACACACACCTGACCCACCTGCCTCCTACCAAACATACCATTTTTACAATGTGAGGCTTTGCCAAAACACACAGTCCATAACTTTGTAAAACAACCTATTAAAACAGGGGGGGAAAAAAAGATAAGAAAAACCTGAAAGCATAGCTGAGGTGTGAACGCTTATAAGCAGTAATCTATAGGAGGAGAGAAGGAAAAAAAGTGCTCCCTTTGCAAAAACAAGAGTATGAGCAGACAAGTTGGTGAAAGGACTCGTGGGTAATTTGGCCGTATTTTATAGGTGTGAGGTAATGTGAGAGGACAAGAGTAAGGGCTGAACAGGCTGCTGACGGGGAAGTGTGTTTGTGTGTATGCGTGTGGCATGTGTGTACATATCAGTGTGTGCATGTCCACATATGAATGTTATGGCGTCTGTGTGGCCCTGGCTTTTTTAGGTAGAAACCCCCCCACCCCCCAACACACATACACACACAAACACTAATGCACATACACGTGCCAACTAGGGTGCATAACCCGACTCTCACCTGACACCTCTCAGGAGGGTCGTAGCGTCGATTTTTTTTTTTTTCCTTCCACATGATCAGCTCTGGCTCTGAAGTACTTGTAAAACTTCTATTCAAGGACTCCATCCCCCATAACCACCTGCACACACTGCCCTTTAACCTTCCATTCACACCCTCCATTATCACAGCTTGTTAATTTCACTGTGTGGTTAACCTCTTTTGAGGCTCTGAACCGTGCATTCGGCTCCGACTGTCACTGCACAGCAGCAGTAAACCACAGAAACAGCTTCGCAATTATTGGCCGATCCTTGTAGCTGGAAACAGGGAGGAATGGGAGAGTGTATTTATACTGTGTAGCAAGAACATTAAAGTATATTATAACTGGAACAAACCCTAAAATGACTCCTTAGGCTTGTATAATAAACTGTTTTAGAGAAGAAAAATGACTGCTGAGCTGCATTAGATCTGTGTATAAGAGCCTGATAATACTCATCACTTCTGGTTAAATCTCTCCCCCTGTCAAACTTTCAATCTCAGAACCCATCTACTATCTTCTGATGACGACGTATGCTTCTGGAAACAATGGTAAACTTTTTAGGGCATCCGAAGAAGCCAGCTGTTTGTGATAAAGGACTTTCAGTCAAGTCTTTTTATCTGCGTAATGTCATTGTAGGAGTAAGCATGAAGACTTACCAATGATGATGTCTAACAGAGAATTGTTGGCAACTCTTGCGTGCTGTTGTCTGTTTAAAGACATCAACTACAGCTAAATTTGGCGTTTGATGACTGCCAGTGAGTTCCAGGATTGCATTTCAAGTGTGTCGGTTTCGCCCATTTTTCTGCTCACCACAAAACGTCTTCCTGCACACCGCCAATTTCCCATGAACCACTCGTACTACAAAACGAAAACCAGAACACTTCCTATATCTTCTTGTACTTCCAGCTTCTGCTTTATTAATGCAGAATATGTACATAGAGAAAGGGTTCATTTAAATCATGTACATTACTCATATCTTCTGGGTCAGATCTTGCCCACTCATTGGACACAAGTTCCAAACACAGGATGCAACACACAAAACTGTCTCCTAAAACGTCCATCTCTTTTGTGTTACTCTTCAGTTTCTTTTGTTTCATAGACCATCAAGTCTGGTAATCACGAGTGTGTTAAAAACAACCTCTTTATTACAATTACAATAAAGAGGTCAAATCAATCAAAACCCCCCAAAAAGGATTAAAAAACTATATTTGTGTTTTCTTTGCACAAAGTGTGCAGAATGAAAAGAAGTTAAAAAAAAGAACAAATCTTGCCTTTAGCTGTGTGTGGTCTGAGCCCTTCATGTGGTGTTGGTGTGTTGGTCTGAGGGTGATAATGGTGAGGACTGAGGTGGTCGAGCCTCTGCGACACTCTCTTCAGCTCCCTCTCTACCAGGCGGACTACTCCCTGCTGGTCCTGTCTGAAACTGGAAAAACAAACAGAAACCTACAGGTTACCACTATAAGAGCAAAGGCAACAATGACGCTGGTTACACAGAAATGTTGATGGTGTTCTTACACTACCTATGTAGTAACAGACTGAGATCGTCTCTGGTCAGCTGGGAGACGTCTCTCTCCTTGCTCAGCCTCTGAACCTGAGTACTCAAAGCCTCCAAACGAAGAGCCAGCCTGCGAAAGCCGAGGCCACGCTGACCTGTCACATTAGAATTAAACACCATAATGAGTCATGAATGTGCAGTATCATGTGCTGACCCTTATCAGAATGTTTACCTAGTTGTACTTTGTATTTGTCAGGGCAAATCCTAAAATAAGAAGACATGCTCTGTCTCCCATGAAACAGTAGTTACAGTTGTGTGTGTTTTTTTAACCATGATCTGATGTACATGTAGCAACAGTTTTAGCTCTATGTACTTTTAGATGTCTTTGTAGGGAGTAATAGCTTGTAATCCTATCATATACAGAGCAGATTGTTTTTCTAAAACTCCATTTATGACAGATGGGGATGTAAATGAGTCGTAATAATGGTCATCAAACATTAGTTTGTGGATCCAGAAGAAGAGCAGCCACTCACAAGTACTGTATGCATGTTAATATACGGTACATGAGTATGTGTTTGAACAGCTAACTCCATGGTTGGATATCAGCTTAAAATGCTTAAGCTGTCAAATAAGTTAAAATATTATCACAACTCAAATATTATGAGTGAAGCTTTAAAACAACAACAACAACAACAACAACAACAACAACAACAGCACATTTAACTTAAGTGTAGTCAGTTTGAGTCGTTCATTCATTTAGCCAACTGATCCAATCGTTGGCTCATCAGACGTTTCCATGTCAACTTGCAAACCAGTATCACAAGGACTAATCTTAATGCACGACCTCAACATGTTGTTATTTAGCACTACAGCTCAGCCAAACAGCAGTTTTTCCTAACCATAAGATTTCTGAAGAGAGGAGCCGCTGGACATTCACAAGACTCACTTCAGAAAGCCCATTTCACTTCAGGGCCCTTATATATTCGCTGTTAATCATTTTAAAGTTTTAGATTGGAACGATTCTGTTAGCCACCTTCCAAGTGACCACACATTCTCCAGTAGTGGTCAAGCAGAATTGAAAAAAACCCAAAAAAAACCAGTGTGTGTTGATGTTTGAGGGTTTTAGACAACAGATCAAAGATGACTTCATTGCAACATTTCAAGTATTGTCCTTGAATAAGCCGTGCAGTATTAGGGGTTACTGTATTGCTGAGTTCAGGGGTGATGGACACAGTCGTTGGGAAAGACTATTTACTCTTTTATTTTGTGAAGTTCAGGTATGCTGTTGGAGTTCGGGTTGATTTCAAGTCAGAGCAAGGATCTCCTTTGGGATGAAGCTATAAACTGTGTTACACAGTAAAATCTCACCGACGGATGATGTCACTTCATCTCTGTTTGTACAGCTGACTGTCAGCGTATCACTACTTACATTCACTGGGGCCTTTTGGGCATAGATGTAATGAGAGATGAACGGGAGAGAAGGGGTGGCGATACAGAAAGCTGTGTACGATAACTACATGCATGCTTTTGTGGATACGTATGTATAGCTGCATATCACACAGTAGAAATATATGATGAATTGTTGGTGCACACTGTCAGACAACAGGGCGACAGAAAATATGCTGTACAAAGTTTCTTATCATGTGTTTCTATAATCAAATTATGTGTTAAATGAAATAATAACAGTCTACTGATATCCATTTCCTGAGTATCAGAGGGAAAATATTTCTGCCAATAAAGGACACAATTTAATTTCATCTTTTAATATCTTTATATATCCTTTTAAAACAAAACCAAGGTGCAATTAGATTTTTCACAAAAGAAACGACAAAGTAGACTCTACAGTGGATTTTTACAGAGACTGGTTGAAAACAGATTATTTGTTGATAAATTGGAACTGGATTAACTGCTGACCAACCGCTTCCCCCATGTGGCATATTTTCCAACACAACCACTTCTCTCTGTACACAGCCCGTGGTTGGTCCATCTGAGTACACAGCAATTGTGGCTCTGTGGCTGAGATGCACCCGTGGGTTTCATTGTCTGGCTAAAACAATTTTCCAACAATCTGAGGCAAAAATGGTTTGGGATGTTTGGATAAAAAGTAAATGTCTGTGATTATGTTTGAAAACCGATTCATCAGTAGCCATGTTTTCCGAGTCTCACATGAAAAGTTAGTTCTGTTTGATTATTCACCCTCACAAGATGGCTAGTTTAAATGGCTGAGGATATTAAGGTTTTACATGTTGGTTTGAATCATCATCTATGTCAGATAATCATTTTTAAATCCAGGGTAGTAAAAGGTATCCAAATGATGCCAATAAATTAAGCTGTTAAATAACATTTAAGACAAAATGTGGATTTCTTTTAACGGCCACTGAACATTAATTACAGATATCCTAACCCAGCTTCATAAAGCATAAAGTAAAGCTGACTGAGTGAGATGTGAAAGAGTGACTCAAAGGTCAAGAAGAAGGAGACATGTGGTGCCAAAATATGTTAATGTAGTCATCTGCTGCATGATTTGAAAGGAAAAACATACTCTCCGGAGGAGACTGTTGACAACATTTGTTTCTTTCTATGTAAACCAGAGAAAAGCATTTGCCCAAACAACCTTGTCTACTTCCTTCTTTAAAACCCTCCTTTAGAGAAACAGTTTAGCCAGACAATTGAATTGGACAAGGTACCTTGGCCTCAAACCGCAACTGTCAGACCCACCGCGCACTGTGTACAAAGCTTCACCTAACACTAGAAGACGGGACATTTCTGAGAAATACACAACCCTTCTGCTGCATGTCCCAAATGAATTCCTAGAGTTAGGAAATCACATTTAACTAAGGTTCATGTGGCCCTAAACTGTATTTGTTTTGAATATATTTTATTTATTTTAGTCATAGTTAGTGGTGCTCAAATGTCACATTATGAAAGGTGTTTACATTCTTAAGGGAACTGTTTCTTTCAAATATCTTAACTCAACCATGTGTGTATAAGTTACCTTGTTCCTCAGGTGACCTCCCAGCAGGTTCATAACTCGTCATCTCAGTTGGCACCCAGAGGCTCTGCAGCAGCAGAGTCAACACAGACAGGCACAGACAGAGCACCAGGCAACCACTAGAGGGCACAATTCACAGAGAAACCTCTTTAAGACTACAACATAATATACAGCACATCAGTGGTTCTCCACCCATTTTATCAGAAAAATTTGAGTCCCCAATGACACGACTGTGACACATGATGACAAAGTGTTTTTAATTCCATTTATAATTTCATTTTGTCAGATTAAACCATCAGGGTTCATATTCAGTTGGTCATTTGATAAGAAAATATTGAAAAAATATTGTATGCATTTCCTTCAGCTAAATTAGTCATCATTTAAGCCATCTTTTAGCTATCAGTTATCAAGCATTTGTACAATAGCCTCCTTAATGTGTAAAATAGTAACCATTACTCAGATGACAATTTGTGAGTCTTATTTAATACTTTATGCTTACCGTTCCAGTGTTTCTACACTGAATATTTTGCGGAAAGAATTTAAGATTATTACTTTTAGCTTAAAAGTTAAATCATTTATTCATCCATTTTAGCGTACCATTTTTAGCATTTGAACATACTTTTAGCAAACACCACCCCACACACACACACACACACACACACACACACACACACACACACACACACACAATCTAAGCATTTATCTTTAAGCAAATATCTTAGACTATAATTAACTTAAGCAATGGTTGACCATTCAAACAAGCCCTTTCCTTGCATTAAACAATTACTTTTTGTTAGATACCTAATAGTCTATTGACTTTAGCTTATTATTTTAAGCATTCTTTTTGTTCATTTCCAATTCTGTTGGCATGTACTTTTTAGCATTAATGCCTACTCATGATTTTAGCAAAGAATTTACAATGAGCTATGTTTTCCTCGCTAGCTTTTCTCAGATTTCTTTCTCAACCCCTAATGCATGACATCATATTTTAACATTAATTCAACCGTTTACTTTTCCCTTATAGCAGAGTTGTACACATTGTATGAAATAATTACCTTGAATTTATCTGTCGTTTTCTTCCAAATTGCTTGTTTGTATGACTAAAACAATCTAATTTTCAGGAATTGATGGTGACTCAGTATGTGGGAATATTTTAAACATATACAGTTTGAAATTAAGCTGTGCACTGTATGTTGAAATCTATAGACTTTATACACCGAAGCAACTTATTCTGAAAATGGTAAATGTTATACTTTTTTATTTCTAATAGTATTTTGATTGGTTTTATGTGGGACATAATATAAAAGGTCACTTTTATGTTGATTATTTATGTCACAATAAAAGAGTTACGTTTCCTTTGAACTCTTTTAGCATTAATTCTAAAAGCAGATTTGATGCCAAAAGAGCTGGACATCCTGACTTCGCCTTTCATCAAGCACACTAAAAATGTGGAAAGATAATTTGTTCCATGACTTCAAGTTAGGACTTTGGTGGGCGAAAACAAAGTGTTGTACAATTAAATCATGTGTCTGCTTACTGCTCACATGAACTCAAAGTCTCAGTTCAACTGGGGTAGAGAGCCATCTCTTCACTCTCAGTCCAATAAACCCACCAATCCCTTATCCAAAGAAGCATAGTGTGACGGTTAACCTCAAGTACATGCACCAATAGTTTGTAGTCTCTTCGTTCCCATAAAGCTAAAACATCTGATTCAGGCAAATTTCAACGTCAGTCTATCAATCTGTGTTTCATCAAAGTTGTCAGAGCACTCATCAAAACATTACAATCCTCAGGCTGAGGTAGCACAGCTTTAAAGATGCATAAGAAAAACAGTGCTCTCTTATAGTTGGCATAATATAAGCTTAGGTTGACGTTACATCGGGGAGGTCCAGCTCCACGTCTACAAGCCTAACAGTCATTTAGAGATGCCACTCAAACCAATCTGCTGTCACAAAAAGACAGACCAAGGAAACTTATCTGCTTTAATTCAGCCAAATTAGAACCATGATGTAGCATGGACATGGATGAGGTGCATCACTTTACTGTACCTGCGTGGCCTCAGTACAACATGCATGGCCTTCTGGTTAAAGGATGTCGGATATCACTGTTGAAAACAAAGACATTTTAGACACAAGTGAATAATTCAAACATATAAATAAATAGTTATAATAATAAACTTGGATGGGGAAAAATGTATTTGCAGTATTTTGTATATATTTACATTTGACACTCCCTTCTTTAGGTTTGAACCCTTTTGATGCAACTAAGGTCATACTTCCACTGCTGCGGTTCAGTAAGAAGGCCAGAATAGATTTTAAAGTAATGTTATTGGCAGCCTGTATGGCCATGAAGGGTCTCTAGCTAGCATGGTTAACACATTCATTAAAGATAAAACAAAACTTGAACTAATCAAACAAAGCTGCTGCAGCCAAACTGTGCTTGTGTTGCGGGTGTCAGTGTAGGACACATACAGAGATGTCAGCAGTGTGTGGTTATAAATGAGGTAACTAATGCACAACCACACACACTTGCACACAACTTCACACAGACACACATCCTCACCTCTGCGGGTCTCTGTTTCAGTTCACTGGTAACCATCAGGCCTGTTTCCAAAATACACAAACTTGGAAAAAAAAGGAAAAAAAGGAATAAAGTTGGTTTGGAATGAATCTTGCCTCTTTTTTTTGTCTCTTACGCTTTCTTTCCCTCCCTCTCTGGCCGGGTCTTTTCTCTGTCTAAAGGCCTATGGGTAGGCATCCTGCCGTTGCCAAGGTAACCTGACTCCCTTTAAAGAAAACAATACCCAGAGTGCTACTTAGGCCTTTCACACATACAATGGAGCCCACGCTATTGGGTGACACAGTTTCTTTCAGCCTCACTGGCTAGACTTAAGCCATAGATGTGAAGTGATACTCAAGCAGAGAGCTCATTTAAAAAACTTAAATGGTTCAAACCGTCGGCACAGAATGGCTCAATACACACAAAAGACAGTACTAACTTAATGCCAGTAGCAACAGTGGGCTTTATAAAAGACCCCATAAAATACCCAGTAGAAACTTAAATAATACAATTAAAAGTTATTCAGTTAGCTGTAATTCTGTCTCATTGTTAAATAAAAGTCTAAGAATTAAGTTGTATATTTACTTGGGCTTTTCTTGTGGTTAGAGCTAGAATGCAAATGCATGGGTTTCTTATCAAACTAAGGGTATGTTGTTGTGCTAAAACAATTTATTTGTAGTCAAAATACTTGATTATATCATGAACAGTGCAGTGTATATATACATGCCCTATATATTATATATATATATATATATATATATAATTCTCTGATTCACAACATTGATTGATGGACAATATTCCGTAGCATGATGCAGTTTTTTTTCCTTGAGCGGTGAAGGGATGACACTCCCTATTCTACTAAATATGCGAGAGTCTTGCATATCACTGTTAATAACAGAGGCCTATTATACTCTGCTGGACAGGCCACATAAAAACATGTGTGTAAGAATGTAACCATTACTTTAGGAACTATACACCATTAATCATAAACTATTAGAAAACTTCACTCAAATAAAGGAATAGCATCAAGAGGAAAAGCCACAGGAATTAATACCCGTCCAGACTGCCTTTGAGAGATAGATGCTTTTTGCAATTTCTGCAGATGCAGGTGAAATTTGCAAACTAAAACATCTTGAAAGAAAAAGATATGATTACGGTTGTGTATCTGAATGATCAGATCATGAGAATAAACAGCAGTAATGACACACCACAAAAAAAAAGTTTAACACACCAATTATCAATTAGATATTAAAAAAGATGGAGCCCATGTTCATGGCAAATAAAGCAGCTGAAATACAGGGGCACTGACAAAATAAAGGATTGGATTTTCTTTTTTTTGTCAAAGTCATGAAGACCAGCTGTCAACTATGAAAACCAGAAGCATATATGCATCCAAAATGTTATTTACTACAATCACTATACCTGTGAGAGGCAGTTGTTTCCAAACCTCATTTAAATGCTTCAAAAAGTCAGTCACTGTCTGACTCCAGGTTATCTGTGGTTTATGGAGAGGGACATATGACGAGAGAGCGACAAGCAAACATGAGTAGAATTTTTTATTTTTTTCTGAAACTTCCAAATTGATCAAACAGGCATCATCCAAATGTGTTTACGTGTAATGTTGTTCTCATTTATTGGACAGAATAAAAAATAAATTAAAAAAAGAACAGGACTCAAATCCTTTGATGACCCTTAATGACTTACAGGTTAACAAATTTAGCTGCCTCCACTGAGTTTTTGTGTTTAAACATTTAACCAATTTTTTGCAGCAACGTATACATCTGGAACAGTTTGTGATCTAATTCCTGGTTGAAGGACAATTGCTGATTGATAACACAGCTGCACATTCATTCTCCTATACCCATAATCAAGTGCAAATCTTGAATCTATCAAACTGTGTTAATTAAAGTCAAACTCTGTTCTTCAACATTTCTACAGAAGGCCGCAGGTGTAACGGATTTGCCCAAAGTGAATTTAAAAATCAAACAGAATGTATTGGTCACAACGTTTGATTTGAAAGTGTTTCAGCTCCGGCTCTGCAGTTCTATGTAATATACAGTACATGTATTTATTAATTATCTGTGTGTACATGTATGTTTGTATGAATGTGTGATAGGAGGATAGGTGGGACTGGTTCATGGAGTGATGTCACGCAGCGTGTCGGAGCGGAAGGATCTGATGAGCATAAACCTCCATAAGCTTGGACCTAAAGGATTACTGGCTTTACACCCATCTGTCTCTCTCTCTCTCTCCCTCTCCCTCTCTCTCTCTCACACATACACAAACCCTGACAGTCCTTTGAAATATTTTCAATTTTTTGTTTTAATCAGTTTTTAATCAGTTTAAGTTGTACCACACTTGCATACACACATCCGGAAAAACAGCTAACACGCACACACAGTCTGGGAAGAACTAGTCTCACTTTGATCCTGTGCGTGCAAATTAAACATGAAATCATTATCATGACATGCTCGTCTTACCTCATGTGACATGGCTGCGGTTCTTTCTTCCAGGCAGCTCAAAACCAAAAAGATCAACAAGTGTGTGTACACGTCAGAGGATATGGATGCAGCTCTAGTCATGAAGTAGCATATGCTTTTGGATTTAAAAGAGAAACCAAAAACACTGTCAATATAATGAAAAACACCTATTATGATCAATGCAGTGTGTGCTGATGTGGATCGTTTTGGTGGAAAACAAATGCTATTAGAAAGATGATCTAGAATACTCCCTGTATTACACATCGACATAACCAACCCTTCTTTTAAGCTTACTGGTTGCTTAAGTACAAAAGGTCATTCAAAAATGAGGACATGAAAAACATCAGCTGTGTTTGAATTGGATAGAACAAGCTGAACAACATTTTAGATGGAGTCGTCCTGTAAGGCAGAGATGGCTCCATAATTGAATTATCAGTAATAACTGTCATGTGTTGGCCGGTTGCTTTGGGTGCAGGACAAAGACATGGCTTGTTGGCTTTGCCAGGGTACTTCCTGTCCTGTCTCAAGATCTGTCATGCAACCTCTGCATGCTCACAGCAGTATAAAGATGTCTTCAAGAACTAGCTAAGCGATTACATGAACAACCTAATACATTTGTTGGGATGTTAGAGTAAGGAATAGCCTATCATTTGGTGCATCTATGATACCCCTTTATGTCTGTATATTACACTTGTGTAAATAGGCCTATTTTCACATGATATAAGCGGCACACATAGCAGGAGGCGTTAAAGCCAATAACATGTTTGGTTTTGTTCCTACACAGGGTATAAATCTTAACAATCGTGTGCATTAATGAGATAATTGGTTTTATACCCACCTGAGCCCCTCTGCAGCTCCTGCAGCAGCAGCTCACTCGCACGCGGACAGTGACCGGGTTGTAGCTACTGCGCATGCTCGAGGCAACTTAATATGAACGCTGCTTCACGTCTCAAGACATCTCCCACCCAGGTAAGGATAACCTCCTTTTTCTTGCTTTTAGTAAGTCAATATTTGCTTACCAGTCTTCGGTATATGTAAAAAAACAGATGACTGTAACCCATGTTCGTCTGGTATCACATTCAAATGCTTGCTTTTTCCACAAACTGAAGCTAAAATCAACTCTCTGTGAGGCACCAAATCAAATCATTCATGCTAGCGGGGGCAGCAACGTTAGCAAACATGTGAATACTGTGTCGTCTGTAAACGTGTTCACTGCTAAGTATCTGTCTTGCACATTATGTCTTTTTTGGCAGTTTTGTAGGTCCAATTGCTTTTTCGTTCATTGTTGTCAGACACTGCTTGCGGCTAGCTAGCAATGCTAACTTGGCAAGTGTAAATGGAAAAAGGGTGAATCAGATTTATGTTAAATACCTGGTGCCCGTTTTCACCTGCTTCAACAGACATGTGAAATAAAAATCGTCCTGAGCCGGTTATCTTACATCGATGGGTTATTTGACTGGACAAATATTTCTGCAGCTTTGCCTGTTTTTGTGCAGCTGTCAGTCCAGTTTGTATTTACACACTAGTGTACCTGCAGTCCTGTATACAGCACACAGTGGGAGACATCAGGGCAGTTTCGGTCCGATAAAATGCTTGTGCTTTTGTATCTATTGTGCTAAATGGAAACAAATACGTAGCCTGCTTTATCCTACAGTTTTGCAGAGGTAGAATTAAAAGGAGCTTCAGTGAAACTGTCAGATAGTCTGCAACCTCTGAAAGAGCTGAATGTCGTTTCTGATCTTGCTGAAAGCCAAGTGAACTCAACAAAATGCAGTAAGAACACAGAGGATGTTAGCTTTCAATTCAGTACATAACTGTAAGTCGTTGACATTTTCTGGCTAAATGTTATAATGTCATTTTCATTTGAAAACCCACTAAACCTTTAAGGCTAAGGTGGCTTCAGTAAATCCATCCATTGAAACCTCTTATTCTGGGATGGAGCTTAATCTTTAGCCTGGAAACTGACCCTTAAAGTCAACAGTCAAAAGAATTGGATCATCATTTTGAACTGGGAATATTATCAAGTCTAATTACCAGTAACGTCTAACACATGATGTTGTTATCAAACTTGATGTGCGATCTGACTCTGACATAACATGCACGACTTTTTGGCTTTAAATCAACTGACAGTGGAAAGTAGTATACAGATGGATAGATAACATGTCACAAACATAAGTTCAGTAGGCTGAAGTGTGTTTGTTTTTTTACATATAAAGATATAAACCAGGAAATGTATTGACTGTAAGGGTTTTTAAAACATGAAATGTTTTAAACAGGACTCGACTGGACTCTGCAGCCCTCTAACGCCCTAACAAGCCTTCATGTCCAGTTTGAACTTGATTTGACATAATGTAAGTTATATGTAAAGTTTCTCCAGTTCAATAACCAGAACCATCGACAGCAACTTGTGTAACCTTGTTTGAGTCAATCTTGTTTGTAGATCTGTTTATCCAGCTCCGTGTTCTCTGATTCAATGATGTGCAGACAGCTTCATTTGCGTGAATTTAAGAACTTATTTAATTAACTATAAGATATCAGCGAAGCCTTTGGTTCAATTCCATTTCTTTGGATTGGACTAGATAAGACGAGATTAAACGTTTGAACAAAAAAACCCAACAACAATCTGTAGCAGTTTTAAACATATTGACCGCCATCTCAGACGCCAAATCGCTCTAACCTCTAAATGCTTCCAGTTTACATACAGTAATGTGTCGGTATGCGACCCCATGTGACTTCTTTAGAGGCAGTGTGACACGCTCTGATGATTTTGTGACAGTCATTTTAAATTCATTGCAAGTGATCTTTGGACGTGCAGATCCATGTGACTTGTTAAAAAAAAAAAAAAAACAGCTTGAACACCGTTTTCAGCATATTGCAACAGATCCTTGGTTGTGTTTCTGCAGAGTTGCATTGCCAGGAAGTGTTTCAGTTGCACATCACTACTTCCCCTCAGCACTGGAGGTCCCTGTTTCATTGCTTTATAATCTAACTGTGCCTATACCAATGAAATCTTATATGTATAACTGTGCATCACATGTCATTCGAAGCTGTTTATGAGCTGGTTTATGCATCACTAAGAAAGCTTTGAGCTGCATTCCATTCAGACTTTGAGTTCACTAGACTTTTTTTTTCTCACAGAGCAATAAGTGCCTTTAAATCATCTGATAATGTTTAGCAGAAAATACCTCTCAAAATCACAGAACACTGCTTTATTATGGCTACTGTACAGATTTCCTGTTGTCTTTTAACTTATTGACTCTCTTAGTGAAACTAACAATAAACTTGTGTAACTATCTGAAGTTAATCCACAACTGTTTGACACCACAGCCTGAGGATAACCAAACTATTCATAAGGAGTAGTATTTAGCTTCAGGAGGTTTTGAGTTGTGATTGTGCTGTAACTCAGTTCTTTATTTATCTCTCATCATAATCGTTTTTGTTTTTGTGTCTTCCAGTGACGACCATGGGCAGCTAATAAAGATAGGCTAGTTACCGTGTAGGACAAAAGGTTAGTAATACCCTGCCGAGAGACCCGCCTCTCTTCCCGCTCAGGTTCAGTAAGTTTCCAGCATCATGGCTGAGGAAGACTATGGCAGCTTTGTGGACTGGAACCAGATGGGGGATCTGGCCAAGAGCAGCGGGCCCACCAAAGTCGACTGTAAAGACCTGAAAGAGTTCAAACAGATGGCTCGGCAGGGTTACTGGGCCAAAAACCACAAACTGAGGGCACAGGTCTACCAGCAGCTGATCAAAGCCATTCCCTGCCGTACAGTCACTCCAGATGCGGAAGTGTACCGTGACATTATGGGAAATGCAGCCACTAAGAAGCCCTCCTCCCACATCCCGCTTCCAGATTTCGTGGACGATAATCAGGTGCCGCGGTACTGTCTGAAGGCCGAGGCGGTAGCCTCAGCGCATCAGATCATAAACTGCGTGGCTGGACAGTTTCCAGATATCTCCCACTGTCCAGCACTGCCTGCTGTTACATCGTTACTCCTGCACTTCAGCGTCGACGAGGCGCAGTGTTTCGAGCACGTCAGCCGCATGCTGGCTTGCAACGAGCCGGGCAAACGCCTACTGGACCAGACTTTCCTGGCGTATGAGTCGAGCTGCATGACTTTTGGGGATCTTGCGAACAAGTACTGCGCACCCGCACACAAACTCATCATTGCAACCGCCCAGGATGTGCTGGAGGTCTACTCAGACTGGCAGCGCTGGGTGCTCGGCGACCTGCCCTTCAGCCACATGGTCCGGATCCTTGATGTCTACCTCGTGGAGGGCTACAAGATTCTCTTCCGCGTGGCAATTGCCCTGCTTAAATACTACCGCAAGCATAAAGCAGGAGCACAGGGGGGTCAGGGCAACCAGCAGCAGGATTCAGGCAAAGTGAGGGCGGATATTCAGGCTTTCATCAAGGGCATCGGCTCCACCGTCACTCCTGAAAAGCTGCTGGAGAAAGCCTTCTCCATCCGCCTGTTCAGTCGTAAGGAGATCACGCTGCTGCAGCTCACAAATGAAAAGTCCCTGCAGCAGAAAGGAATCACAGTCAAACAGAAGCGGTATGATCTATAATAGGATTTGTTTGTGTTGAATTATGAGCATTTTTTTTCTTGCCTTTGCTTTAGAAACCACATGGGTTTGGGTGTTGTTTTTTTTTCCATTAATGGAGCAAAAGTGTCTCTAAAAACATGAAAGATGTTAATAAAAACATCACGTCAGAATATATCACACGGACATTTTGCTCATATTATTATATAATATTATAATCACATTATCTAAATCCTTTCTTTTGATCTGTAAAATAAAAAAAGGCCAATCACATCATCTCTCAGCCTCCACATTGTGAGGCAGACGAGTTTAAGAAATTACTTTGTTTTGGTAAATTAACCAATGGGGAAAAAAATCTCTTAAAATGTAGTGGAATGCACTGAAAAGGAGAAATGTAGCGTTAAAATTAGAGCCCGACAGATTAATCGTCCGATATTAGCTAATCCAGTGACGATGGATATCTGCTCATTTTATCGCAGGTACGTGCCCATGCTACTAGATTCCTTCACCCGTCGAAAAGCATTTCATCGCGTATCACTGCATTACACTATCAGTAGTCTTATCAGCAGAGTGTGCTATGTGGATTACAGCAAACATCACTCTCCGAAGTGTCAAGTGGTGATGTACGTACATGTACACGCATGTATTGTCTTCAGTACATCTGCATATGAGTGATCAATGGATACACGTCTTTATCTGTATCTATCTCGACAGACTGAACAGAGATTTAAGAACGATTTCAGCTGATATATCTTGAGCTGATGTTTTTCTCCTCCCGAATATGGATAATAGTATAGGCCCAAAAACGTTGCGTTGGTCGAGCTGTAGTTACACGAAAGTCGATGCAGACTTTCATTTCACACAAAGGCCACCGAATGTTGACGCTAAAAGAGGCACTGGCTTCATTGTCTTCTTCTTTTTACAGCTATATACGCTGGCATGTTTTGGGAAATGCTTTAAGTTGCTCTTGCATCTCATGTTTGTGTCCTTCTCGTTTGGTTTGTGCCACGTTTTTTATTCCACCCACCATCTTCTGTCTTGTCTGCACTCCACTCCTCTTCACCTCATTGGTTATTTCTCAGCTCTAGGTGGGTTCTTTCTCCTTCTTTGCTGCTCTTCAGATCCATTTTGAATTCTTTTTAAAAAGTACATTATCATAGAATAGTGCAATACTCGTGTATACAAATGTCCAACCCCTCTCGGCCCTCTCCAGGAGGAACGTCCAGCTGGCACTAAACCCCGACACCTTCTCCTCGGAGATCGTCAGTGCCAAAGAGATGCGAGACATCTGGTCGTGGATCCCTGAGCGCTTCGCCCTGTGCCAACCACAACTTCTCTTCACGACGTCCACTCATGGCTGCAGCTTGAACAGGTACACCATCCAACACGGCCCTTAATGCTCTAATCCAGCGTCAGGCTGCTAACGATCGACAGGTAGCACCTGTTTAACTTCTAGAATTTGAATTAGATTTATGGCTAAAAGGCTGAAATAGAAATACAGATGTAATTCAAAAAATAAGTTTATTTTAAGAAATGCACACATTTTTAATTTGTAATAAAAAAAAAAATGTTTGTAAGTCAGTTGTCCTTCTGTCTTTGTTTTTTTTTTTTAAACAGGAAGAAAGTAATTTAGCATATTGGAAAGCAAGCTTACATTTTGCCTTGGCTGTTTATTTTTGACCTGTGCATTGTCATACTCAAGATTAAAGAATTTAATTTCCTTCTTTTATGTCTTTATTTCTGTACATGTTCTGACTTTTTCTCAACATTTGTCCAAATTCAGTCTGCACAAACCATCAGACCTGCCTTTATTGTTATGAATGATATAAAACACATCTCTCACCCTCCTCTGGGTTGGTTCTAGCTCTCATGTGAAGCAGAAGTAAAAGGTCTTCAGTCCTTTTATTAACTTAACTGTACAAAAGTAGATTGTAAAGAATTAAACGTTCACGTTTTCCTCCAGATTCTACTCGCACTGTGAAGGCTACGAGCCCACGCTGCTCCTCATCCGGACCACAGACGGAGATGTAAGCAACACACACACTCACACACACACACACACACACACTTACAAGCTTATTTCATGTATGAGTCATTTCTAATGTCAGGGATCTACAATAAAAAAGTTCAGTCCACTTGAGACGGATGTTTTTTAGAAGGAGATTTGGCCAATAATAGCAGCAACATAAACGCTCAACAGTTTACATTTCATGATAAGAATCAGTTCAAACAGTTGCTAACAGAAGGCTCAAGACTCTTCACTTAGGAAAGCGGTGAAAACACTAGACACCTTCTTCTCAAAGTCTCTTCTAACTTTGAGAACGTCACATTACACAAAGTCCAACCAACGAAGGTTATGGATCCGTCCTTCAGAATGAAAAGAGAGGAAACGTGGTTGGGAATGATTCCCTGAGTAGTTCTGTAAATGAGTATATAGAGATGACCGAGCCGGCGTGTTCTTACAGCAGCCCGTTGTTTTCAAAGTTAACTGTACACACGGGCTCAGACCTGATAACTTCAACTAATGTTACATCTCCTTTTTAATGTTTCGCTACATGAGCGTTTGAACGTCGTCATTCAGTCTGATCATCAGACCTCCGCACTCGTATTCTTGTCCTCCAGGACTGAACGTTAGTCTCAGAGGTCATGAATTCACACACTTGGATTATGATGCTATAAAAGGATCGCATCACAAACACTGACCGGCTACAGACAGTCATCTTCCACATCGTAATTGTCCTTAAGTGTGACTGTAGTTGTGTTGCAGAGAACGAAGCTGGTGCAGAAATTCTTTGTCTCTTCTTGCTTCAGGTGTGCGGAGCCTTCCTGTCCACAGACTGGGAGGAGCGAAAGAGAGGAGGCAACAAATTGAGCTTCTTTGGGACTGGGGAGTGCTTTGTCTTCAGGGTAAAGTTAACTTCCATCGTCTGACCTGCTCGCTTAGTTCTTACCTCAATCATTATTCCCTCTTTTTGTGTGTCTATGGGGTTTTTAAAGCAGGACTCATGTTTAGTGAAATGTGAATATCACAGTTGCAGTACCACACGTTTGCCACCAGAGGTTGATATTTGCTTTTTGTTTGACACGGTTCTGCTCGTCAGAATCAGCAGGTCAGGTCCTCGTTTGAAACGCTGGCTTTGTAGTTCAGAGTTCATAATATGACACTGTCCCGTCCTCTTCAGCACGAAACTAAAACAATCCAAAAACCCCCCCCATCTTCTCCGCTTGCGATAGTGCTGCATCAAGTCATAACAACACCTGGGCTAGAAATAGCAGAGCTGCCTGGTGTATGAATTATTCACCTGGCTCCTGCGTTGATGCACAGCTGCAGGCTGTCTGAGCCAGCAAACCACAAAACAGCGTCATCTCACACACTTAATACTTAAACACACACAGATCGGAAACTCCTGTAACCCGATCCAGTAGTATCTGACCCAGCCCTCACCTGACACCAGCAGGAAACTGAGACAGTCAACAAGGATGATGTCGAGCTGATGGTTTTAAAGTTGTATGATTTATCTTATTTAACCCTTCATGTCAACCTGGCTCTGATATCGATCATTGTCCCTTTTTCAGGTGAAAAACATTTTGTATACAGACTCACAGAATGTTCATTCAGAATTTGTTACAAGGCTTTGTTTAATACTCTATTAAACCTGATCGCAAATCAGGTCAATGCGTCCTTGAAAAATGTCAATGAGCCCCTGAACACTTTAACAAAAAAATAACAGTAGAAAAGAGGGAAAAAACCGAGGGGAGATGAATAGACGCAGAGCTGTTAGGCTTTCAGTGTCTCAAGACTCTCTGGGAAATGACAGTAAAATATCAACTGTTTAATAGGTACAGCGCTAAATACTTCAGTCAGATCAGTGGTGATTCATGCCGTCCTGTTGACCTTGTCTCACTTCACCATTAATGACGGTTTCAGCTTAACAGTTGAACAGAATAACTGAAGGTATTGAATCATTTGAAACCAATCAAATAGTTAACTTTGTCAGATGATCATTTCAAGAGGCTTTATCATCAGAGGGTGGGACATGTGTGCAGAGTTAAAGGGATACTTCACCCATTTACATGAAGCTTTGTATCATTAGAAACATGGTAGTGGTGTTGAATGGTCGTGAGTCCAGCCCTCATTTTGCCCTGAGACGAGAAAAATGTGTTTTTCTTTGCCTTGAAGTTTTCTTCACGGGATGCAATATGACGCTTTTTGCATCACATGAAGAAAGTTTTTTAGACAATTTTAGACATTTTTGCAATGCGGACCTCAAAATTATGACATGAACGTAGTCGTACCCTGTGCAGTGATGTCCCTGTGAATTGAAGGCTTTAGGCAGGTTAACATGGGACCGCAGATGTTGTAATGATTGATGAACTTTAGTTTGGGACGGTCCTCTGTACTCAGTATCAGAATCAGATACACTTTCTTCATCCCATGGGGAAATTCGGTAGTTATGGTTACTCTAAAACACATTTCAGCAGTATAGAAATAATTTAGACTGTAAAAAAAAAAATAGAATACAGATTCTGAATTAAAAAAAAAAATACCAGGTAAGACTGGAATAATAAGTTATATACAAGCGCACATGACTCAAAGATGGAATGTTTACAGTTACTACTATATACAATGGTTATCAATGTGGATATTGCACATTGAATTTATAGGGTTGATTATGAACAAAAGGTGTGTGACCGGTTTATAGGCAGACTGCACAGTGTTAAATGAAGTAGTCCAGTGTCCAAGAGTCGGACTCATAAAGTAAAGCATGTTGAGAGTTCTTTTTTTTAACGAGCCCATGAAGTACAGAACAAGTCATTCCCAGGTAAGTTATATATGTTACAGCTAAAGTTAAAATATATTTCTACTTTTTATCACCTTGAATTTAAATGACAGAGAAGAAGTCATTTTGTGGTAGGGCCTAAAAAAAAAAAAATAAAAAAAAAACTTTTTATCGTCACTTACACTGGGGTGGGACTTCATGTGCTCCGCCACTCAGCTGTGTAACCTCCTGCTCCCCTCTCTAGCTGAAGCCCGAGATGGAGCGCTACGAGTGGGTGGTGATCCGCCACCCTGAGTTGGCGTCCTCCATCAAAACTCAGGAACAGGAAGATGGAGCCGGCCCCGAAGTCCCAAACGCAGACAACAACGGCTTAGCGCAGCCAGAGAAACCTGTTGGGGAGCTGTCACCTTTCCTCTCCGCCCGCCACTTCAACCTCAACTCTAAGAATACATCGATGTTCATGGCTGGAAACTTTGACTCCATCATAGTGGGTGAGTGGCTTCTTAATGTTGTGTTTGGTCTGAACTTTAGCCTAGAAGGTTGGATTATTAACCTTTGATCGTATTGAATGTCTAAAAGAAGTAAATAGATAAGAGAGCTGTTTGAATAGTGTGTTTTTGTGTGTGATCAGGCGGTGGTGAAGGCAACGCTCTCTACATTGACTCTGAGCTCAACCACGGGCGCACCGGCCGATGCACCACCTTCGACAACCCGCCACTGTGCGCTGAGAGCTTCCAGGTTTCCCTGCTGGAAACGTGGGGCTTTGAGGATACCATGTCCAAATAATGCTGTCATCATGAACACACGCAACATATGCACTGCTTACATGTAAATCCATGCAGAAAAAGTGTGTGCATACAGTTCACACTTGTACATTAGAAAAAAAAAGAGATCATCATATAAAATGTCCAGCAGAGATATGCAAACAAAACTACATCCGTCCTTAATGACAAATAAAATAAGTATATTTTTCTTTTATTTATTAAAACATTGAATTTCAACATGTGAATAAAAATGTGATTTTTTTTTTCTCTCTTTTTTTTTTTTTTTCTCCTGTTTATTTTTGTATTTTCAGATTTGTTATTATGGTGTACTAATTATGTGAAAGTGTCTGGTAATATGAAAGATATGTTCAGGACTAAAGAAAAAGTCAGTTTAACTAGTTTGTAAGTCAGCTGTGATGTCTCCATGTTCATGCTGGACTGAAAAACAAACCAGGTTTAAATGTCTGAATGTAAGTGCAGTCGTGTTCTGTGTTTAACCTTTATCTGCCAAATGAGCTGTAGCTCTGCAGTCTGTTGAAACATGTCGCTAAGCTAACCATGTTGACTAAGTGGGGTTAAAGGTTAAAAAACCTGAAGTCAACATTGATTATTTTGGTGAGATTTGCTTTTAAATGTAAGAAAAGAGGAAGAAGTGGTGAAGTTGTTCTGGCTATGATTGATTCTTTTTTTTTTTCCCCTGACTTGATCTCTCCTGATTTAATCATGGTAAATATTTGTGAATATCAGTGGTGAAGTTGAGTGTTGCAATTCTAGCACTTTATATGGAAGCTTTCTATTTGACCCAGTGTCTCTCCTGTGTATGGTGTATGGATTTATGTGAATAACGGGACAAACTTTTTCAAGAAAAAGAAAACTACAAATGATAGATATAAATGCAGTAAGGTCCTTCTCCTCTTCTTAACATTTTCCGTCCTTTGCAGTGTGAAGATAGCAACAAAAAGTCCAAGATTATGCCCTGACTGCAAAGTGTTGTTGGAGTCTCACCTCCTGGTTGTTATTGTATGTTCAAAAGTGCTCTGGTGAAATATCAGTTAAGAAACTACAAATGTATTCTACGTGAGAAAATACACAAATCTACTTTCAGCAGCTGTGTGTGTTTCATTGTTTTCTTATTCTTTGTTTTTTCTTCTTTAAAATTGGTTCTATCTCTGTCCTGCAGCAAGATAAGGACATTTCTTCAGACTGTCACAGAAATGTGCCAGATGCCTTTTTACAGTCATGTGACCCCCTAATCCTGGTCTCCTTGTTGTGGTTAAGTCTTCACTCATAGTAGTTACAGCTAGCTTGCTTGTCCCAGAAAGTGTTTTCTTTACATCTTAAGATTGTCTTTTATGTTATGTTAAACCTTGTTTGTGTGAAAATGAAGAATCTAAACGCGTTTCAAATGAATTAGATGAAGCAACTGAAGTTTGAGCGGATGCATTCAACAACAGTAGACTTGATCTTCCCTTTTGAGGCTGGGTCTAAAGTACTGTGACTACTCAACTACTCATGCACACTTCTTGATGCACTTTGTCTATTTATTGTTTGAACGTTGTGTGGATGTGTCTACTTTGTGGATGCTGACAACAAACTGCATGACTGGAAACTATTTGGCAGGGATGAGTCAGTTATACTACAAATACATTTACAAAAGACTTCCACTTCTTTTTTTTTTTTCTTCTTTTTTTTTTACAATCAGCCGTATTGCAGATTTCTGTGACATCTCATAGGGAAAAAGGAGCCACCTCACAGCACGATGTCTTCTTCCCACATTTTTTAAAAATGAGATATAACAGTTTAAAACCATTCCTTGTTAATCGATGCATCTCAGCTCCATTAATATAGCGTTCATTTTTAGTGTGCGTGGCACATCCTAAAGCATCCGTGTTGTATCTAAGAACGCAAAGTGTTTGAGTAATTCCTCCTTTACAGTAAGAAGCATCGACACGGTGCTATTCATTCTGGATTCACACTCTGCTAATCGCACATGCACTTCTATATTTAGCCTCTCCTTTGGGTGTTGGTCTGGCGCATCTCCTGAAAACCACGCTTCCCAGGCTCGAGGAGTAAGATGCTTAAGTGTTTAACTCTACACAGAGGTGGGTCTCTGCTCGGACAGCCCCCTGCCCCTTAGATAAAGGGCAGTGGACACGGGGGATTAAGAGGCAGACTAAGGACGTCCTAACAAGTAATGTTTTTGTGCACAGTTTGAAAATAGTTATTTGATTTATGAACAGAAAAGAAGTCCAGTTTTACATTTATAACACATAGTAACTGATCACTGCCTTGTGGACTGTACATCTGTCCTTCAAAATAATTATTCATGATGTGTGTTGTACTTTTTGGACACAAAATACTTTCTGTAGAAACCAATCAAATGTGAAAAGTACAGAACAGAGTCCGAAGGATTAAGGTTCATTTAGGATGATCAGATGCATTGCTGTTGTACATAAAACAATGTTCAAACAGGAAGTGGTAAAGGCATCATGGTGCATCTTGATTAATATCTTGATTCAGTCATGTTGTGGGAAGAATATTCACTGAACACCTTTCTTGTAAAGATCTGAAAATGAAGGCCCAGCCTTATAATAAAGCCTGGTCTTATCCTGTCCTATTGATCAATGCCACTCAAGGACGAGGGCATCAATCTAACCCTCAATCCATGAAGCCGAAACAAACACAACATAATGATTTGACACATGATACTGTTGTATGTTGTTAAATGAGCTGGTTGTTTGCAAATGTCTGCAGAATACAAACATCATAATCCATCATAATCATTCATGCCTCCAAAATCTATTCTTTTGCATAATTTGGCAGCAATAGTATGATGTTTGCTGTGTAAAGCATTTGAAAGGAAGACTCTGATGCTGCTGTAGAAATTGCATCACGAGTCGAGGGGCTTTTTAGTGATATGAGGGGGTGGGGTCCATCTCTGGTGCTGACTAGACCAGGCAATGCAGAGAGGGAGCAGGATGGAGGGATGGATGGAGGAAGTGCACAGGAGGTGGAGGAGGAGGCTTGGGGACTGCAAGCTCTGTCTGACTCACACACAATCACACACACACACACACACACACACACACACACACACTTCCTATGGTGTCCTAGCTCTCCCGACCCCTCCTCTTTCTGAATCTCTGAGCGTACACTTGCTGGGAGCTATACAGTGAAATGGGGATTCTCGGTTCCCTCCCCCACCAACACATACACAGTCAACCTCACATTCTCTCACTCTCACGCTCCACGTAGCTGCATATCACAGCAGACTGTGAAACCACCCTATATCCTGCATGGTAGTGTCCTGGTGCTAAATGCAGATATGCGTGCATGCAACCTTGACATTTTCAGCATTTAGAGAGATCCCTTCAATCAGTAGCTGGGTTTTCTTGAAGCAGAACATTTGGTGTATTTATTAACAACATATTGGCATACTCAAATATGAATAATGTGTACATGTCCTTTGTTTTCTTTTATTTCCTGGTTAAAACCTCAAATCAAAATAAAAGCAATGTCTCCACACCCTCTTGCTTATTCTTGAATTTGATGATTGAGCCTCTGAAGGGTGAATGCTGGATAATATCAATGGGGGAGCCTGCAGCGGAGCACACCAACATGATGCCCAATAGGGGTGACCTTCAAAAATAAATAAATAACAAAACATTTAAATACTTTATTCGTTGTAGTTCTTAATTTGCTTTAACCATCGCCCCTAATGTCACACGTTTCCTCCTGAAACCCTGTATATGATTTACACACTCGGTTACGGTAGGCCCCCCCCTCTACACACCCAGCAGATGAGGTTTTACCCACACGGCAAGTCAGGTGATACATTTTCCGCTTCGCCATTTTGTGCTGCTGCTGCGCCGGCTATTTATCTGAAGAGTCGTGACTGTCCCGTTTACACTGATAGTTTAGCTGCTCAGACGGTTCCTGCTGTACTCGGGTTTTACACTTCAAGCCTGTGGCCTTTCATAGGGTTCGCCAAGTGCGATTTTTTTGCGTCCATACTTCTAATAAATTTTGTATATTTAGTTGTATTTTTGTACTGTGTGAGTAAGAATGTCGGCCGAAAGCCCCGAATACTCTCCGTTCTTCGCAGTGATGGGAGCCTCTGCGGCCATGGTCTTCAGCGGTAATTATTACACCTTTTGTATTATATCTGGTAACTTTAAAATAAATGCCAATGTGTAATATTGACAATAATATGCATTTAAATATACCCAATAGGGTGCTTTTAAATTGTCAACGATTGTGACGCTTACTAGTAAAAGCCATCGGCTAGCATTAGCCTGGCTAACGTTAGCGCGCAATGCTAATCTTGAGATGTCATATATTCAGACTGAACAGTCAGTTAGAATAATCTTTGAGTTAGGTTAAGTTTATGCATTGAAATGTTTGACTAGTTGTTGTAAATGAGCACTATTATTTTAGCGATAGATAGATAATAGCAGTAGAGACTATATGTTAGCTTTGGTGTTAGCCTAGCTAGGTTTGCTGTAACGTTACGCTTTCTCTACATGTTTTTATAAATGATAAGATAAAATGCTCTGTATTCAGAAAATGTTTTATAGAAACTGTGCCTGTTAGTGGAAAGATATTTAATGGTGTAAAACAGTTTAAATTTATTATCTAACAACTTGCAGCCTTTTCTCGTTGAACTTTACTTCAGGTGTTTATTTTTTATTTCCAGCTTTAGGTTTCACATTAAGATATTGAGATGTAGAAACCAAGAAAATGTATGAGATTTAAAATCGATTAAACGATTAGTTGAAGCTTTAAAGTATGTATCAGCACCCAGTGACGCACAGTCGTTGTATTGACGTCGTGTTACGTTTCATCTGTCAAATCTCTGCACGCACAATCACATTTATTTGCATTTATATATTATCTGAAAACCCGATGTTCTCACAACTTCAGCGAAAACTGGAAACCAGGATCAGCTGGTTAACTTCCTTATTGCTGAGAGGAATGACATAAGGTCACATGATGATCACATGATGAGACTTCTGACTCGGAAATGCCGTCTGTCTCCTGATCTTTTCAAAAACGAGAGTATTGTTACAAAGTTAGAAATCAATGTGTGCAGAAAACGGTATTCATTTGAATTCATGATAGATTGTCTGACCACATGTTAGTGTTATTGGATAGGAAATGGGAAGTTGCACAGAACGTTGTAACTTTATCTATTGTTGGTCATATCTGTTTTTATTGAGCCTTGTTTATTGCTTTTATTTCCGAAAATAAAGATAGGAGCGTCATCAGATGCTAAGGGAGTGATTTATTATCAGAGCTAAGGCCTGCATGTGACTTAAGGTGGTTGGTGGGATTGATGCAGCTCCAATATGAAATCCATAAATTAGGAGTGCTAATTGAGCATGTCGCAGAGGGCATGTCCTGCTGCAGCTCCAACCTGAGCCGTTTGTGGTGATACATGGTGCAAACATACGTCTCTGTCCGGGAGTTTGTACTGACTTGAACATTTTTTAATCTTTCCAACGTGCCTATTTTTCAGTCAAATCGTGAAAGGAATTTGTGTATTTGTAATCGTCTTTCAGCAAATTATTAAACTGAACATAAATCTGGTTTAATTTTTTTTTTTTTTTCAGATTGAAGTTTAAATAATTTCAGAATAAATTCTGGGATTTATCTTGCATGTTACCTGTTTAACTACAAGGCATCACAATTCATGACGTAAAAACAACCTAATGGCCCATGCAGCTTCTATATTTGGTTTTACATTGGACAATGTCCAGAGCCAACGCCAACGCTGGTCTTGTCATAGCTCAGGTTTAATGTGTAGTGATGGGGAAGGGCAGCGTGGTGGTGACGGCCCTGAAGGCGAGCAGCACTACTGGTCTGTGGTAGTGAAGGAGTGACAGCTGGGGAATTAGCTGGTAGGGAGGGGATCACGCTGGCACAAAGCAGGGACGTGGTAGTGGCGGGACAGACGGGGAGACTTGATGATTCAGACTTTAGCTTTGAGGGTCTTGAACTGCTTGGTGTCAGTAAAAAAGACATTTTGTCTTGTGTGTTTTTAGATTAAAGCAATTTAAATGTAGCTAAAGGACTATTTCCAATATTCACTTCCTATGTACTTGGTTATATTTTAGCCATTGGTCCATATTTAATTCTTTAAAACATCAATGTCACACTCAAACAATTCTCAAATAGTGTGAATATTGTATTATATATATTATTAATATTATATTATATCATTTTCTATTTTTAAATCATCACTGAGGACTGGCATTTGCAGTAATGATCCATGATCCGTCGTGTTCAGGTGTCAGATGATGTTGCACTCTTTGAGTAGCCTGCTGATGGTGATCTGAGAGGACTTCCCTCTTTAGTGACGCCTGACTGTGAACAGGTGACACTCAGAAGGGGCCCTAACCTCTTTGACGAGAACAGCCACACCCATCCAGGCTCCGCTGAAGCCGTTTCTATGTTTCATTAATTGTATTAGTTTCATTTAGTGTTTTTATTATTATCTCTTTTAAAGTAAAACAAGTTGAGCCTGGCTTGAAGTGAGTGATTATGTACTTTTAGTCTTGCTGACAACAATTGTAGATATCTGCTACCAAGATTAGAACAGCATCTTTGTCATCAGCATCTGCCTTCCTAAATCCCTCCTACAACAAAATGTCTGGTTGTTCTGGCACACAGTCTACAGTGGTTAGGTATAGTTGTTGATGGCAGCATATTTCACTTTCTAGCCAGTGTCATGATTTCTACATGAACCTTCATAGGCAGCTGAAGTGATGCTGCTGCAGCTGGGAATTTAAAAAAAAAATTTTTTTCACAACTGCAGCATGACTTTCTTCCTTTTTTTTATTCTTTGAAAGCAGTGAGCTTCCCCATTCCCCCACTCTTCAGAACAGGCCCGTGTGCCGTGTCCTGCGTGGGCTTATTGCATGCAAGCTCATCCCTGGCTGTAGGCCCCTCCCCGCTGTGACATCACAAGACGTCACAAGGGCATCCCATACATGAAATATTCTGCAGGGAGGGGCAAAAAAAAAAGAAAAAGGAGAAGGAAAAAAAAGCTGTTCACCTAAACTGAGGGGATTAGGATTATAAACCCAGACGTTGTGCTTCCACACAAACGCAGATGCCGACCTTCCATCCATCAAATGTTTAATCGTCAGGACAGTATGATGGCTGAGGACTTAAAGGCTTCTCCATGGAGCCTCACCTGTCACACCTCATTGAGGCCCGGCTAGAAGGGGGGATAACGTTACCGACGGCAACAGATAGCGCTGGTTGTAAAAGCTGTTAAGATAAAGACTTGGATGTTTCCAGTATATTCTCTTAAAGCTGCTAAATTTGATGTGAAAAATATCTTTATGATTTCTATATTTGTCAGGTTTTATTTTGAACTTCTGAAAAAGGTTTTATGGCCTTTCTTCATGTGATGCACTCTGAATAGTTTGTGCTGGCTTCGCACAATTTATTCTGTGAGCAGTCTGACATTTCCACAAAGTCAGTAGAAAAACGAATCCGAGATCGTTTCTTGTGTTGTGAAGACTGTGCCAGGTTTCACTCAGACGCATCTCCACAAATGAACAGGAGTGATTTAACCTTGTGTTGGCGGCTAAAGTCTGACGACAGGATCAATGCAGGGGACGTGGCCCGCTGCCACGAGCACATTTTGAAGATTGGCCCTCGTCATCCTTGTGTCTGCCTCCCAGGTCTTTTTTTTTTTTTTTTTTTTTTTTTAAACCAGAATGCCTCCCAGCTCGTCTCTGAGTGAACCAGAACTACCTCCAGGCTTGTGCTACACATTGTGCAGAGATGAGAGGGCAGGAAACCTCAGGCTGTGTGCACAAAGACGATAGCTCAGGAGGCATTTCCGTTAGAATCATCATCAGTATGTTGGCTGTGATGCAAGAAATCTTCCACTGCCAGGTCCTTGTTTAATACACCGATAACATGTCAAGATGTGCACAAAAATCCAAGGATGTACAAGCATACTCCTTTTGTAAGTTGTACTGACGGGGTAATTCAACTCTGTTTACAAATTGCAGACGAGTGACAAACTTGTCGTGTAAAAAGCGAGAGAGGGCAAACATATTTAAACAGCATCGTAGAATGTGCAGAAGTTGACAAGGTCTTCCTCTTTCATGATAAATTACATGTTATGATAGTGAACGCACCGCTGCTGCACTCGGGTTCTCCAAATCCTTTTTTTTTTTCCTTCTCTCACTAGTTTTGCCTCGGCGGAGGAAATAAACAGGTTTATATCAGCAGGAGTGTGACATCAGGGAGATCTTGTCAAACCAGCTCTCTGGTTCATGACACACACCTGAGACCTGTGAGCCTCTGACAGACGACAGTCACTTATGTCCACACGTCTCATGTGGACTGTTACATGTGTATTGTTCCTGGAAAAAGGGATCCTCTGTTGCTCCTTCTGTTTGTCAATTTTTTGTCAACGTACACAATAGAAACGAGTTCCTTATGTCCTCTTGCTGCGGTCTATCTGGATACACGTGTGTTCTAATTTTAGAGCGTAGTGATCATTGACTCTCTCTCTTTCTCTGCTCCTGCAGTCCAACTCTTGTGACGTAGGTTCACTCTGCTTTCGAAGCTAACATGCTGATGTAGCTCTTTCCTCCCTTCCCTCCCCGACACGTTTCACTGATGCTGGCGAGAGAGTTGCGTGCACGCGAAGGTGCGCGCAAGCTGTGTGTATTGCCAGTCCTCCGATGATGCTGCTCTTTTAAGATATCAGCAGTGCGCGTGTGCTTAAGCCTGATGAGGCTTTTTCATTCAGATGTTGATTTACAACTCTGCAGCTGTCTGCCAGAGACATCAATAAAAAGATGAGGATTGAAGACGATTTGTGGAGATAGGAAAGTGTGATTAAAGGTGTTTTTTGGTCCCAAGTCTGCATCAAGAATAAAATCTGTTATTTCCCCTTTGATATCAGCAAAATTCCCCCGGTTGGGTCACGTTGGATTTTTTAGGGGAAGAGAAACTGAATCAGTCGTGTTTTTGCTCCATCTCATATTTCACTTCTGCTTCATTATTCAGCTGTGCCTTCTACTTATTCTAGTCAGCCTGCTAGCTTATTACACCTTTCATTGGATTGCATTGCACTCTATTGTTTTGCTGTTTATTTATCTGAAGTTATTCTCTCTCCGCCCTACCAGCCTTGGGAGCAGCCTATGGCACGGCTAAGAGCGGTACAGGGATCGCCGCCATGTCCGTGATGAGGCCGGAGCTCATCATGAAGTCAATCATCCCTGTAGTCATGGCGGGTATTATAGCCATCTACGGCCTGGTAGTAGCAGTGCTGATTGCAAACAACATCTCAGAAAAAGTCACCCTCTACAAGTGAGTTTGTTTGACCTTGTGTATGTTTTTTTTTTTTTTTTATCAGACACCCACAGCTCATGAACATTTCACGGGGGTCCACTCAATACTGTCATGGTTTGGCCCTTCAATCTGTTGAGGCTTGCTGTCGGCAAGATAGAAAACAAGCAGGGGAACAGCAGATGTTTAAATTTAGATACTGTACAATAATGACAACCATACCCAATCAAAAAACATCTATGCCTTTTGTATATCATTCAAAAACATCTACAAATGTGAAAACAGGTCACTGTTCTTTAAAGAGAAGGATAAGCAGGAATTATAAATCTTGGAAAATGTGAAACTAGCAGAAATCACAGGGATTTGGTTTATAGCCCGACCGATTCATCAGCCAGCCATCAAGTGACTATCAGAGTCAGCGATTTTAATTTCAGGTATTCGCTGACTGCTAGCTTATATATCTTCACCAGTCAAATAAGGTATCATTAGAGTAGCATGGTGTTAGACTAGCAGCGTGGGCTTTTTGGATGACTACAAACATTATCACTCTTCAGTGTGGAGCGGTGACGCACGGACATGTGCAGTTACTCTCCAGTTGATAGACCTTCTTGTCTTCATTAAATACATTTAGTTTAATTGTTTAAAAAGTGCATTTGAGGGTTTGGTCGGGCCCTAACTTGTTGGATCAGAAGTTGCAGGTAGCAGAGTCATCCCAGTTTGGACAAACTAAACACCTGATCAACACACTGTCTCTTATCCAACAGTCGACAGAAGAACTTGACATTTGCATTTTTTTTAGTTGACAATTTCTTTACCACTGAATTGTCATTTTGAACATTCCTCCCGCTGACAAACGTTTCTCTCTTTGAGCTCAGGAGTTTCCTCCATCTGGGCGCCGGACTGAGCGTGGGCCTCAGCGGACTGGCGGCAGGCTTCGCGATCGGCATCGTGGGAGACGCGGGCGTGAGGGGCACGGCTCAGCAGCCGAGGCTTTTTGTGGGCATGATCCTGATTTTGATTTTTGCTGAGGTCCTGGGTCTTTACGGGCTCATTGTCGCCCTCATCCTCTCCACGAAATAAAAAAAAAAACAACCCACCATACAAACATCTCCACTACAAGATCTGTCCTTTATGTTGCTGCTGGAGAAAAAAAAGTTTTAAATGGGAAAAAATTGTAAAAAAAAAAAAAAAAAAGAATAATTCAGCCACACAAGATGAAAGAAGTGAAGGCGGAGAAAAAATGAATTAAATGGCTCCATAAATATGGTCTTATCTCAACAATGTGTACAGTCGTCCCGATTTGATAGTCAACTTGTAAATGCGCAATGTAGTGATTTGTCTGTCTTGTGTGTTTGTGTGTGTGTGTGTGTTTCAAAACAGTTGTATGATGAAGATTCCTTTTTTCCCTCCACTTATTTCAGGCCTTCGGGCCGGCTGAGGAAGTCCGGCCTCTGGTCGTAGAGAGCTGACCAAAGGGCCGCACAGCTTTTTCTCCTCCCGTATCAACCTGGGAGTCGACACAATTTCTGCATTAATCTCGAGGATCTATTTGTAAAGAGAAATGTATATGGACTTACGATTTTTTTCCACTGATTTTATTTATAAGAAATTGTTCATTGAACTGTTTATTGCAGCAAAAGTCTTTAAATCCCCAGGGTATATTATACATATTATATACAGACATATAAATATCTATATAGATAGATTTAATGCACTGTGGGGTAATTGTGATAAGTGGTTGGAATTCCTCTGGATGTAATTCTTGGTTTAATAAGTAAGATTGCCTTTAGTATGTTGCTGGTGAAATGGGAGTTTTTGTGTGTAGCTGTATTCTAATCATTACGCAAACATCCTCAAACTTCAGTGTTTTTTCCTGTAGTACTGCTGTTTGCATTAAAGGTGTGTGCGCCCCGTGTTGGGTCTCACAAGTGTAATTTCCAAAAAGTCATCTCCATCTTTTTCACCCACTTCTCCTCCCCTCTCCTCCGTGGCTGTACTTCATCTCATCCACATTCCAGCCATTAAAATCCTGCATGGGTTTCAGTGTGTTGTTGCTGTTGGTTGTAAGGCTGAAGAGCAGGCTACTTTCAGAAGAGTAAACCAAATCCAAATGTGTGTTTAATGTTGTACAGCTCTTCCCAAAAGAAAAGGCTTGATGTTTTCCCTTGTAGCGGTGAACAGACGTGCAGTGAGGTTAATGCTCAGGTTTGAGCTACTTTCATGCAAACACCGGTACATTTTGATCTGGGGTTTGTTTTCTGAAAATGGACCTGCTGCTGAAGCATTTACTGAAGCGCCATCTACAATCCTGTATTACCACTGGTGTTGAAGTTAATCCTGATGTGTCGACGTTTGTCACAATCGAATTAAAGAAGATTCCAACTTAGAGTTGACTGATTCCACACACAAGGGGTTTTAAGAATTGTATGACAAGTTTTATGAAGTCAGAATGAGTTACAATAGTATCACATGTCTCTAAACAGAGTAGCAAAGTTGCAGTTTCTCCTGTCCAGTGAGATATGATCTTCACACTGTGGTTCACACCCTGAGACAGAACTGCTAACAAAGCACATACTGTACTGGTAGCACATACACATTAACACAATCAGGTGTAACAAGATGAGTAAAAGTCTTTATATGATCAACTGTACAAGATGACGGAACAGAAATCATTACATCTGTCAATCAGTCCTTTTTACAACAATCCAGGAAGAAACTGGTAGATTTAAGCAGTTTGGAGGCTGTTGAGAAGAATCTGTGAAATACTGCTGATAGCACTGAAGGTGGCGCTGTCGGGAAACGACTGCTGGAAGTCTTTGCCCTCCTCTATGCTGGAGCTGAGCAGAGGATCCAAGGGCACAGAGCCTGAAAGAGGGGAAAGGTTAATAAATATCGACCACCCAAGATTATGTATTTAACACCTGATATAACAATGATCACCACCTTAATGCTTCAATGCACTCAACTAACGCACAACTGAATCATCTGATAATCAATAGAAAGAATCAAGAGGCTGTTTCAGAGCATTGGCTTTTCTCTCAGCCACAGGCGAGACTGAATTAGCTGCATCATTACTCACAGGATTGATCCGCATAAAGCACTGAGACAAACGGAGTAGATTCATTCATATGACTGAGGATTATTGAGAAGTATGCATCGTGCTTTTACAGAGCGTTTTTTTAAACCTCTGCTCTGAAGTCTACATCGACCATTTTAACATCAAGCCAGTGATGTAAAATGCCTCCTAAATCATGAATGGATGGGAGGAGTGATGTGTCGTCAGAGTGTGCTGCGCCACCTTGTGGCTTGAAGCGAACGTTACATGTTAATGAATCCTAACGAGAGCTCACCGAGGAACACTGATCCAGTCAGCTTGGCTAACTCTTCTCCGCCACCCTTTGAGAAAATGTTGCTGCATTCCTGCAAAAAAACATTTGTTATTGTTTCATTACATGACACATCACATTTCATGAAGCCTTTTTGATATTTTACTTCTGAATAGTACACATTTGATGGTATAAAAAAGGTATTTACTGAACAATGTGGACAAACAAAGCCGCTCATGTTCTCGATGATGCCCAGGATCCGAACGCCAGTCTTCTTACAAAAAGTGATCTCTCTCCTCACGTCTCCGGTTGACACTGCCTGGAGACAACACGAGACAAAAACATTTTCCTCCAATGTCACGTCTCTTACAAAACATGTTCTAAATATGCACAGAACAATCTCAGGAGTAGGTCTGCATAATGTCATACTTTCATCATTATTGTGATGTGAAAATGCTCAATAAGCAAATCTCTAAAGATTACATTAAAATGAAAAGAAGAAGAGCCTTATATTTTCAGATGGAGCCCTTGATACATGGGGCATGCAGTCACAAACCAATAAAATAGAGCGCCATCTGGCTACTAATGACCAAAGTTAATTAATTGGGGTCAACTTAATTGCACTGTGAGACAAGCTAGCATCATGGGCGCTTCTAGGGTCTGTTGGGGCCCTAGGCAAACATTCATTGGAGGCCCCTCCAACCAGTTTCCATTTTTACAGCAATAATACACGTGACAATTAGCAGGGCATTGATAGAAAGTGCTGTCAGATGGGGCCCTATTAGGCAGGTTTCCTACTGTCATGGCAAAAAGTGCACATTTTGAGGCAATGCTGTAGTTTAAAGTTCGTCAGCCTTAGAGGGGCCCTCTACTGGCCTGGGGCCCTAAGCTGTTGCCTGCCTTACCTGTTGAAAAGCAGCACCTCTGGCTAGCAGGATAACCGAGTAAGGAGTGAAGCTTAAGGTAAATGTAATCGTTGATGAGGACCACGTGTGTGATCAAAGCAGAACTTCTGCTGATTGGAATGATTTTGGATTCAGAGACAGCAGCTGGAATGAATGAGCTTTGTGTTTACAGCAAACTAACAGCTTTCCACAGTAGATAAGACTCCTGACTGTTTTTGTGAGTTATAATATGTAAGCAGATGTTGGAAGATTTTTTTTAAACTTTGGTTTTAATCTAGTTTTGAGGCGCAGGGATCGGAATAAGCTTTTAACTATGACAACATAATATATGTTAACTTTCTGTTCTGTCATTTCTTTTTTTGTTTAAAACTCTTTTTTTAAAATCTTATCTCAGACTACTTATTGTGAGACAGCCAAATCTGAGTCTTCTTTAAACCAGTGTGAACCTTCCCTTACTGCGTGTTCCTTACACTATATGTGGAGGGTTTCACAGACTCATGGGTACCTGAGGCGTAGTGACCAAAATGGCTCCATCCACTCTGTGTTTTTTGAGGTTTTCCAGTACTGATATATGCTCATCAGACGTCCCCGGTGGTGTGTCCACCAGCAACACATCCAGCTCCCCCCACGCTACATCTGACACAAACTGGCCAATCAGAGCTGTCGGAGAGAACATTCAGAGATGGAGAAAGGAATTCGAAAATGGAGGAAAATGGAGGTGGTAATTAATACAGTAAAATATATTTATGTTAAAGTAACAATGTCCACACATTAGGTCTGTTTATATTATTAATGTTGAGAGCCAAAACAAGTGGCATACGCACCCGTCTTCTTGGGTCCCCTCCACACCACTGCCTCATCGGGGTCCTCCAGCAGGAAGCCGATGGACATGAGGGCGAGGCTCTTCTCTGCGTCTGTGTAGACGGGCACCCACCCCGAGTCACACTGGTGCACATCAGGCCTGCCAATATTCAGCATGCGGGGGATACTGGGCCCACACAAGTCAACATCCAGGATGCCAACCTGATGGACACAGAAAGTTAAATATAAAATTATCGATGCTGCTCATTTCTTGATCATAGCCACCTTTAGTTTCTCCTCTCTGTTTTGATAAGGAGGAAAGGAAAATGGATTATGGTTAAACCCTGTATTCTGGTCTGATCTTTAAACTCACCTTCTTACCAGCATGCCTGAGAGCCAGAGCTAACTCTGTGGTGATGGTGCTCTTCCCCACGCCTCCTTTCCCGGACAGGACCAGAACAACATGCCGGACGTGCTCCAAGCTCCCTTCTGATGTTTACAGTAAAACATTTGTTTAGTGAAACGCGACGACAGCAGAGACACACAAGCGTTTAAAAGTTAACAGTCATTAAATAATGACAAGCCTTTCACGTGACTGGTGACAGATGTGACGAGTGAAAGGTCAGGGAGAAATGTGGCAGTGACGTCATGTTTCATCACCTGAGTTCATAAGTTCATTATAAACAGGTAAGCATGCTTCACGTAAGGTCCTAATTAACTCGATCTCTGTAAATAATACACGAATAAAAGAAACTCTGCAGCTGACATAACACAGCTGCATTTTAAACTTAAGCTGCTGTTTTATCCGCGTTCTCGAGAAAGCCAGTTAGCTAAGCTATGAGTTAACAAATTACAAAACACGCAGACTTTTCTTACAGCTGCTAATTTCATTTTTCGGATTATCAAGCAACAAGAAGAAGGGTAAATTAGGGGTAAAACTTCTGGAAAGGTTACTTGTCCTACCATTACTTGGTTCCATACTTTAGATATGAGATTTCAGTCATGCACGCTGCGCAGCTCAGTACTTCCTTATATCGTCACATCCCATCTGACCAATCACTGGGCGAATTTTATAGTTTGGGCCCGCCTTTAATCCAATGCCACCAATAGCCTGTCGGTGCAAACCATGGTGCATTCAACTGTATCAGATATGCTAGAAAAAAGAAACATGATTCTGTTTGCAATACTTGAGGTTAAATTTATTCTAAAGTCAGAAGAAAGTGTCCTTGTCAAAGGTAAGCATTTTATCCAGACAACTCAGGATTTTTTTTGATCATCCTATTTTTTCCAATTGTCAGATAAAGTAAATGTTCAATAGTTCACCTTAAAGAATCTTTATATAATCATTTTAGACTTCAGTAGCCACTAGTTTAGTCATAAAGACTGCCTGAAAATATCTACATAGTATAATATTTCTATTGATGAATTTTATTATTTAATCTTGCACAGCGCTTTTCTTTTTCTTTTTGTTTGTTTTATTTTAATTGCTTCGCTCTTCATTTACAGGAGGTACATATTTAGTCACATTATAATTCGTGCGAGAAAAAGTTACCCATATTATCTAAAGTTGACTGAATGAATGACATTAACAACTCCCCCAGTTGAGCTCTTATCCAATGAGAAGGAGACAGGGGCGTGGAGCTGTAATGTTTACGTCTCGCCTGGTCAGAAGAAGTGGGACAGAGTGCAAACTGCAGCTGTCATACTGTGGGCGGATATAGAGGCACAGAAGAGTTCAATGAGCCACTGCAAGACTGTGTATAGAAAGACTACAGTAAGGTAAGGACATAACGTAGCCTACCTAGTTTTTCAAATGTAGGTATTTGAACTGCACTGTGGTTGAATGACTTTCATGATTGAGATAAAGGTAATGCCAAACCCCCCCCCCCCCCCCCCAAAAAAAAAAAAACTAGTGTTTTATGAACTCAATGTAAGTAAAGTATATGCTGAGTTTTAAAGAAATAATACTCTTCTCCTTGGTGGGTGAGGCAGAGATGATTGAATACAGTCTATGTTCTTTAACTTGTGTGGATCACTAAGAAAAGTAAGTAGCCTACTGTTGTGTTTGAATAAATAGAACAAATAGGACTTTCTTTAATTAGCTGATATCTAAGGAACAAACACTGTCTTTGTTCAAATATGACTTCATCCATATATCACATCAGCCAAAACTTTGGTTGGCAAAGGTACTGTAGTGCGTCTTCACTGGGTTGTCCAGATGATGCATTGACAGTATGTAGGGTAAAGACCAATTAAATTGAGACTAGCTCCAGACTAGCTAATCTAAATTAATGGCAGTTATCTCCTGCACCTGCTTGCAAAGTACTCACCAGCTGCTGTATTCAGAGGAGGCATTAACAAGAGACCTGCTATCATGGTGACAGTGTTGAGGAAGTAAAGACTTGTTGGAGTCATTAATGGGTTATTAAAGAGTACATTCATAATGATTGTTTGTAATGTAAGACAAAGTAGACGTGTTTTTTTTTTTCTCTCAACTATACAGTTCACTAGTAAGAAAGCTTGTTTGGTTGTATTCTGTAAAACACAGTTCAACAACAAATGTGGAGTACAACATGTTCAAATGTTCTTTTTAATTAATTGTATTGCTTCAACTTCACTGATTGTTGTTTTGTCTTTAGGAGAAACACATTTGTTCGGCGTTCATTTGTCACATTAAAATGTCTCCCATCGTAATAATGGTGAAACATCTGACCCAGGTTTTCCTTTAAAATGATTATTAAGTAGGTCATAAATGGAAAGAGTAAAAAAAAAAATACAAATTTATAGTATATACCATATCACTTCTGCTTCTCCAGAAACACATCTAATGTCAATGAAATTAGCAGATCCTCTTGTGTTTAAGTGTTACATTCAATATAAGCAGCTGTTATCACACAAAGCATGTTTAATTTATGATCTTTGTACACAATGCAGCCAACAAGCCAGGTGACCTTACCTGTGTATGGGCTGATGCAGCTCGCTGACAGACATGCTGGGTTTAAAGGTTAAACAAGTGCATGGAAACACTTCCTGCTGCCAACTGTGACATATGGGCTTGATGGAAAAAAGGCAGGATTGTACACAGGGATCAGTCTTTATGTGCGTAGTTTCCTCACAAGGATTGTTTGCAACTTCACAAACTATATGAGAGCCGGTGTAGAAGGCTAAGGTAGTGAAAAATGATTCCAGGTCACTGTTAACTGACCTACTTTCAGCAGCTCTACACGTGTGTGAGAAATATGAGAACATAGACACATGCATAAACATTTTCAAAAGAGGAGTCAGTCCCTTATCGTTGTCAAAACTTAGTCAGCATGATTTCTATAATATTCTCTTTAATATGAAACAGCATTTCATGATTTATTCCATCCTGAATTTCTTGGAAAATGTGTCATCTGATATGCATTGTTGTGAGAGAATATATAAACTAGGAAATGTAGTTCAACGCTGACCTTACTTGACCTACATACAAAGGTATGTGATCTATGTTGCCCATGCCAGCTGGTGGTAAGGTGTCAGGTTTGCTGTTCACAGAGCTGCCATGCTAAGGAGAGGCAGGAACGGTCGAGCTCGACATGTGGCCTTGACTGAAACACGGCACGAGACAGATGCCATGGCAGTGATCCAGACATCGGACAGGGAGGAGTGGGAGGGTCGGACAACGACACAGGTGAGATATTATGTGGTGGCAGTAAAATCTGAGAGAGGAAAGAGTCTGGAACGTCATAGAGAAATTTAGAATTAAAATGTGTTTTTAATGGTAAGTTGCTCAATTTAAGGTTGTAATTTAAATTGTTAAAGTCTAAATTTCACATGGGGACAATAAAGTATATCTAAGTATGCATTTATAACATTTGAAAACAAGGCAAATACACGTTTTGTAGACAGAAAATAGAGACTGCAAGTGTGCTTCATAAAAAAACATACACATTATCCATCTTCAATTCATGAGTAAAATTGTAAAAAAAAAAAAAGTCTGATTTTTTTATCACTAATGAAAGAGACGTGTTGTGTAGAGTCATGTCAGTTTAAGTAAATAAAAACATGATACTTACAAAATAATGTTTAAAGACAAACCCTGTAAATAAAGAAATGTTGAGGTCAGAATTAAAAAAAGGTGGGACAAAATAACCCCCACATGAATTGAGAGACACTTCAGCATCTTTTGTTTTGTACTTGCTATAAGAAGTGTTTGATATAAAGAACAGGTAAAAGAACGAGTAGGATTTGTTCTGAGTACCAGTAGTTTTCCACTGGGACTGCCTCCTGTCTGAAAGGCTGTCAGGTTGACCGGGTTAGGTCACCAAAGGCAGGGAAAGGGGGGCTCGTTATATTTGGAAGGGGTCTAATTTTACTTAAGGGCACACGTGTCATTGCTCACCAATAGCAAGCAGGTTTTAGGGAAAAGGCTGTCTTGTTGAGCCTTTGAAACATGGCACACAAGTCAGTAGGCTCTCACTTTGCTCTCAGTGAAATGCGAAACAGGACAACCTCTCACTCCTTCAGTTTCTCTCCCTGCGGACTCTTCTTTACAAAAAGGCATCACAGCTTCCCTAAAATCCTCACGCTCCTCTCCTGTACTGTGATCTAATTCCTTTTCCCTCCTGCCGAGCCAACATCCCTGCCTGGACCATGGCCACATCTATGGACTTACCAGATGCTGTTTGCAATGTTTGTTTCAACCAGATCAGCGACCCGCAGGAGTCTGAGGTGGATTATCTGTCCAGTTCTCAGATGGAATCTGAGGCGGTGGCCTTGCCCAGCACGGAGCCAGTGATAGGGGAGTCCTTCTGCCAGTGTGAGCGACAGGAAGAGTTCAGCCCGGGCTTTGGTGTCACCAGTGACTGCCTCTGTGGGGAGGAGGATCAGGGTGAGCAGAATACAGATACAGCACATGAACACAGCAGGAATGAATCAGTCAAGCTGGGCAGACTGATGGAACACTATCAGGCTTTATTTGTTTTATAAAAGTCAATAAATCACACTTTTAATTAACTTTTATATATTGGTATATTACCAATAACGTGTGTGTCCGCTCCCTCAGGTTTTGATTGGGTGTGGGATGAGCACTTTAAGTCTTCTGGAGCCTTCCTCAGCTGTGACAGCAGGAAGGTGACCTTTCACTCCGACTACAGCTGTGGCACAGCGGCCATCCGTGGCACCAAGGAGCTCGCAGACGGCCAACACTTCTGGGAAGTCAAGATGACATCTCCCGTGTACGGAACTGACATGGTAGGTAGCAGAAGCTTTAATTCTTTAGATACCTTTGGAAACCTCAATTTGGTTTTATGTATTTTGAAGATGATCAGTTACTGCTGTGGATTCACCTGGTTTGATCCTCTTTGTTTGATGTCTAATTGTGCAGATGGTGGGAATTGGTACCTCGGAGGTGAACTTGGAGAAGTTCAAGTACAGCTTTGGCAGCCTGCTGGGCCACGATGAGGACAGCTGGGGGCTCTCATACACAGGTCAGTAAAACAGAACATACCATAAGTGATGGACATACCATAAATGGTCCGTTATCTCCTGTTTGAAGTATGTTGAGAAAAGTTGAGGCCCTTGTCTCCACTTGATTATTTCATTGTAGTTAACTACATACTCCTACTGCTTCTAATTTTACTGGTGCATTTTTTAACAGGTGACATCTTCTGCTACACACATTTGTTCCTTTTCTTCTTTTGTACAATTCTCAAGTACATGCAATTATTTAACATTTTCATTGTTTTACCCCATTTGCCCTCAAACTGTTATGACCCCTTAAATTCACTTTGTGATCCTTAAGGGGGGGGCATAGCTTTTACTTTCACTTTGTGAGATTTTTGTTGGCACAACCTGGAGAAATGTATATTGTAGTGTTGCTACATCTACGCACTTTTTTTTTTTTTACCTTAAGTGAAAGGACCAATTATATTTTGCACCTCTTTGTGTTTAAAGGTCACTTCCAGCACAAAGGGGACAAAGTGAAGTTCTCCACTCGATTTGGTCAGGGCTCCATCATCGGAGTCCATCTTGACACCTGGCACGGCACCCTGACTTTTTACAAGAACCGATACTGCATAGGTGTGTTTCTTTGTAATACTTACAGATCTTACTAATAAGCAGCCTTTTGGCTCACTTTAGGAGATCTCATTGTACCCCCTCTCTGTTCCAACAGGTGTTGCTGCTATGCGTCTGCAGAACAAGAAGTTCTTTCCCATGGTTTGCTCCACAGCAGCCAAGAGCAGTATGAAGGTGATCCGTGCCTGCTACACACCCACCTCCCTGCAGTACCTCTGCTGCACACGACTCCGCCAAATGTTGCCCTCCTGCCCAGACGTACTAAATGCCGTGGATCTGCCCCCCGGCTTGAGGACACTCCTCCACACACAGCTCGGCTGGGTCTTCACCCTCAGCAGCAACCCGGAGCCTGACTTACCAGAACACGTGGACTTGAATGAGGACTTCACAGAGGAGATGCCTTCCAGCCCCATCCCGAGTCAAGTTTCCCCCCTGAGTGCCTGCGCCTCCCCAAGTCCCTGCAACAGTCCATTTCCAGACTCTGTCCCTTACCCGTGCCCATGCCAGATGTCACTGCAGACTCTACCCTGCACATGCCACTGCCCTCCGACTCCACCCAGCAGCGACTACGACAGCTGCTGCTCTGAGCCAGAGGACTACCAGTGCAAAAGATGCCGCTGGACATGACTCAGCTTTAAAAACTTATTTCTCTAAGTGTTTGGTGTACAGGTACTCTGCTCTGGCCATTGATCTCTCCTGTCAAGCTCAGCGAAAAGCCAATACTGCTCAATCGACATTGTGAACAGATTGTCGCTCTTCCTTTTAGTTATTAAGTTCATGGCATTCAAACCATGGTTTGGGGGAATAAAAACAAAGGCAGTGAGACATTCAAGGGAATTGGGATACCAGGGTTCTATCCAACATATATAAACGGGTTAATGTGAAGCATTTATACTGCTCCTTTTCATTTTTATTTATGCCAATCCAGACAATGGAAAAGCCTAAAAGGGGTTTCAGGTAAAACTGGCCGACTGTTCAGAAGGATAAAGTCCAGACAGGACTGCTGGACTTCTGCTTTTTTGATACTGAAGAAATGACTTTTTGTACAGTTAACATGTCTAATCAGCGTCTGGCTCAAATACCAAAAGTTGTTGGTATCCTTGCCGACAAGATGATTTGTTTTTCTATATGCAGTTTGTAATCAACTTTCTTACTCAGGAAATTCTATAAAATAAAACTAAAATGGGAATTGTTGTTGCAGCTTATTTTTTTCAAGACATTTCAAATAAACAAAAGTTATTAATAGGGATATCTAACAATCTCACACTGATACATAAACCAAGATCACATCATATAATGCACATCCCTATTTTATGATTAGATTTTACTCCATGAGTCAGTTGAACATGTGTGTAAAATAGTGCGTTTGGTAAACATGATATCTTAGGTTCATTATTAGCACAAACATATTAGCAGCCATGTAGTGACATGCATTCATCCTTCTGGTTTTCACACTGACACGTTAGTCCAGGACCAGCTGGGGGTTGTAGGCTGTGAAGCAGCGGTAAACTCTAGCAGAAATGTCCGGTCCTACACGCCTCTCTTTACCTCCACTTTTCACTAACAGACCAGCCAGCAGTCCTTTTCTGTCCTCCTCCGAGTCCAAGCTCTGGTATGCCTAAAAATAATGAGATATTTAAAAAAATAAAAAAAGTTTTTACTGTATGTATGGTTTTTTTCTGATTTTATGAATTCCCTTATAATAGAATTCATCTCTAAAGCTTCAGGCTTAATTACTTTAAACAATCTTACTTTAAACAAGTTCTAATTTTCATAGAATCAAACTGAGGTTTTGGATAAGTTTTAAGTATATTATGTTAATGTGTCTTGCTTTGAAAGTGTATGGTTTATTAGTAATTAAGGCCACTCCTCCTGCCTGTCCTCATGCGTACCTGCAGAAGCAGCTGCGGTGACGGATATGCTCCTGTCACGGCTGAAGCCACAGCAGGACTAACTCTGTTAAGCTGTTGGACCTGTTTGCACCAGACTTGCATCAGCCCCGAGCCGTCTCTCTCGACCCGGACCCCGCTGGCCCAAGAACCGTCCACACAGAAGGGGAGCTCTGCTCGCTCAGTCAGCAGTCTGACAAAACATCAAAGGAAAACTTATGAGTGAATGAAGATAAGTCTACTTATAATCAATGAACAGTAAGGAAAGTGGATGTTAAATGCCTGATAGAAAGTTGTAGGTCTTTAATGTGACAATGACTTTGATAGCAGCGTACTTGAAAGGGCGTTTAGATAAGGCCTTGGTGACAGCACATACATGGTCAGTAACCTCCTGCCAACCGTCCAGGAACACCACTGAGATATTTTTGTAGAGTTGTAGGTAAACAAGAACCTGGAGTGGAATGGAAAAATAACATGTGAAACCCCTCATCTTCTAGATCCGAATGAAAGCCATGAAGGGGGTGGGGGGGGGGAGATGGACGACACTACATTTGTTGCTCCCGGTGCTGACTGGTAAGTAAATTTAAGTAAGTTAAAATATTTCTCAAAAATGGTTTCCGTCATTTAGTTAGTTATTATAAAGCTGATTTATGACCAAGTGTTTCTCATTTTTCATAGAACTTTACTTTTAAACAGGTGGTGATTCATGATTGAAACTCTGTTGTCAATGCTGCTCCTGCAGTGTCCTTTACTGGATTAGCAGAGTAAAGGAGGACGGTCACAGGAAACTTAACAAACTCAACTGAAAATCAGCACCAGAATCAGTTAGGTTGTTGAGTGTGACAATCTGAGGCAATTTATGTTTTAGTTAAATGTGTACTTTGATGAGCAGAAGGTGCAGGATGTCCATACATTAGCGGATCTCTGCTGCGCAACTCAAGCCTCAAATGACATCGCCAGTGACACGTCAGTGCCTGTCGCAGGGGTATTTGGCTTCACGTTTGCACAACAGGAGTGGGTGGAAACTTGTTGTCCATGTGTATATACATTTAATGTCATTTTTATATTGTTTGCGCACATGTCAAAATACACAACATTTACAGAAAAGGATTCACTTTTTTTTTTTATCCCAATCCATGTTTGGAAAGCAGGAAGAAGAAGAAAAAAAAAAAAGTATTTTACCTGCAAATCTGTCGAATAACAATCATTTGGCAACCACAAACCAACAACATGAAAAAATATCTGACAACTTTGATTTCACTTCTACATAAATAGGGAGGAAAGCCAACACAACCCACTACATTTTCTTGAACTTTCAACCGCCATAATAATTGTTGGATAGTAAAACTCTGCAGAGTTAACTGACCTCCTCCATGTCCACATTCTCCATCCCAAATTTGGATTGGAGGGTCTTGTCTAAGAAATGCACACCAAAATCATTTCTCCTGTTGGCAATAAGATTACATGTGTTAACTTTGCACCAAAGGTAAATGAAACATCAGAAAGTAACTGAATCATTATGTTATGCATGAATAATAGAGTGACCTGTAGTCTGTCACTAAGAGAGTGACCACCTTTTTAGCATCACGGTTGAGACACTCCAAAACAAGACTGAGGATGGACCCTGTCCCCGTCTCCTCCTCTTTACTGTCTAGCATCTGAAGTGGGAACAAAGGGATATGGAGGGCATAGAATTCAGCTATCAGTGTTAGTGTGCTACAAGTGCAATTATTAAAACTTCAGAGGTTGCTTACTTTCTTCAAGGAGATCACCATGTCCATAAATTCAGTCATATTCAGCACCAGAGTTACCTGCTCCTCCTCTAAAAGGCCTTCTTTGCCATCTCCTTGCTACAGACATAGACAAGGCAAGTTTATTGACATAGCACATTTCAACAATAAGGCAATTCAAAGAGCTTCACACAATAACGCAAAAGCATTGTGACACAGGAAAAAAGAAACATTAAAAGGAAGGGTTGGTAATTTTCTTAAGATCCATTTTTTCAGATTTTGGTTGAAATTGTCTTTAGGTCCTCACACACAAATAATTCATGTGCTCTGAAAAAGGAACAAAGAAAATCTGTCATCTGTAGCAGCTGTAATCCTGTAAAAACGTTGACCAATGTCTACCACGAGGTACCAATTTGATGAACCAATCACACACCTTCTTGTCTCCCTGCTCATTCTCTACCCAATGCACGCACAAGACCACACTCAAAGCATGAGCAGAGGTTCTCCTCTTGACCAATGGCACTTGTGCATGTAAGTGAGGGGCGTGGCTTTTGAGGGAGCACAGAGGGGAGGGGCCGGGTGCAGATGGAGCACTGAGGGGATGCTACTTTAAAAATCATGCTTGTTTTCAAAAATTACCAACCCTGCTTTTGAAATGCACAGTGTTTATGTTACAACAGGAGTTCCTACCTGGGGTAAGTCCCTAGTCCATGTGATGCTGTGTGGAAGCTGTTTGCTCTCAATGTTAAACCTCCATTCAAATGTAACCAGGGTGTCGAGCAAGATTTCTGAGCCCTCCTGCTGCAGAAGAACTGGAGAAGAAAAGCCCCAAATGTTTTTTTTTAATTTAGAAATAATAAATAAAATATATAAAAATGAAGTTACTAGGTTGATGGACGTAAGGCATCGTGTGAAAAATTTTTTTTTTAAATTGTAACTGACTTTTTCATTGATTTATCATTCCGTAGCATTAAACATCTCAACAGATATGTTACAACCTCTTGATGCGTGTTTGTTAAATTATGTGTTGCTATGTTTAGGGAAAACAAGAAGTCCTCATCCTAAAAATGATTTATTTGAATAAAAGTGAGTATACTAAGTACTACACTATAAGTGTTTTTTTTTAACCTAATCAATTCCTGACTTTGGTAAAGTTTGTCCTCCTGGTGTTACATTTTCCGACAGCACGTGAAGGCAGCCCGGTCAGCCTTTGTGTACCTGGATCTATGCAGACAGTCAAAGCCTTCAGGCAGTTCTCCGGCCGCAGACTTTTCAGTTTGTCTGCCGCCTCTCGCCTCCTCTGTTGCTCCCATCTCTTCTCCTCCTTCTCCTGGGCTCTGGCTGTTCTCTGCCTCTCCCTCTCCTCCCTCCGCTCCCTGGCTCTCTCTCTGTCCGCCTCTACCTCCTCCTTGGTGCGGCGTTTTTTTGCAGGACTCGGTTTGCCTCCCGGTCCATCGTGTCGCGGTGGAGACAGCGAAGAGCTTTTAACTGACTCACTTGTGCTGGCTGCAGGTAGTTGGTTGATTTCGCAGGAGTTTTCTGAACTCAAATCCTCGATGGACACTTTGCTGCTGACTGTTGCATCCTGACTGATTTGATCCTGGTTTAACTCTGGTTTCGTTTCAGTGTCGCTTTCCTCAGATTCAGAGATTTCCCATGTTTTAGCTCTCCGCAGAACAGACATGTCATATGTTTAAGACATGTTCAAAAGCTTCCCAAACACCTTTACGTACTCCACAATTCGAATTGCTCGACAGTGTCCGCTGAGGGACAAAACACTCAAACGCGCTTTATATATCCCTGTTTTCCCGTCGGACAATCACACTTTATAAAGCAAAGGAAGATCTTACATTGTTTATGTTTATTTTTATTGAGACAAAGTGAAAACAAAACATTACTAAATACCGAGGAAAGACATTAAAAACCACAAGAAAAGAAACAAACGGCTTTACAGCTACAGTGTGAGGGAATACGTGTTTTATATCGAACCAAAATCTGTAATACAATATCCAATATTAAATAATATAGGCTAATATGAAATTACCTATTGACTCTCACATTGAAATCATTCACTTGCAGCATAATTAAATATTTATACTAAAATTGATTTTGGTTTTAAAATATTTCTACATTATTATTACTTCGGCTTCTACTTTTTTTGTTATTATATATAATAAGAAATTTAATAATTTAAATGTAAAAATGAAACTGCTAAATAAACATTTTGGATTACAAAAAAACAACATTAAATCCCGTTGTCTACAATTGTTGCTGTTTGCGCAGATTTACAAACGATGTGCTTCGTCCGTGCAGAGCTGCAGGTCCTTCCATGTGGTTTTTAAAGCTGTGGTTTGTGGACCGCAGCAGCAGGAGGAGCGTAGCAGAGGACTGCTAACCTGCTGCAAAAGATTTCCATGTAAACAACTCTGAAATGACGTGATTTGAACCTTTTTGTGTTTTTTAGTCGCTGTGCTTTCTTCTCACAATGACGCAGCCGGCAGAGAAAGGTAACCTACGTCTTCAACATTTATTGTTCCGAAGTTGTTTTGTGCACATCCAGACCTAAATCTCGCAAAGCTACGGATACTTCCCTAAAAAAACTGGGCCACAGAATGACCCACTCAGCATTTTAAACTTCAAGTCACTTGAAGAAAGTTCATGTGACTAACTCGGAAATGTCCCAATCGTTTGCTATTTCATGAATGGCTTCTTCTTCGCTGTTTCATATACGAAGCTAACTCAGCAGATTGTCAACATGAAGGTTCTCAATTTACCGGGTTAAAGCAGAGATATTTTAAAACTTATTTTTGTGGGGTTTTTCACGTTCCACCATAATTTTCCTCCTATTTAAAATCACGTTTGCAGAGAGATTATTTATTAAGTAGGCTTCATTTGTACTGCTCTTAAATGTAGTCTTTACACTCAGTACAACCTTATTCTTGTTTGGTATTTAAAACATGATTTGTTTTCCTTCATATTTACTTGGCACCACGAGGTAAAAGGTAAACAGGGAATTCAGATCACTATGAAATAAATGACTTACAGTCAGGGAGGGGAATGATTAACATGTTAATTTCCTTTATTTTGAGTACTTGTGAAGTTTGAATGCTCTCTAGGTGATACTTCTTTCAATGATGTACGTTTTAAAGGGAGATTATTGTAGAAACCAGGGTTTTTATGTGAACGAATACTTTTTTACTGTTTAGATTGAGCATTGTAACCATAGGTTTAATGCATGTTGTTAAATGCAACAATAAAATATAAACTTTATAAACTTAAATATAAACTTTTTTAAGTGTTAAAAAACCCAGATGTTGGTTTTTCTACTTTTCTGTGTTTAAGACTGTAAATGATAGTGATGCTTGACCATTGGATCAGACATTGCCAGGAGAGACTCATTCTTCATTCTTATTGTCGTTCTACAGCGTATTATCGCTTTGTGGTGCTGTTCTTCAACTGTCTGCTGACATTCGGCTCCTACTTCTGCTTTGACATCCCCAGTGTTTTGCAGGATCAGTTCCAAGGGGTAAGAAAATACGAGGTCGCAGGACAGAGCCGCTTTAAGAGGATTTCTCCACACAGTCAGAATTCCAAAGTCCCCCTTTGTGACTGCTTAATTAACGACTTTAATCACTGGCTTCCTCTCATCTGACAGAACCTGACATGTTCCAATTCAACAGTGATCAATGGAACAGTGGACTGTGTGGAGGGACTGGGGATGAGTCCTCAGCAGTATAATCTGCTTTATGCAATATATGCTTGGACGTAAGTCAACAAACACACAGTGACACACACATGGGTTCTGCTCTAAAGTAGAAAAGCTTGACCTTGTCTTTTACTGTCTTATCTGTAGGAATGCAGTGGTGGTTGTCCTTGCTGGTTTCCTGATTGACAAATTGGGAAATCGCTGTAAGTTTAAATAAAGTTTATCTGCAAATCTTTCAAACCAACAACAACATAGTGATTGCCTTATGTAAAGTAGCTCTTTGAAAATTGATTCTCGTCCTCTCTGCAGTCGGAGTGTTTCTCTTCTCCTTCCTGTGCGTTCTGGGCTCCTCTCTGTTTGCACTGGGTTCTCACTTTAAAGGAACTCCCTACCTGCTGCCACTCATGCTTACAGGCCGATTACTGTTTGGATCAGGCAATGGATCTTTGACCAGTAAGACATCTTTGCAGAAAGTCCCATTCTTTGCAGTGTCAGCTAAATTTCATCCCAAAGGGATCAGTAAAGTTCAGTCTAAGTCAAAGAAAGCCTCCTAAACCGCTCTCTTATCTTCTTCTTTTTTTTCTATCAGTTGTTCAGAACCGCATCACAGCCTTCTGGTTCAAAGGGAAGGAGCTGGCCTTGGCTTTCGGTGTGACCCTGGCATTCTCTCGTCTGGGGTCGGTCCTGAACTTCTTCTTTACCCAGAAGTTTGAGGAAAAATATGGCATGCAGTGGACCCTCTGGGGTGGTACGTAAGGAGGGGAGGGACATTTCAAACTGTAAAGCATAGAATGCATACAAGAAGTGGACGTTGCCTCTTGGTTTCAAAGTGAAGACAATGTGGAGGTGCCTTGAAACTCTACTTCTCAGCTGATTTATTACCTCAGACATACCCAGTCTTCTTCATGCTTCATTTTTCTTTCGTTAATTAAATTTAAAGATAAATCAAAGGGGGGGGGGTACTTAAAAAAATATAACTTCCATGCTTTGTCTACAGGGTGCGTATCCACCCTGTTGTTGAAACATGGTCATTTCTGCTTCCAAAAAACGAAGATGTCGATGGTCTAAAGCTGCAGACTTATGTTAATGTGTGACTTCAGGGTGGCTACATCCATCTCTTTATCCAGCCCGTGAACATGACTTCAGAACTATGTATGAAAATAAAAGTTTAAGTAACATTATTTTTCCTCTTGCTTAATGCCACTTGATGCTTTGTTTTCTAGGGGCTATATTGTGCGTGCTTGGCTTCACATCCGCCATTCTCGTCAGCACACTGGACAGGGTCGGAATGGAGCAGCTCGGCCTTGAAGGAGCCATTCAAGAGGAGTCCCGCAAAGTGGTATGAACACGATTTGACCTCATTTTTTAAAGATTTGAATGAACTTTTTTTTGTCAATTGTTTGAACTTAATTATTATTAATATTTTCTCTGTGTATATTTAGAGAATTCAGGATGTGAAACTCCTCTCGCTGAGATACTGGCTGCTGGTTCTCACGATCATGTTCTTCTACAATGGCATCTTCCCATTCATCGCAGACGCCAGGTAGAGCCATTTAATCTGACAACACTTTATTTATCCCAGAGTGCAGCTTGGTTCCACCGTCCACCCAGACCATGCATATATTTACAAACAGACAACAGGCAGAGTATGTCAGAGACAACAAACAAGTCAGGACTTGTCAAAGATGAGCGCTGGCACCCTCATGTGGTCTCTTTGGGCAATTACACCAACAGTTTAATGACAACAGTAACCGATCAATTAGTCAATAAATACATTACTAAGAGACTATGGGATGGACTGCTGTCACATTGAGGACTGTGTTCAAGGAATGTACACGTAGGCCGCTGGAGCAGGAGTCAAAGGAATAAACCTCTATTTGGTTCAACCTAGGAACAAGGAACACAATAAGAATCTTTTCAAATGATTACAAAGAGTACAAAGAGAGTGAGGATGGATTCAACAAGTGGGAGATAAAATGTGTTTGCTTAACTCCCCCCCCCCCCCCCTCTCTCCAAGCCTATTTTGTTGTGTATGTTAGGACCCAAAACATTAACAAGAGTCATTTTGTCTGTTGTATTTTCCCTGTCCAGTAAGTTCATTCAGGACAAGTACACTGGCTACAGTCAGAAGGAGGCGGCGTACATTGCCGGGGCGGTTTACGACAGCTCCCTGATCCTCTCAGCCAGCGTGGGCATTCTCATAGTGAGTATCAGTAACCTGTTGATTAACCGCTTCCAAAATCTGTCGTCTATTCTGCAGTGTTCTTCAAAAAGTAGCCATGTTGGGTTTTGTTGCTACCTCCTGTCTACTTTGATGATTATGATGCTTTCCACACCACTGCTCTATTTTAATTGCAGTTTTCTCGCTCAACTTGTTTGCCCAGTATTTCAATGCATATACACCACTGATAATTCTCTTGTTCTTTTCAGGACTATGTGGGTCTGAGGGGCATTTTTGCAGTGGCCTGTGCCATCCTCACGCTGCCCGTGTTCGGACTGCTCGCCTTCACATTTGTACCGCCTCTCGTCTGCACCATATGGCTCGGAATCACCTACTCCTTCGCTGCAGTATGTTTACTTTACCCCCCCCCAAAAAAAAAAAAAAAAAATGTTTGTCATCATGTTCCTTTTATTTCATCTCCCTGTGTTGTCTCCTAGGCGAGCATGTGGCCGTCCATCCCCCTCGTGGTTCCTCAGGCGACTCTGGGGACCGCCATGGGTTTGGCCACTTCCATACAGATGATAGGGATCGGGGTGTCAAATCTGGTAGTCGGGCAGATTTTGGGCACTAAATCCAGGTAGGAACTTCTTCAGATTAGAATGTTGTTGCAGTGCACAGACGGAATATATCACGTGTACATTCAATTTAACTCTCCCTCTCTGTTTTTGTTTTTTGTTTTTACCTGTCCAGTGAAACTAAGATTCCATTGTGGCGTTGGCAGAGGATGATGATCTTTATGTTAGCCAACACGATCAGCTGCATCGTCGTCTCAGTGCTGCTTAATGTTGTCGACCACAGACAGGTCAGAAATCTGAAACACTACTTGTTTATTTACTACAACAATAATCAGGATTTTTGCGCGAGAGTTTTGATGCAAAACGGTGAACGTGAAAGTAGAAAACGTGTGAACTGCTACTGTCAGTAAAAACAATACAAATGTAAAACATGCATGTGAAGTTTGAACAAGAACTCTTTTTGTAAGCTGAATGTAATATTAATAATACATTTTATTTATGGGCGCCATTCATGACATTAAAGGTGACCTTACAGAAGACTAAAAACAACACGAACGGAATGGGCTAGCAGTTTAGCAGTGTTGAGTCAATTTGTGATTTTCCTCTCCAGGGCGGGACCCTGAACAAGACGACTAAGAGGTCAGAGGCGGCAGAGACAGACTCAGACAGAGAGCCGCTCAACCAGGGAGAGGAGGAGCAGGAGGAAGAGGGGGAGGAAGAGGAGGCGGTCAGATCTCACTCTATCAACTCCTGAGCTTTTTCCCCTGCGTTTTAACACTTCCATCTCCCTTCTTCCATCATATGTTTATGTACAAGTGTTTTTATTCACGGACTTGATGAAATACCTCACCTTATAAGTTTTTGCAGAGTTTTTTTTAGCAGTACAGCTCAGACATTTCTTTTAAATGAAATTCAACAAAAACGTTTTTTAAACGGGACAGACAGTCGTGACAGAAACATGACATTAGAAAATAGTAAGCACATCCTGTAAAGAGAGCATGTCACAAGTCTGTCAGGTCTGTGTGAATATAATTGTCTTTAATGGTTCTTTGTGTTCATTGTTGGACACCTGTTTGTGTCCTGAACAAAAGGGATTTGGATCAATTTTACAGAACATGCAGAAAATAAAATGCTTATTTCCTGTTTCTACAGGCGACTTTGCGTTACATGTATGTGCTCAACAATGTTTTATACCAACAAGTTAGCCATAGTCCATCTCTTTGTATTCTCTAAAGCGTGGTTCACACGGCAGGATTTTAAAACTGTCGGCTGATTTCCCAAACATTAGAGACCACACATGGCGATTTGAACCCAGCGGTTCTGGGTTTGAATCCAACCTTGGCCTTTTGCTGAATGTCATCCCCTGTGCTCTCTTTTGATATCCTATCTAATAAAGGACCGAAAAATAACTTATTAATAGAGATAGCAAACAAAAAGGGACAATGTTAATGCAACTATGGTTAAAAAATAACAACGTAAAAAAATCCAAAGAACCAGTATCATTTTCAACTGAATACTCAGCCCTGCATTTTTACCACATTGCAGCCCCTAGGTGGAGCTCTTTCAACACTTTTAATGAACTTAGCTTGTCAATGTGAATTCTCAATTGTTTGTTTTTCTCCCTGCTTTACTCTAGCTTCGCCCAAGGTCTTCAGGTATTTTTAATGAATGCACATTTATATTGGATTTACTTGGAATCCCTGTAACAAGATTGTTTTCATCCAAGAAACCTTTGTCTCAGTCATAGAAGGGTATTTTAATGGGAGGTAGTCATGACAACGGCACTTATCACATCCGTCATGCTGTCAACGACTGGAAGAATGTAGACTACATTTAAAGAGCTGCAGACAGAAATGGCAGCAACATTGGTTACGTGGTTGATAAACTTTTTTACCCAACCAAATCAGTTTTCAGCGTTGATATCCCAGAAAGAAAAAAAAAACAAAAACCCACACAAACCAGAGAGTTTGTAAAGTGATCTAGGTGGATCGTCTGTCCTTGAATAAACCTCAGTCCTTAAATACGATTAAAGACTCAGACAGGGTGCCTGACTCTGTGCCAGGTTAAAAGTGAAGACTGCTCTAAAGACAAGAATGAAAAGGCTTTGGATCAGGCTGAATAATACAGCAGATTAAAACAAATCCATTGGTCGTTGTATGCTTATGAAAATGAATAATTGTGTGTTCAGCTGTTCTTTGTATTCAAACCATAATCCATACTGAGATTATACAGAAAATGCACATCTTTTACAAACATGGTGGTAATTTACTGAAGATTATGTTAGTATGATTTTACGATACCATACCCGGCTCCACTTTATAATCTGGATTAGAAGGATGTATTCTTCTTCTGCGGTGCAAAGGTCAAGGTCAGAGGAATGAAGGGAAGAAAGTCACCTGATTAAGAGTCTCTCATCCTCTGTTTACCATGCAGATAAAACCTAAGAATATACCTTTCTTAATCTTCTTAAGGTGTGTGTGGTAGGAGTTAGTCTTTGACTGCCCGATGGACACACACGCGCGCACACATGCAAACAAACGCACACACAAACCCACGCTGAGTCAGTCTCAGAGTCTTAGAGGACAACTTAATACCTGACACTAAGCAAGCGGCTTTTGTTTTCTTGACATTTGCTTTATGGTTTCTCACTTGGAGTCCATCTGCAGCCTCAACTGTTTGGCTGACAGCCTGGACAGCATGAGCATGTCTGGCCTCCTCAACCTCAGCGGCCTGGGCCGGATCTGCGGCTCCAGCAACGACATGGTGGTGCTGGACCGAGTCAAGAGGAAGAACTCTGTGAGGCGGATGTCGATCATCGAAGATGGGGAAATAGCCGAGGTCCTATATCTGATTCCCAAACAGTCCATGATGGAGCAGCTGCCTTTCCTCAACCCCAACGACTACATCGTGTGTGAGAAGCTGGCTTCCTCCACTTCAGACATGTTAGACAGTGAGTATTTACTGACCCTTACCTTATCCCTCCGTGGATCATTGGTTGTAGTGTTAGTAACTTTTCACAGTGCTCCATCTATTGTGGACATAAGTAAAAGAGTGGATCTTTAATGGAGTAAATGTGGAATAGCGATGAGATTGAACATTTTCTGCAAATTCATCAACACATCAATTATTTCTAGTCATTACTGAAGATTGTTGGTCCATCAGACAATAAAACAAGACATGTGACACATCATGTAAGAAATACAACTTTGTAAAAAAAAAAGCTTACACATCCAGACTTGACTGAGCCCTTGAGCATCAGTTCATCTGGCTGTGCTACCTTTATAAAAATGTTTTACTCTTTAGGCATTTAAACTGCCATCCAAAACATAATTCAGTTCACATTTAGCAGGAAATAAGTCCAACTTTTTGGTAAATATTGTGCTGCATTCAAAGGTCAAAGGGCAACAAGGCATGTTATTTAGCCTTCTGATTAAGCAACATAAGTCACACAAAAAAATAGGTCACTTCTATATAGATGGATGAGTCATTTCATGCTAGAGAGTGAATGTTTTAACACGAAATATCATCAACTGCTAATATAAGTACTGAGTCACGTGTGCTGAACAGCAGTGAAACCATAGATGCACAAAATGAATGTGTATCTGATAGTATTAAATGCATTATCAATATGGTTGATAGATAGATAAATAGAGATAGATACTTTATTGATCCCGAGGGAAATTCAAGTTGTTATCTAAAGATAAACGTGACCATTAACCCCCCCCCATCCCCAGGCCCCAATTCAAATTTTTTATTTTTTGTTTTGAAGCAATAACCGTCAGCAGTTTGTGAAGGGATTGCAGCCAAATTGAAATATTCTCTTGTTCAGCATGATTGAGGGCATGGTTCAGAAACACAATGTCACACCCACTGTCCTCTTTGAGAACACACACGCACGCACACACACACACACACACACACACACACGCTCTGGCCCTCTCGCTGTGTTTTGGCCAGCCCTCTTTTCTCTTGGACCAGCAGTCCAGTTAGTTGCTCTCCTCACTCTGACGTGCTGCAGAGAGCGCCGACAGACGAGCACAAAGCAGCTGTCATGAAAGAGAAAGGTAGACTTTTTTTTTTTTTTTTTTTTTTTAAATGACTGTTCGACACGAGTGTGTATGTTTGTTTTGTTGAGGCTGAAAAAGAAAGTGTGTCTGTTTGTTTTCTGTTTGTCCTTTCATACTGTATTTATGATTAATCCGAAACTTGTTAACAACTTCATCCTTTTAAACATGTTAACCTTCTAACTTTTTAACCTAAGAAGCTACACAGATGAGCATTTAAGGGGAAGACTTGAAACTTCTCTGTCTGATATCTCTGGTGAGATTATTACATCTTCAGTTCTATTAATGTCTTATTTTTAAACTGTTCAGACTTGAAATGTTTCTTAAACTAGACACTGAAAAAAGAGTTAAAAACTTTGGCTGCCAAATGGGTAAAAGTGTGAGCACAGCTGTCACAGCTAATCGTACATCATCATGGTTGGATAAGAACGACATGTGATCTCAACAATACTCGAGAAAGTCAACAGTGCTTTACCTTGATTATACTGTGAGGTAGCAACAGGGATAACAAGACACACATCTGTTTGTGTTCACTTTGTCAGACTGAAGTTATTCAGTCACTTGTGCAGCAGTAATAAGTGACGTCATGTTGTCCAAAAGAAAAACTTATTAACTAAAATGGCTGCATATTTACTTTACAGAAGAAGTTGAATGGAAAACTTTAAACTTCATTGAATATTTCAGAACCTTTGCTGTAACTTGTGATAGTGATCCTGAATCAAAACATGTATAAATCATTGCTTTGTCCACATACAGTAGTCTATATAATAATAACATAGTTATTATTAACAGTGTAAGAGAATCCAGGCTGCCGCCAGCATATGATCATGTGACCTTTTTGTTCAACCCCGGGTGGTCAAATTTAGAGCATACCTAACATTTCCTGTCTTTATGCTCACACATAAATAGACTCAGTTGTACTTTTACACTGAAACTTCTGGAAACTCAAAATAGAGCCTTTCATTCCCTCCACTCACCCGAGCTTCTTCCACAAATACACTCACAAACACCGATGCAGGTTTTCATAGCTGGAGATGGTAGTGTGATTAACTGTTGATCTCAAGTTTCTCTCCATTTGCTGTCCGTCTAAATCCACCGTTTGCTAAGACTTGACACCAGATCAGCTTCGCATTGTGGGAGAGATCAAGACAGAGTGGAGGACATTTTAGAATCCTGTTTTATATCCAGAGGAGTCCAGACACACACATCCTGTACTGTCTTCTTTTATTTGTACATAATTGATTCATTTCCTCTCCTCCTCCATCAGCGAGATCTCATCTGATATAAACACACAAGCTAAATTGTTACAGTCGTTTTCTCTAAGTCTTGTCATTAATTCATCCGTGTTGGGATCACAGCGCTGTCGTTAACGTCAGACATAAATATCTGAGGTATTCGAGGACAAAGGGCAGTGAAACTGCTGGGTTTCAATCATTATTCATTATTGTTTACCAAAATACATTAGGACTTTGTTAGGTATGGCAGGAGTAACAGTTAATTTTCATAAGATTTGAAGGCATGAATCAATGTTTTACTCGAATCACTATGTGTTTCTGTTGGCAGAAATATCATTTACCTTTTCAATATGAGTGTATCAGTTGTTTTTTTTTTTTACCACAGTGTAGTTCTGTTTTTCAGTTTTTATCCTTTTATTCGCCCTTTTACTTCTCTGTCTTTATCACTTCATTACTTTAAGTGTCTTTTCACAAACTAGACTCAATAATGCAGACTGAGTTAGAGCAGCTGTTCTGTAGTCAGTATTTTCACATCACATAATGTACACACTGAATCTGTACAATCAGTTACGGTGAACTTCATGTTGACCTTTGTGAAAGCTTGGTCTCTTAATCCAGTTTGTTACTGCATACTTGTAACCATAGCAACAAATCTCTCCTGTGGTGGGTCTGACTTGGGGCTGCATACCGACGGTGTCTGACTCAATTTTTGAGGAACTCGCAGGGAGTAGAAATAGTTCAAATAACATTTTCAATTCCAGCTTTGGGTGTGTGGACATATTTCTGTTTCAGTCAAATAAATGTAGTCATCCATGCTATTGCCGCTGGGATTAACTGAAGTGTATTTACAGTGTCGATGTTATTTTCTTTAGATTTGTTGAAATTTGTCTTGGACCTACCGTGTTTCAAAGAAAAAAGAAAGACTTACCTCATGTGTCTCGTTATCTATTTTTTGAGCTGTGTGTCGAAACACTGGGAGACAGAGCGCTCTGGACGTGCCACATTCTTTCCTCTCTCTCCTCTGCTAATCACATTCAAGACCTCTCAAGTGGGCAGTGATTAGATTGTACAGGCATCCACCGCTGCTGCTGCCATACAAACATGAAAGAGAGAGAAGGAAGAAGGTCACAATTTAATAACTACAGCAAAATCAAGGTTTGACAGACAAGTGTAAACGCTAATGTAGAATAACCAGAAGAGTTGTTTTATATATATCTTGACAGACACATTTTGACTTTTTGGAAACTCTTATTTTATTTTGGTACTCCTCAGAGTAATATGACTGTGTGTATGTCTGAGTTTCATGAGCGTGCTTTTCTGTGCCAAAACAAGGTTATTTTGTACATCACATTCAGTTATATAATCACTTACAGGACATTTTGTAAGGGACTGTTGTATTGTAATGACCAGATAGAAAAGGATAAACCTGCTGTCTGAATGACACAATGACAGGATTATGCTTCTGATTTGCTTTTTCCAATCACACCAAAACATTGAAAATGTGGTTTTACACACATCTGATATTTGTCTCAACATCAACTTCAAGGATTGGCCGAGCATGTTGTAAAAACATCAGTATTTTCCAGGTAATGGGATGAATTTGGCATTTCCATTAGGTTTCCTTTAGTGCCAGCATGTTAGAATGTTATGTAACCCAATATCATTGGTACTAGATTAACTTTCAATACAGACAGCCAGTATTTTTTTTATGATATTTTGCCAGTGGGGGCAACTTTTAAGGCATTATTTAGGGCCTTTGATTAAATGCTGATGGACAATACAGCCAACCATGGCATGTAAAAATACGCCTCTAAGAAGCAGTAGGCTAATAGCTATTTTATCAAAGTTTAATGGCTATTGTGTAGCTTCACAATGTCTGAATGAAACATTAGAGTTAAAAAAAAAAAGGGGGCCTTCCCTACAGGAGATACATGAAGAATTCAACCAATTGCTCTTTTGCAGGCATTTCACAATAGCTAGCAGACAATGATAATAAATTTAGCTTGCTCTTTCTCCCCTTAGTCCTTCACAATCTCGACAGCCATGCGTGTCCTCCGGATGGGAAACGTGGCATCCAGTGCTTCAGATGTGGGGATCCATGCAAGGGAGAGGTACTGCGTGTCCAGAACAGCTACTTCCACATAAAGTGTTTCTCATGCAAGGGTGAGTACCATCTTCAGTTGGCCTGTGTTTAGACCAGTGCTGGGCTCTCTGAAGGTGTTGTATAGCAAAATTGGTTATTTGGTCCAACTTGACAGCAAGTACCGGTAATTTAAAAGAAATACTAATGAGCAGTGGAGATGAATTTGTGTCATGCCTTGTTAACATGTTATTACAGAAATGAAGACTCCAGGGGACAGAGGTGCAGGATAATCCCTGTGGTTATGTCGCTTATTGGCTTGACATACTGTGTACAGAGTCTACAGTCTTCTTAGCAGTATCCATAGGTCCCTTTGCTGAATATTGATTCTCCTCCAAACATTTGCTGTCTCTCTTCAGCTGAGAAATCCAACCCCCAACTTTTCTTTTTTTTTTTTTATCAAGGGTGGTCTGTAGGATGAAAGTCATTAGAGGCCTTATGATGTGATGATCATAAATAGGTGTCTCGTAACATTTAAAATTTTGGGTAGCAGTAAGTGTTTTTTATTAAGCAGAGGGTTCTTCTCATTCATTAGTCAGCGCGCATACATTAATACATTTCTATGCGGTTGTTTTGAAAGCCTCCCGGGTTGTCACACAGTCATTCTCAGGGATTACTCTGTTTCGTAGCAAACATATTTCCTCAGCATGCTTTTGTCTGCACTAATTGAATCAGACAAGCTTCTCATGTTGTTCCCCCTTTCATTGCATTGTGATGGTGATTACGGCGGAGAGGAAACAAAGAGACTCTCAGTACTTTTGCAGAACTTTAACAGTGAGGAGACCTATAGGAACTGAAGGGGTATTTGGCCGTCACTGAATCAGACATTGCTTTAAAAGTGTTTCACTTTGAATGGGATTAATTTAAATTTAAATCAGCTGTTTGGGAAGAGCGAGAGAAATGTTGTCCTTTTTTTTTTTAATGCACACACATTATATTGAGGTAAATGTAACTTTGTGGAGCTCAAAGAAGAGTTGTGACAATAACTTATTGATTTTGTCTATCAGTATCCTTATTTTGAAACAAAACGTAATTTTCACTATTACCTTTAGCCATGCATCAAACAGTAAGTGAATTCATTTGTCTGTCATTACTTCATAACAAATGATGAAAATGAAGATTCATGTCTTTTATTCAGATTTAAAAAAATAAATAAATCCATGCACAGCCACATTCAGATAGAAAAGGAGCAACAATAATCTGCCCTTGGCATCTCAGTGCTCTTTGTTGTTCTGAAATGGGTGGGCTGATATCAAATGACTCAGAACAAACTGAGACGTAACCTCGCCCACCTGTCAGTAACTTGTCACTGGGCTGATCTTTAAATATACTCACACACTAACACAGGCACACAGAACCAAACACACAATCACACACAAACATTGACCCTGCTCGGATAACATGTATGTCATCCCCTTAAATAACTTGTTGATGTCTACCTATGAGAACAGGAACAAAGAAAATGTGACACTTTATTTTGGTAAATGGTTACTCACCATTAAACTTAAAGCCTAGTCTTGCTGATTTGGGTGCTAATTTATTGTGGGGACAGAATCAGCAACACTCTCTGTGACACATAGTTTAAAGATTTTTTTTTGAAATATTACATTTCTTTGTCAGTGATTTCTGTCAAAAACAAATCTTGATGCATCTATTCTTCTGTGTGTGTGTGTGTGTGTGTGTGTGTGTGTGTGTGTGTGTGTGTGTGTGTGTGTGTGTGTGTGTGTGTGTGTGTGTGTGTGTGTGTGTGTGTGTGTGTGTGTGTGTGTGTGTGTGTGTGTGTGTGTGTGTGTGTGCGCAGTATGTGGCTGTGACCTGGCTCAGAGTGGTTTCTTCACAAAGAATGGTGACTACCTTTGCCCGCTGGACTTCCAGAGGCTCCATGGCACGCTCTGCAGCAGCTGTGGGGAGTTTGTGGAGGGAGAGGTGGTCACAGTCCTGGGCAAGACGTACCACCCATCATGCTTTGTGTGCACTCTTTGCAAGTAATTCACACTTTCAGTTATTAAATTCTAATTCGAGAAACAACTTCTTTTTCAAAAAACAACAACTGTGAGTCCTACCTTCGTGCCTATATTTGTTTTTCAGACAGCGCTTTCCTGCGGGGGATTGTGTCACCTTCAGTGGAAAAGACTGCCTCTGTCAGCGATGTATTCGACCCGTGTCACCCACTCCCAACAAAGTCAGCTATCCCAGCAGTAAGTTCATTCTTATTGAATGAATGCTCCAAACAAAGGACATTTTAGTCAGTTTAAAAATATGGATTGATGCATTTTACAAATAGATGCAAAGACTTGATCCTCTGCAGATGTCATTTAAAAGCAGACCAATCATTGACAGTTGTCCAGTTTGGCATCTTTGTTTACTTTCTTCTAAGTGATTCATGAGCCTGTGGAGATGAAAACAAGTGTGTAAGTCCTGTCATGTGATTGTTTGGATGTACTATTTCGATTAAGGCTAACACATGGTCAGCATCCATCCAGGAGATCACTCGTAATTTCTTGAAAGGCCTTTCTGTCCTCGGTCAGTCCCAGGAATAGCGGTGAAGCACTTTCTCTAAGTCTAGTCTTAATCCCTCCTGGCGCACTGAATAAATCTTTTTCACAACACTGAGTTTACATTACCTTAGAAAAATCAGTCAACCTCTTGGATCTGTCCAGGTCAAGTCTGTTCTAATAAGAGAAAGAATAGAAGGCTGCCCTCCACTTAGACTATAAATAGAAGAGGGATCACTAGAGGATCCAGACTCGCAGAGCCTTTGGATTACCAGGATCCCCCTATGGGACTTAACAGAAAGTTGAGTTCTGTATTGACAAATGGACTTTTATTGGTTGGTTTATACAATTCAATAATAAACCAGGCAGGTGCTCCCAGATAGAAGCTGGAAGTATGTCCAGTGTTTAATCTTGCCTTAAATGTGTGTGTTTTCAGATTGCTCTGGCTGCGGCAGAGACATAAAGAACGGACAGGCTCTGTTAGCCATGGCTGGTCACTGGCACCTCGGCTGCTTCAAGTGTAAAATCTGCAACAAAGTGCTGAGTGGAGAATACATCAGCAAGTAAATGACTTGTCTCATTCACAATTCTTCTATCTACCTTCTCTCTTTTATCTTTAAGTGTTCTTTAGCCGCTTTAACACATATATGTTTTGTCTTTCAGAGATGGTGTTCCATACTGTGAGAGGGATTACCAGTATCAGTTTGGGGTACAATGTCATGAATGCCAGAAGTTTATAACTGGAAAAGTCTTAGAGGTGAGAAATATCAACTGTCATTGAAGGCCTTGATTTACTCTGTGATTGCCTCTTGTGATGATTTCTCAAAAGTGTAATGGACATGATTTGACCAAAACAACATGTAAATGATTTAATTCTTTATTTACTGGTTGTTTATTTAGGTTATAAGAACCACTTATGATGCAGAATGTAACTAACAAAACTATGCTTAATCGTAAAGCTCTTTATATATTCTTTCCCCAATTTCTACAAATGATCTGAAAACAAAAAATAAGTACCTGGACATTTAGGTGGCATTATGCAGAGTGAAGCATGTTCAGAGTTTATTTTGACAAATTTCAGCTGAAGTGGAAATGTGTTTCATAAAAACCACCTGTAATGACTTTAAACTCTTTGCAGTGAGGAGAGTAACATGTACTTGTTCACATTTGGCAATAAATTCTAATTCTTTTGCTTCTGACCTCGATCGTCCAGGCAGGGCACAAACATTATCACCCCAGCTGTGCCAGATGCAGCCGCTGTGACAAAACCTTTAAAGAAGGGGAAGAAATGTTTCTGCAAGGTCAGTTTGAGAAAGCATCCATGCAGATATACATGTATTCACACACAGGCATTTCTTTGGCACGCTGTAATCTATTTTATAATTATTACTCAGATGCTGTCTCTAAATTACTGTCCCTGCCTTGACAGGAAAAACTATTTGGCACCCTAATTGCAGAGACATCAGCAGCAGAACGGAGGATAACTACAGGGTAAGATCTCAGTGAAACATATGTTTTACATGTGTTACTGCAGAGAGCATGTAAGTGGGATATTAGTGTAAGTTCTTATGATGACATGAACGCTGCCATTTTTATTTGTCATTCTCTTCCTCCCCAGGTCAGCAGACAAAAAACACCTTGTCTTGATTTCTATTACCCCTCACGTGAACTCAAGGTTAATATTGTGAAAGAGCCTGTCAGTCGTTTGCACTGATTGTAGTTTTCCTATAGTGAGTGGGCTTACATGGGCTTAATCTTGCCTCTTGAGATTAACAGCACTTGTTTGTTTCACATGTGATGTGAACATGTTGCTCACTGGGCCAGCCAGTTAGATCTCTTGTTTGATTATTAAAAAAAACAAAAAAAACAACCACCTTTGAATAATTTGAACAAGATTGCTTTAAATGAGTTACATTTTTCCTTTGAAAAATGGTGAAGTGGAGGTTTAATATGTAGAGTGCTTGTAAAGGTTATGCAAAAATAGTGCAACTTGAATGCATACCTTTCATTAGGAGCTGGCTGTGTGGAATATGAATGTTGCTACATTCTTGTTTGTGTTCTTTACTGTCGTCTACTGCACACTGAAGTATACACCTTGTGTTGAAGACAATGGAAACCCCAATCAAATGTAACTTTATACTTTTGGGAGTTAAGCACATTGGGTCTGAATTTGGTTTGCTAAAGTTTTTAAGATAATTACAAAATCACAAAATAAACATCAGCTAGCTCATCATAATACAACTCGGTAAAGTCACATTTTCATTGATGCAAATAATGAGTGTCGGCCAAAATAGGTTATTTATTTATTTTTAGCTGTGGGTGTTTAATGTGGGCTCTTGATGATACACTTTGTACTGTGGGGGTACTCTTTTATCTCTTTGCTGATTTTGTCCTGTTCTTGTAAAAGTCTGGGGTTTTTTAAAAACTTTTTTTTTTTTTCATGATGCTGTCTTTTAACAGAAACAACATGTTGCTCATCGAGCATCTTGCACTGAAAAATGAACAAAAAAAGCTGTTTCTGCAGAGTGCTATCAATCAATTTATTTGACATCTACTACTGACTGACATTTCAGTCAAATAATTTTCTAGTTGATAGTCTGGTTGCTTTAATAGGTAATAAATAGATTACCTGCCTCATGGCTAGTTTAAAGGAACTAAAAGTTGAGTAGTGACGCTCTTAGTAACACTGGGCCGTTATTTGGCTTTGCATTAGAACTTTGGGAAATAAATTAACCTCAGCTAACACTGCACAGCTGCTATCTACTGTATGCTATGGATAGCAAAGCATTTTGTAACTTACAGTTTGCAGAGTTCTTCCTTCCTCCTCAGATTCTACCTTGAACAGCTCATACATACTGTTACGGTCTGCCTTACGCTTATTCTCACATTGACTTTTGTTGTGCACGAGCCGGGGGGGGGATGTCAATCAAAAGAGGAGCCTTCACACCAACACAGTCTCCAAGAATGGTCTAAACAGCAAAGGAGTTTCTGACAGTTGTGGATATTTAGTTCAATTTATATTTGTGAAGGCTTTTTGGGACTAAAACATTTTTTAATGATTTGAGGGTTTTTTTTGTTTTAAGACTTATTTCTACAAGTATTAATACATAGAAAACTGTTCCTTTCATTTTATTCTACACATGATTGTTCATGACACCAGGACAGGACAGTACACTGCTTCATAAAAATCCTAAAAGGTGCTTTTACACAAATGAGAAGACACAAGTTGTGAGTTGTCAAAACTGACCTCTGTATTTATTTATTTTTCTTCAGCCGACATCCTCATCTGAAAGCTCGTCTTCGAGACCTGGCTCGTGCACCCCAGGGAGTCCTGGTCGAACTATCTGCGTAAGTTAACAATGTCAATTTTGCTTCTTCTGTGGTGCACAATCCACCGCTGGTTGATTTATAATTTATCCTTTATTCAAACAGCGGAATCGCATGGACAAAGGGTCTCTCATGCAAGATGTTGCTTTTTGACAGTAAATGTAGAATTAAAAGACGTTTTTTTATAACGAAGGTTTTCAGCTTTACCTTGACTGGTCGGAACTAGTTTCATCTTGCCCATGAGACAAAAATGGGGTTTCAATTGTGGTTGAATGATGCATAAATAATTCCTCAATGTAATAATAAAATCACAGCAAAAGATCAACCACATATTGAATGAGAGTTTAGATAAATTTGCTCAATCAATTTGAATTTGCTGGCAATTCAGATTGTATTTAATTTAAAAAAATAAAATAAATAAGAATAATAATCCAGTGCTTTCAGTGTCCTTTTGATTCCTCCACTTAGCTTGTCATGATCCAAACCCTGGTGATTTACTGTGTGGAATAAACTTCACATCCATTAAAACACCTGTAAAATATGAGACAACAAATAATTACTTTTTGAATACTGAGAGTGTGAAAAACACTTTGAAACAGAAACAGGATACAGATAATGTTTATCTGTTCACATCTTGTGCCAATGTGAGACATGAGAAATGAAAAATGGTGTTGTTGGATTCAAGTTTCATTCCTCCATGATGTGATGTAATGAGTGACCTTGACCCTTTACTGTATGCTCCCTTTATCTTCCCTCTCTGTGTCCTTCTCCTTACTCCTTTCCTCACTCCTTTCCTCCCCTCTCCTGGTCCCAGGCAAAAGTAGATAATGAGATCATTGATTACCGAGCCTTAGCGGCGATTCCCAGAGTCAAGGCTATATATGATATAGAGCATCCTGATATGATATCTTATAAGAGTGTGAACGACACCCCCTCTACTTTGGACAACAAGAGCCAAAGACAGGACAGGCAGAGCCCTGCAGAGGTAACTCCATCTTATGCTCCAAACTTTGATCCACTGACAAGTTGCGTGTCATAGTTTGGTGTCTTTTTTTCTTGGTTTGATGCACTAGTCAAACCAAGTGAGGTTTTGTCTTGTCCTTTTGATATGTGACTGTGTTTGGCCCATTATGCAAAGGACTTAGATTTAAAATGAGGTACATTTTTCTCAGCATGTTTTCCATCTGAGTGTTTCTGCACCAACAAAGACCTGAATGTTTTATCAAGATAAGGCAGGCAGGATCTGTAACAGTCCTCTTCGGAAGTGTATTAGTATGAAGTGAATCTGAATTTGACGTGTCTGTAAGGTTCTTTCCTTACTCTGGTATTAGTAAAGTTTGGTTATTAATGATAGAAATGACACCACAAAACAAACAATGATAGTCTCTTGGGCAGCTAAAAACTCTTAAATGCTAGCATCACCAATCAGTGATTCCTGACAGTTTTAAAGGTTATTGACCATTTGAACGTTGATTGAGTGTCAGTTTTTGGTTTCAGGACTTCATTGAAGGGTGTATAGGGATTTTATTTTCGGCAACTTGAGGGAGTTAGCATTGTATTAATAAAGTTAAAGCTTTCGCCACACTTAGCTAGCATACATTTGTGAACATATATTAGCTAACATTAGCTAACTACTTTTACTTTCAGTGACCAATCAAATTAAATAAAAAATCCATTAACAGGGCTTCTTCATGATCTATCACTGAATTAGATGTCTCAAGCACAACATTTAGGGCTGTATTACACTGATTTACATTACTAACCTTACTATCAGAGAATGTTTGCTCGCTAAATGTGGAGACAACTCATAAACAAAAATCTTAAGTATTTAATGGCTTCTTGAAACTAGCCTCCTTTGACCCCTACCCCCTCCCCCTTTTATGTCTTTATGTGAAAACCTCGTAACTCCAAATTTAGTTACTTATTTTCACATGTAGCTAAACTATTTCATTTAAAATTACATAAAAGTATACCCTCAAAGAAAACATTTTAAATTCTGAAACTCAAGGTTGTTTTCATGATATGAGACTTGGAGTTACTGTGTTTTCACCACATGTTTCTGCATAATGGTTGTTTTAAAGATAACTACTGAACATTTGTTTTCTTTTCTAATGTTTTTTCAATGTATTTAGTCACCAGGAAATGTATCTGGAACGACTGAGGTAAAGAAACTGTTTTATTTAAGTCCTTGCATAAACATATTTAAGAGATATGAGAATGTACCCTGGCCCCTGTAAAATTAAATGAAATCACTTGAAGAGCTTTGGTTTTTGTGATTTTAACTCTGTTTTTCCTTTATAATTTAAAGGACAGTTTAGAAATTAGGAAGTACATACCACAATCTGCAAGCCACGGATCTTTTGGATGTGGGGTGCACACTCGTCACAGCTACACCCCAGCACTGTCCAGATCCCCACAACACTTCCACAGGCCAGGTGAGAGATGAGATTCAAGTGTCTCATTTCCTTCACCATCTTTAAAAAGATTTCCGAAATCCTTCTCTTCTCACTTTTTCTTCAGCAACCTCAAACTCTCCTCCACTTTCTTTCCACTTTTTTCCCCCTGTATAACAAGCAGGGTTGAAGCCCTCTCCCTCTTTAGTCTCTGACAACAAAATCAGCAACCCCACCTCCCCTTTATTTCACCCCACACTCCCTCACTCCAAAGGTAAGATCCCCCATCTGCTTTGCAATTCCTCTTTTCTAATTCCTCTTGCTTTGATAAGTGTTTTGTTCTACTTTTCCTATTAAACACTTGAGAGAAAATCCGCAATCTATGCCCTATAATGCAAGGGAAAATGGTGAGTGCGATGGTAAAATTAACTCTAAGAAGTTAAAATTAACTAAGTAGTAAAAACAAAGAAATTTAAAGATGGGATTTGAAGTCTAGTCATGTCTGTGAACAACTTTGTTTTTAGAAACACTGAGCCATCTAGTGGTCAAAGTTCAAAGAAACTATCACCTGCCCACACAACTGAGTTCACTTTATGAGAGTTTATTGTATGAGACAGCTCAACACACACACACACACACACACACACACACACACACAAGCAAGCTGCTACCTCACTCTCACTTTCTCCTTTATTTTTCGACCCATATTCACCTTGAGTACATCTAAAAATAAACGTGTTGAAATTGACATCAAAGTCGTGGCTATATATAGCCTGTTTGGTTTGATAGAATATTTTTGAAATTCGTGTTTCCTACTTTAGTCAACATTCCACTGCAGCTGTTCCTATTTATAGCAGCGCTGTGCATATTTTAAAGCCTGTGTGTGTGTGTGTGTGAGTGTGTGTGTGTGTTTGTGTGTGTGTTTGTGTGTCTGAGTGTGTGACTGCCTGCCTTGATTTTTGTTTAAAATGGCAAGCAGTGTGTTACTGCATTTAACCAGAGTCACCTGAACTGATTTGAAGCATTAGATTCTTCATGATGATAATCATTTCAGAAAATGACATGTTCAAATGCTACTCCGAATTGATTCTGGTACAATTCTGTTCTTTTAATTAGACTAAAATTGTTTTATATTATTTCGTGCCTTATATCCCCCTAACTATTATGTATTCCTTTTTTTTCCAATAATATTTGACAGGATGAGCAAAATCAGGTTCTTATATTACTGCATATGTTATTTGATATTGAAACACTAGTCATACTACTGTAGCATTTCAGTCCCAATCAGTACCATTATTTCTCTTTTTATATCAAAACAAAATTCTACTTTTGTTGTATTTTGTCTCAGTTTCTGTATGTTATTTGACAATAACAATAACTAATATCGAAAGAAAGAAAAGTGCTGAGTGGACAACTCCATGCATTTGAACCCCCAGAGTATAAATCCTGACTAAATGCACAAGTTCTACTGCGTAATAGTAATATTATTATTTACATATTCTGCTGATGCTCAACTCCTCTCTATTGGCAGATGAAGGCTTCAACATGTACAGGAGGCCTCCGATTTATAAACAGAAAGGTAAAATATGAGTCTGTCGTCTTTCAAGTCATCTTTAAAGACATAAGCTGCTTAAAACAGTGTCACTGTTCTGATAGCTGCCTATCATTGTCTGAACTATCCTCTCTTATACAATTTTATTGCTAAATATCATAACCAAATATCTTAATGTGTCCTCATATGAGTCTCTAATTTACATTGATTTCATAATGTCTATATCTTTATAGCATCACTATTTCTGTACTTCTTTAAGTTGAATGCTTCTGTTTTAATCCTAAAAGCTGAGCCAGAGAAAGGATGTGAAAACTAACCACGGCTAGAAATCTTTATGCATGGCATATGCTTTGTATTTAATGTATGAAGCAATGTTCACAATTTTTTTTTTTTTTTTAAATGGCTAAGTACCTAATAAACTTGAATCGGCTTATATTACACTTTCAATAAAAGTTAGTGAGCTAAAACTACTTATAGGGTGTTTAAGGGTTTAAAATGCATTCTGTTTAAATTGAAGTCACAACTATAGACAACAATTTACATTAATTTCTTTCTTGAGTTTTAGCAGTTGCACATTAGACGGGTCAACATGTTACATCCTTGTATTTGTTTTGCGAGATGCTTTAGACCGTGCATCAGGGCACCTATTGGCTGTTTGACCCCTCCAGAGTTCAAACTAGGTGATGTAAGGTCACAGTACAATATAAGCCGGGATACAAGCTATTTACTATAAGCTGCAGGTAACCCGTTAAAGTATACAAGTTTGATCTCAAAGAGTCAAATAGGGTTATGGAGAACCTCAAGATGGAGAAGTGTTAAGAATCCCCTCTCAAAGAAGAAATAGGGAAAGCTAATTAAAGAACTTTGTGATGTCTATTTTTCGCAGTGAGTCTGATCTAATTTAAGCAGAGACCTGAGTCTGACTCCATGTGCTAATCTGTCTGCTGTTTCACTTTAACGTAGAGCCTAATTACCCCACATCCCAAACATTCTCCCTGCCCGGATACGGTCGCAACGGTCTCAATCCGGTAAGCACAACACAGCTGATACCTGACTTTAAAACGATGAAACTGCAATTTTTTTGAAGTCAAGGCAACTTCCATGATTTATACTTCGACGTATCTGTACACACTGCAAAAAAGATGAGCTGTAGTTGTACACAGAACTGATGTTTTCTGCTCGACTAAGACACACATTTGAGTTGTTGTGTCAGTCTTTATTCTTGTAAACTGTGGACAAAATAGAGGTTTGAATGTGTTTTCTTTTCATGCAGCCAAGGTCGGCTGATTTCTCCAACTACAACAGTGACAGATTCAAAGGTAGTTGTGAAGGTCGTTGTGTATGTAGTTACCATGTCCATCAATGTTGTTATCAATCAGCGGGTGAATCAATTAGATTTTAATCCTTTTTTTTTCTTTTCCTTTCTCTTCAGACTTTAAGGTATGTTAGAAGAACCTGAGTGGAGGGATCTCAATCTTCATCCGTCCCTCTCCTGTTTACTGCTTCCTCTTCGCTGTCTGCATGAGCACGTTTTTTATGAAGTGTTTATTCCACTCAGTTTCGGTGCAAAGTGCACTAATAGGTTTCTTTAGTGAAACCTCCTTTATTGCACTTTGCACGGGACTCTTTGACTTTCATTTTCATTATTCGACCAGTAAGTTTGGAGCTCTCAGTGACTAATCCTGTCATGACATTTTTCCCCGGTGCATGTGTTTGCTTCATACTGTAGCTCACCCATGGCGGTCCATATCCATTAACGTATATGGACAGAGGGGTGTCTATGCCTAATTTGTTGGAACCAAAAGCAAGTATTATTATTATTTTTATGGTTGTTGATTTTGCCACTGATAAATTCAGAGGTTTTTTTTGTGTGCTCAAAACAAAACCTAAACTACTAATATTTGTTTGATATACAATGGAAGCACAGATGAAGTTATGCTTTAGCATGATCCAGTAAAGGAGAGAACTTCTTGTTCCATGGTGCTTTATTCTGAAGTTTCAAGGACACTTCTTTATCACACACAATGTTTGAAAGCATTATGAAAGTCATGACTATTTCTACTAAGAACATACTCCTAGCTGAATTCTTGACCCTTACGGCTGATTCTACAGATTATAAGCATCCGAGATAAGATTACACAAGAGGCATGCTACAGTGCAATATGTTCCATCTTCTCTCTTTATCTCAGAGCTCTTATATATTAGGTTCAGTTGTTTGCCAATGAACTAATAGAGAACTGTCTTTGTTATGTCAAGGTCTATCCCTATGAAATACTCAAAATAGCAAGCAGAGGAGTGAAGCTTCCCAGGGATGTGGACAGAACACGACTCGAGGTACTGTAACATGTAAGAAGGCAAAGAAAAATAAAGTGTGGAATAAAATCAAATCGTCGCTCGAAGAAGCTTGCCACGTGATCCTAGTCCAAAAACGTTTTTTTATTTTGTTTTTAAATAAATGCTGGACTGTGTCTTAAATGCAGAAAGTAAAGTATGTAAAAATGTGTAGCTGCTTAATGTCTTTCTTAAGAAATGAGATCAGAGCATCTGATGTCTTGGTCAAACTCTTAATCAAAAACGCACCTTTCAAGTAATCTTCATTGATCCTTTCTGTTTTCATTTGCAGCGCCACCTATCCCGGGATTCCTTCTTGGAGATCTTTGGCATGGACATTCAAGAATTTGACAAACTTCCACTTTGGAAACGTAATGACATGAAGAAGACTGCAAATCTCTTCTAAATGCTGCCTCAAAGAAAGTTTGAACTTGTGAATATGCAGCTTATGTGACATTTTGCATTTGTCAAAAGAAACACAACAAACAAAAACAAATGTATGCCAAGAACTGAGTCAAGTCTGTTCTGGGGCTACTTTTGTGGGCTATACTTTATTAATAATGTTATCATTTGTATGCCTCAAGGCAGATATGAACATGAGAACTCAATCTAGCTATATTTGTAACTTCAGTAATAAGTATCCCCCAGATATTGCATTTACCTTGCTGTCTCTAAATCCAAAAAAGCAGCAGACTGCATGGCACTTTTACAGCCTGCTGAAAGCATAGTTAATTTGTCCTACTTAAAGCCTTTTACAAATACCACCCATACCTGATATTTATGGTGCAATGTTAGTGCAAAGAACTGGATGCATATTACTTTTTGTCATGACACTGTGTTATTCTATTCCTTTTTTGTGACACCTTTTATACACAATATAGGGAAGCATCCACACAGAAAAACTGAATGATCACTGCAATGTTCTTTTCTTTTGGACTTTTAAAAATACACTGTTTTTGTTTTATAGATCGCTTTGACTTTGCTTCATTTGTCATCACAGTATATGTTATGTGGATGCCGTTCTCCCATCACAACAACTCAAGCGCCCTTAATAAAATCTCACACTTTGAGTACAGAATGCCTTTGTATGATAATGTTGTGATTGTGCAAAGAGGTATTTCTTCAAAGAGTTTGTGTTCTTGTATGTATGGAGCAGTTCCTGGAGAATGTCCTGATAGTCACATTTATGAACACTGCTCTCTCCATATAGCATACATTTTTTAAAGCGTCATAATCAACAATAACTACAGTAAAGAATTCCTTTTGAGGTATTATTAGCTGAGCCTTGAGTTACTTTTCATTCTCTCATTTAAGACCAATTGACTAAAAGCAGTGTAGAAGATAAACGTTACGGAGAAAATGAAGCTATAACCAAAGTACTGCAGTGTTTCAATTATTATCAGCCAAGCAGTTTAAAAACATATCCTTGACATTTATTTCTTGCTATGAAGTGAATGCAGTGATTGGATTTTCTACATGTTTTTTAATAGACAACATGTGCCATACCAGTATGCTGCAATGCATGACAACATTTTCATGACACCACAACATCCAGCAGCAATTCATATTGACATGTAGAGAGCAGAGTCTTTGTATGGTTCAGCAGCATGTCTGGCCAATATAACTGATTCTGATATGTTGACTCATGAAACCAGCTGCACGGGGAAAGTAATGCAAAGCCATTTCTTAACTCCAACTGTCCATAAATCTTAAAAACCCATTTGATTAGGCTTCCGAATCATTGTGCAAGCAGCTTAGCCCAGGCCACTGATAGTCTGAGACCAACAGATGGTGCTCTGGAGCCTGGAATCAAAACATGAACTCAGAATTGGTTTCCATGTTTAAAAGCTTCATTAAAAAAAGTAGTTTTATGCATCTTTGTGAAGTATATTTTCTCTATTTGTGCCTATCACAATAACATACAGTAGTCAAGCTCAAGATCTACTTTATTATCCCAGAAGGGAAATGTTTCTTGTACTCTGTTCTGCATTTGCAAGAGAATAAAACTAGTGTAGTAGTGTGACAATGGCCTACACCACTAAACCTTCATTTGAATCTTTCCATATTAGCCAATCACAAGGCAGATAATATCATTTCAGCAAATAAAATACTCATTAAAATAAAAATAAAATGTACAGTATTCATGTTGTTCTTTTATTTATCTGTTGTTAAGCCATGCAAATGGTTCACAGAATAAACTATAGCGACAAAAATGTAATCAATATACATTTCTGTAGTGGTTTTATTTTTTAATATTTCGTGTGTTTTTGTTTCACCAGATAAGTAGATCATGAGGGAACTTGTGTTGTACATTTTATGGCATTGGACTTTTGCATACAATCCATGAATCATTTCTTTTTATTTCTAAATACGCCTTTCTGTTCCCCAAAGTAAATACCAGCTCCGTTGAACAATGAAAAACCTCTGAATACACGTTGGTTGTAAGTTTTTCCCTGCTTTGTTAATGATCCGTGCTGTTTTAATTTAAATTAAATCATGATATTTTTGAGCACATTAATTGATAAAAAGTGAGTTGGTTAGTTTCTTATCATCACATAGATACATAATTCTTATAGACTTCTTCATTCACATACAATTAGCATATGTGTTTGCTTTGTAGGCGTGTGTACTTGCATGTATACTTTCACACAGTAGGTCATACACTTCTACAGGCCTACAGTAAGCGTGTGTAATGAGTTGTAGGATATTGACATGAGAGCCTATGGATTTAGACATTACACTTTTAACAGTGTCTATAAGCTGGCTTCCAACTAAGACAATTATCAATTAATTTGCCTATGCCTACATAGCATAGTTAAATCTATGCACAAGCATTTGGGTCTTTATTAGAAAATCCTATATTTCAACATCGTTATTAATCGTGAATTTAACTTGATTTGTGAATTGCTTGTTGCCAAAAGTAATAGACTTTGTTATGCTTTTCAATAACCTAATAGCATGTCTAACTTGAAGCTTATGCTCTGTTTATTTTGTTTGACCAAATGAAACATTCTATATCAGGTTAATGTTGAAAATAATGCACTTTCTCAGTCATGGGGCTCTTTAAAGCCCACCAAGCATGAGTGAAAGTATTAGAGATTTTATGACGCTTCCTATTGGACGCTGGCACGACTGTGGGCGTTTAAATTAACGTGATTGGTCAAGCTCACTGTCACTTATCACCTCCGTCCCTCCTGAGCCCCTCCTCATCTCCCCACCAACTGCATATGCGGCCCAAGCGAGTATTTTCACGAAAACATCCAGCAGCAAACTGCGTATTAGTGCCAACGAGAAGGGGAACGGGACCCGAAGCTATGGACACAACGAAGTGACAGCCGAGTAGATGGCGTTTTTAAACTTGCTTTATGTTTTTTGGCCTTAAACAGAGACGTTAGAAACGCGCAAGAGTTTTTTTTTTACGGCAATGAATCCGATATCACTTGTTTGATAGAGAGACGGAGAGAGAGAGGGGCCAAACTCCCTCCCTCCGTAGAGCTCGTTCCGCCCGATGGAGGCTTACGGGACGTTTGCAGCGAGCTCGAGGCCAGGAATGTCACCTGTGAAACGTCGATACGTCGTTGCGGGACGTAATTAAAAAAAGCTCGCGCACACCTGTCCGCGAGCTGACGACTTTTTTTTGGTCAACTTCTGTGTAAACCAGACATAAAAAGTTAGCAGGTCACCGTTAGCTGCGCGATGCGACCCCTCGGTGCAACATGACTATTATTGATAACACATAACGAGAGGTTATTCACCGCCTCAGGTAACCTACCAGGACAGGTGAACAACGCACTGTTTACCTGTTAACAGACTTTGAATCTAAAGGCAATGTTCTAGAAAGTTGTCTCATTATATTTCAACCATCAGCAGGTTGACTCCAGCATTTTCGACCTGACAGTGTTGTGCGTAAAAACAAGGAGTTCTTGGATCTTTGTAGCCTATTACCTTGCATCGTCTTTTCCATCAACCATGTCACTCAAAGACAACCCATGTCGGAAATTTCAAGCCAACATTTTCAACAAAAGTAAATGCCAGAACTGCTTCAAGCCCAGAGAGTCACATTTGCTGAATGATGAAGATCTGAATCAGGTAAACGAATCCATTACACCACTTTCCTTTCATACTTTTGACGTTGTGTTCGTGAGCTGACCTGCATGACTGTACTGAAGCCTGTTTTTTATGATCCTGTTGGATGTGCACTGCTCTGTTTGTCATGTGTCAGTAATGTACCATGAAGTGCAAAGGTTATGTTAATTGGACATAATTAGTCTTCAGCCAAGGGGCACATATTGACCTTAATTTATATAGATACAGGCCTCCACCCAACATTGTAACCTATATATTTTCTGTTGCATCATTTAGGTGAAGGTCTTTGTTAATGCTCCTTACTCTTACTACATTGTCCCATCCTTTTGCCCTAATGCTTCCTGCACAATTTCAGCCATCAAGATCCCACCTAAAAGCCCCTCAGTACCCGAGATCTAATTATTTTTTTACGTTTACTTCAAATATCACAGTTGTATTTGCCTCCCTGTCACTGCCTGCTGAACTGTGTTGTTGGTCTTGGCAGTCCATGAATGGTGGCATCAGGTCACACTGGACTCTGTTGGCCCTGTATGTGATCATTCCTCCTGCTAAGCTGATTGGGATAGGCTAAGAGTTACCTTTATCCAGGGAGAAAGTTTGGATGAATTACTCTCCTGGCAGAAACGCTTCTTCTGTTGATACTGTCTGCAGCTTGTCATGATAAGAACTTAACCACTGAGCTTAAATTTCCTCCATCATGACCAACGGTTGTCATTGGAGATACATAGATAGATTGCCACTTTGATGTCATTTTTATTAAAGGACACAACACAACTGAAATCACAACACAGCATACATCTTTTCACATCTATAAAATCATATTCCTAGTTGTCGGATTGGAGATGGTCTTGAGGTTATTTGACCTTCTGAGCTGAACTTCTCACCCACTGATTGTCAACCTCATCGTGCCGAGGTTACATTTGATGTAAAAGGGCTGACGACGCAGGACATTGTGTGAGTCCTAAATCAAGTCGATACTGATGGACTGCGAGTCTTATTCTTTGTCGCTTCATCGACCGGCCCATGAAGGAAGATCATAGACCCTCGCTGTCCCTTGGTGCAGTATTACACAGTCATTTATGGTGGTGATGGTGGTGGTGGTGGTGGTGGGTGGGGGGGGGGGGGTCATCATGAATAAGGGGGACATTGCAAAACTGAACACACACGACCACTCTTAAAAGACTCGATCTAAACACTGAACCATTGAAGGGTATGAAATGACCTAGATTCATCCAGTCTATTCCTCTCTCTCAGGAGGACTTGTTATCAAGCTGCTGTCAGGTCATGTAAGGAGAATCGGGACACTTGTTTTAAGTGTGTGTGATCTTTAGACTGTTTCTAACAGACAGAGGGAAGCTAGTGTCCTCGTAGAAGTGTGATTCTCTCAACACTGGTGGGGAACTACCCTTTTCCTGCAGACCCATTATCAAATAACCTCTGCAAGGTGCTATTCCTGTGCGCCTTCACCTCTCAGGTTGTCTCTGACAAAGTCGGATGCTGTTCCTTTTGCAGGAACTCTCGTCTTGACTATGTGGGTCAGGAGGGACGTATGATAGAACATTCCTGTTCCATCCCCTTTGTGTGCAGAGTCACACTCAGCCGACAAAAGTGCCATTCCTCCTGAAGTGAAGGGAGAATTTCGATGCTAGATGAAGTTATGGCTGTAATCAAAACGGCTGATAGTGGGACATGGAGGTGCAAGGCCGGCGCAAATGCTTTTCCAACTTGATTTGCAGGCTTATGCTCCAGAGACTTTCAGTTGAATTATGTAAGCGTCTTTATTTGTTAAGGTCTTTAGGTGAAGATCTGCTGGTAAAAACATGTTAAGTATAGTTTGTGCTCCTGTTTACACAACCCTGCAGAGGTTCTGTGGGTTTTTTTTTCTTTTTTCTTTTTCGACCCGTCAAGCAAACACTGACTACGAGTGTGGCTGCAGTTCGAGATTGTACCCAGAAATACTCGAGTCAGACTGGCCAGGCCCGACTCGCAACGTCTTATTTTGAGTTTGAATTGCAAATCTGTAGCCACATACGCGCTCATACCCAGTGCTGTTTCTCTCTCCTGTTTCTGATCCACTGTTTTGCTAACTTCTGCCTTTAGCTGCCCCCTTCCACCCACTTAGAGGATCAGAGGGAAAATCATGTGTGTTAGCCTTTCTTTTTTTTTTTCTTTCAGGGCAGCATGCTACTCTGGGATCGAGCCAGCTGGAGAATGTAGCCTCAGGCGCAGCTCGTTGTGACTAATACACACCTTTCTGCAATTAGGCTAAAATGTGTGTTGGTCAGCAAAATCCTGTCTAGTATCAGGTCACAATTGAAAGCGTGAAGCATGTACAGGCCTCCAGCTTCGCCTGCATCGGATCAGAATGTGCTTTATTGAACGGCCAGTCAATATGTGAGTGTTCCCGCTTTACTGTTTGCCTTCAACACTGCATTTGTGTTTTTTTCTTTCACCAGGCCAAACCTGTCTATGGAGGGTGGCTGTTGCTGGCACCAGAGGGAACAAATTTTGACAATCCCTTACACAGATCTCGGGTAAGTGGTTCCTCTGCTAGGCTTGAGTGGATTATGTTCACAACATGGGGCCCAGTTGTGTCTCTGCACCTCTCTTTTTTTTTTTTTTTTTTTTTTTTTGATTCCCTCTTTATGAAGGGAAATGTTGTCCCTGCACGGTGAAAACACAATGGGCTATTCTTCAAAGGAAACATGTTTATTTGACTCATAGTCTGCAGCTTCTGCTCGGGCGTACTGTTTCTCTAAAGACAGGGGGGTTCATTATTTAACATGAAAACGTCTTGGAACAGTTTGAATTCATTCTGTGGGACCAATTGTACAAAACCTGCATTAGTCATGGGCATAAGAGAAGATGAAATGTCACATTTATAAAGTCACTGGGCCTCTACTGTTGACATGTGATATTTGTGTAATAATATTTGAAAAGCAGAGTAAATATGTGTAAGCTGTACCCTTCTTTTGTGATGATGTACAGTTTGTTTGGTGTCAAATATGGCAGCCGATGTTGTAGTGTAGTTTTACTTGTCAGCCTTTGTTTGGCTTTTCTTATTTGTTTAACCTACTTTCTTAGCGGGTAAAAAAAAAAAGTGTCCATCAGCATTCAAGCATCACGTTTTTTTTTTCAAGAGCTCGCTTTGATTCTGCTTTATCACAGCAGCTCCAAAAGAAGAAGAAAAAAAAAAAAGACGCTTCCAGTAGCTCTTCTTTTAATTCTGCTCAACATTCTGGCTCTCCTTTTGACATTTGACAAACAGCAGGTCGGTTGTTTTTGCTGCTTCTGTCGCTGTGTCAGGGATTCAGCAGCTTCCTTTGGGAGACTTGAGCCTTTATCACAAAACTCCTCATCCTCACACAATTATGAGTCTTTTATAGACTTTTATTTTTTTTATCAATCCTACTCCCCTAGCAGCATGTAATGAGAAGCCCTTTTTCTGTTGCTCTGCTTCCTTTATCAGCTCTCCCAAGATTACTCTGCGGTGGTGCATCCCAAAGAGGAGTTTTGGGAGAGTGTGTGTGTGTGTGTGTGTGTGGGGGAGGAGAAGGGAAAAGTCCCAGTTCTCACAGCCACGCTGATGGCTTCCATATGGGCTTTGGTGAAAAGCACCTCCAGATCCTTCAGTTCAGCTGCTGTCAACAGCTCGCTGCTGTCGCTTTGACGTAATCGCTGGTGTGTTCTGCCTATTCTTCCAATCAGCTTTTTACTGCGGGGGAATAATTGTTGGCCCGGACGCAGTGCTGAGGTGAGCTGGCTGGTTTGGTGTAAAATAACCAACAAGTAAATAACAGAGAACAGGAGCTGACAGGATGGATGAGTCACTCACATCTCGCTGCTTGTGGCTCGGAGGCTCTAATTTGTCCTTCAGAGTGACTTTATAGTGGATATCTTTAATAGATAACTCCTGCTAACCCGACCTGTGAAGCTTCTCAGCGAGGCCTTTTTAGGTTACGAGCTCCTCTCAATAATTAATGAGTGTTCCTCGGTTGGAATAGGAGAGCTGGTTATTTAATACTGAGACAAAACGGTGCATTAAGATAACAGGGGGGGGTCAAGAGGAAAGAGATCGATGGATGCATCTCATCGGCACATTAGTATCAATTTTACTGAGAGATTGAGCGATTTCAATATGAGGTCTTACTCCAAATAGATTTTGTTCTTCGTTTACCCTTTAATCTAGAAACCCTCCATCGATTCATTAAAAGCAAACTATAAACTGGGTGATGGACTTTTTGAACTCATGCATGATGAAAAAATTTCCAGCCAGCTTTAAAACTTGTGATGTGGTCAATGTTGAAATTCTGGGGCTGCAACACTTTCATCAAGGCTCGCATACTCGTGTGTGTGTGTGTGTGTGTGTGTGTGTGTGTGTGTGTGTGTGAGTTTGTTTGTGCACGCTTGTTTAGACCTGGCAGTGTCCTGCACAGGAATATGACATTCAGGGTTTTAATTGTTAAATATATGAATGTGTTAATACAGGCCCGACATTGAATCTGTGGCTTTAATAATGAAATATCTGCCTATACTTGTGTCTGTTATTTCACTGTCATGATTAAATTGGCCAATTCATAATAAATAAACAGCTGTCAAACACACACGCACGACTCCTTCTCATGCTGCTTCATCCTCCGTTAAAGGCTGGTTTTGTTTACTGCTGGGATTGATCCTAATATTTAACACATGACCATCGTGTCTAATCAAGAATATTCTGGTTCTCCTTTTCATGCAGAAATGGCAAAGGAGGTTCTTCATCCTGTACGAGCACGGCTTGCTCCGCTACGCCCTGGACGAAATGGTAGGCGCTCCTCCCTCCTTCATAGCCCACGTGATGAAAGTTCTGTCCATTTTTCAGGGTCTTGTTCGGCGTATTGGCAGCTGCAATCTGTTACATTTACAAACTACCCTTCCTCTTTGTTCATCTGTGTTCATGAAACTGAGCAGAATACATGTCAGTGGAAGGGAAGTACTGATTCTCCCTTTTCAGTTTGGAAGTATTAAAAGGGAAACTGGTGAAGAAAGCTGGCATTACCCGCACACAGTAAAAACAAACGGATAGGAACCGATGACCTGAAAGATTAGCTTATGACTGAAATATGATGAAATAAAAATCAGCTGACAAATAAATCTGACCTAAAATAAGTCGTAAATGTAAAATATCACGCCTTGATTTTCTTTCAGGATTTACAATCAAAGCACGACATGTTATACAATACGTTTGTCGTAATATCTGAGTGTTAAGACTTCAAATCAAATATCACTACCTGTTTGGGTACCATGGCAACAGAAGTCCTCGGCGCCAGATATTTCAGACGGTCTGAAGTGCACAGATCCATTGACTCTGTCTCATCCTCCTCTGTGTGCTGAGGTTTGGGTTTAAAAAATAAACGCAGATCAAATCCACTGAATACTTTTTGATACAAACGATGATAAAAAAATTATGTATTGTTTTAAAACTCTGTATTGACGTATCTACAATAGGAACATCTTAATATAAAAATGTTCCAAGATGTAAACAATTTCAGTTACAGTCACTTCCAGCTTAACCATGAGGTCAGGGTTCGGGTTAGAGGTCAGGGTTCGGGTTAGAGGTCAGGGTTCGGGTTAGAGGTCAGGGTTCGGTTTACCTCACAGTTACCACCAGAGCTCTCTGTCTCACAAGTATTTAAACACTGGCCTAACTAGCACAATGGTGTCGGTAGGAATCAAGTGACACCACATGGTGTTGATGCTGAAAGTCATGTGCCGCGCGGTGTGTGTTTGTTCAAGGGCCTTACACTCTTATTGTGCAAGAGCCCCGTGATGACTTCCTCTTCTGGAAAGGCTAAAAACATAAAAAACAACTGAACATGGGCAAAACTCAAGTCACAGCTCCAGTGAATTTATCGGTGACAATACTCTCATATCTATACAGTCATCATAAAGTGGTGATGTAGTCAGGCTGTCTCTATTTTAGACTTCATGGTTATGTAGGTCACTTGTTTCAATGCTGAATAGTTTTTTTTTTTTTTCTCTCTTTTGCTTTTGTTGCTGCTGCTTTATATTGCAGCGTGTGGGCTGGCTGAATATCGATTGACCCAAAGCGTCGTCGCTCGACGGCCTTTTTTTCTAAACGTGGGATGTGCTTTGAAAAAAAAAGAATGCTGAAAGCAGAAGTAGTTGAAACAGCACATGCTTTGTTGCTTTTGACCCTTTCATACTGTATGTGGCATTCTCTGGCAGAGCTGAGAGGGTTTATGTAATAGAGGCCACAAGAGCCTGGATGCTGTGTAGATAATTTTTCATGGCTGTGCTTTTAGATATTTGCCGCATGTCGATGTGAAGGCTTTTTTATTTACACATTAAATCAGGATTTTGTTTTTAACTGTTTTTAAATGTCATCATACTGAAAATGGGGAAAACACGCTACATTGGTCTTCTTCGTTTTGTTCTTCAAATTAAAGATATGAGTGAGGAGGCACTCAGGGAGAAGAGAGATGGATGATGTGTTTACTGGAGGAAACAAAGGAAAGAGGCGGACGTCCTCCTTCCCATTCAGCCGCCTCCGTGGATGTCACTCTTCATCTTTTCATGTCCTTTCTGAATGCTTGATCAAAAGGAGAGGAGAAAGGGTCTCGAGCTGAAAATATCAGGTGACACTAAATATAGAAGCTCACTTGTCACACCGAACAAATCAGAATGAATTAAGAACAGTTATTTTTTTTAAATTAAATAAACAGCTGGCTAATCTTCATATGTAGCCAGCACAGTGGAGTTCTATGGCCAGTGAGGTTTGATTCATTAGCCCCTCTACGTTTGATTGATTTACATTTAGTGTCATAATAGTGTGAAGCCATAAAAGACACTGCGCCGGTCTCTTCTTCAAACCAATGATTGAAGCTAAGTGGTTGGTTTAACAGCTGGGTTTGTTTTGACTTCCTCTACGGTGTTTTTATTCGTAGGACCTGTCACGTGTTGCAAAAAGCTGCTGAAGGTAACTTTATTTGTATTTATATGTTCAATCGAGGTGAAACAAAAGGGCCACATCAGTTTTTATTGAGAATGACTGCAGGTCAAATGTGAAGGCTGCCAGCTCTGCGGCCTTTGTTACATAGCTCGGGACCACATCAGAGCCCCTGATCAGAGAGCCCTGGTTGGGGATGCAGATGAGAGGGTGCCCCTCTGTTTTTCCTCTCGGCCTAGTTTTATGGCTCTTATGTCTTGGCTCTAACCAAACCCAGATGGGCTGCGGTCCAAACCGTCAGGATGTGGCACCGCTCTTGAGGGGAAAAGGAATGGGTTCGCAAAGGGCCTGGCTTCGACAGGGCCACCGATTAGGGGTTGCCCACCTACAGTGAACACCCAGCGCTTACACCCCACTGCCATCATTTTGTGCCAAAAGAGCAGCTGTGGCTTTGAAGAGACAAGTGGTGGGACGAAGACGGGGCAGCACGAGAGGAGGAGGAAATGTGCTCTGATCGGAAGGTTGGAGAGCATGACAAGCTAGCTGCAAAGAGCGCGTGCTGCCATGCTAGGATCCTTCGTTAGCACTGAAGGGACTTGAAAAGTGTTGTGTCAAAAGTGTTTTATCTTAATTCAGTCGCGTGTTTGCTCCAAGCACAAGCTAGATTTTCCCCGAGCTACCCAACGCAGTTATTCCAGAAACAGGTTGCCATGGTAACATGTTTTGTCCCTTTGTCCAGCAACAGTTTAATGTTGTCATGTGTAGCATGGGACAGTTATTCTCTGTTTTCTGGCTGTCTCTGAAGGAGAAGAGGACAGAATGCTCTGCATGGAAACAGTGTGTGGGCTGAAGCGGTCGCTCGGCTCAGTCAGACGGCGAGCAAAGCCTCTCTACGATAACTGGAAGAAAAAAATCCTCAGACACAGCATCGGAAACAAATGTGCAAGGCTGGATGTTGTAGAGTGAGTTTGTGCTGAGATTGCACATTTGTGCCCCTCAGGTTCAGCGTGCGTGTGCGTGCGTGCACCTGGGACAGAGGGTGCTTGACTGCAAACGCCGTGTCAGGAACAGGTGTTACAAGAATCGAGAAAGAAACCTCCAGATTTAAACTTACTTAAGCTTTAGCACTCGGTTCAATTCAATGCCAACCTGTTTATTCATCCCCCTGGGAGAAGTTGGTTTATAGAAGTATGTACATAAAAAAAAAACAGTGACATACAGACTACAAATAATTATATTGAAGCGCAAAAAATATGGAATAGAATCCAACATTACTGCTAATCAAGAAGACGGGTAGAAATAAACCTCCTGAGAATGAAAGGATGAGTCTTGCTCTAAAGGTAGCGCGAGAGGGTGATTCATGAAAGAAGGATAAAAAGTCTGAGAAATGTAAAACATGTAGAGCATTTAATAATCTGAGGGCAGAGGATATGAATGAATTAGAAAAGGATTTACAGGTAGATAAATCACAACGCTGCCCCGATGACATCAGAGAAAGAGGACTGACTAGAACATGACCTGAAGATGAGACGAGTGTTTTTAATGCACATAAAGTGTGATAAAGCTTTTTCAAGTTGGCAAAGGGGACATGAGAAACACGAAACCTAAAAATCCATTATCAGCTCATGGGGTGGGCAGGCGTGTAGGTGTGAAGAGCTCCCGAGCACAGAAAAGCCACTTTGATGACATCAGTGTGGTTTAAAATGATGAACACCCACACTATAATAACTGCTTCGCTACGCAGTCCCAAATACCACACAACACCTAGCTCCCATTGACCTTGTTTTGACCTGACTGTTACTCACCCACACACACTCCTGATCATATGATCTCGGCTGATTTTTTTTTTTTTTTTTTTTTTTTTTCTTTCTTTAGATATCTCGGTCTCTGTTGTGGTCTCTGAGCTCACACTGAATCACAGCCTCAGTGTTTTCACATCCTTACATGATGCAGCTCTTTAATTACTGTTGCAAATGGATTGCTTACAATGTTTCCCGGCTTTGTTGGAGGCTTTTTGGAGCTGCTTAGAAATAGTGCACTTTGTGTTCTCGGTCTTTTTAGTTCATGGTTTTCAGTACCTATAGAACAAGCCAGGCATACCTGCTAATAAAATGAGGCTCCCTATTGAGTTGCACCTCACAAAAGGCCCATTCAAAGACGCATGAATTGCATCTGCCTTAAGACTGCATCTATTCAAGCTGCCTGTCTGTATCCATTCTTTTCTGAGCAGAATGTTCTCATGATGTTTCAGTTGTTGAAGTCGTTCTCGTTTAATGTCACATCAATTGATCCGCTTTGTTTACTGGAATCAGACTAGAAGAACTCTTGCCCCGTAGCACTGTCCAAGAACTGAGAGTTAAGACAACATTCCCTCCATTTCCCACACTTTTGTGCATTCTTTTAACTTGATGCACACTGTTCTGCTGCTTCTCTGCCAGACATGAGCTAAACACCCTTCAGCCAATGTTTGCCCTCAGTCACGTAAAAACCTTCTAACATGCTAAAACATGCATAAATGCTACCTTTTCTAGCCCTGTTGTAATGTAGATTTGATGGCCATTTTTTTTAAACCATTTTGACAAACGTGTCTCTTATTTTTGTAAGAGAATGAGGAGAGCTTTGAGAAGATGGATTAGTGGGCAGGGCCTCCGAGCGGTGCTGTTGCCTGCAGGCACTCTATGCAAGGAACAAGTGGGATCCCCACCCCTTTAAATTAGGGATACTTATGGGGGGCGCTTCAGTCATCCACACACAGTAAGCCATGGGAAACGGATTGGAAAGAGTGTACACAAGTTTGAGTTGAAGTACATGATGCAAAGGTTTAGGATTAGGGGACCTCGCCGTTGCTTTTGTGAAAAAAAGGTTCAAGATAAATGAGATGTTGTCTGTGTTGATAATACTTTGCACGCCTTCCATATTGGGTCATTGCAGGTTGTTTACTAAGTGCGTGGGTCCTGGCCGAAGCTCGTGCTGGTGTTTTAGCGATACGGTGCGTGAGAGTCTTCTTTAACCCCTGCCCTTCCTTCCCCATGGTTCCAGTAGGAACTGATCTACTGGAATGTAAACAGCCATGGATTACAGTCGGGTCACTGTTCCCATTTCATAAAGCCACAAAACCATGGGAACAGCCATTCATACAAACTTGTAATCATCAGGGTGTACAACACTGTAACTGCCACTCAACTTAGTGGGAACCACACACCCCCAAATCTGGCACCCAGTATAGTGATGAAAACCATTCCTTAGATTTTGTTCTTATTAAAAAAAAAAATGGGAATACAAAACTGAGTACAAAAATCCTCAAAATTCCCAATTCCTTGTGCAATGCTGACCTTGTCACCGTACCATGAGTGCTGTTTGCCTTGGCACGTTGAGTGAGTGCAGGGTGTTAGCCCTGTGCTATACCATTGCTTACAAGGGTGTGAGTTAACACCCTCCAGTGCAAAGGGAGCAGGGCAGCAAATAATGACCAAAATTCCCCTTGTTGAAGCTTTTTTAGATATTTGTGGGATGATCCTCGGCACGATGACTGAGGCCACTGTATGAGCACTCATGTGATTTCATGACAGTACAAGTTTAAAAATAAGGTGCCACACCTGCTGCTTTCCTTTTTACGTAAGTGTTGTTGGTGAAGCGTTATCTGGATGACAGGCACTGTTGTGTCATCGCAAGTGTTCATCAGTCTTTCGCTTCTTCTGTCTCCAACCTACTTTTCCTGTGGCTGTCCAACAAAGAGTCTGGTCTTACTGGAGGTTTATGCATGTTTAGGAAGTTTCTCCTAGCCAAGTAAATGCTCATGGTGGAGTAATGTTTGGTCTTTTTAAATAATAGACTTGGTCTATATAGATTGGTGTTTTGGTTTGTCGCCGTTTGATCAAAACGTTTAGATTAAATTGATTTCTCTTTTGTAGCCGTGCTACTTTCAACTAGACTAGAATCAGTTTTTTTTTGTTGTTTCTTTGTGTCAAGACAGCTTAGCCTGATATCGTCTACCCCAACCAAGCACAAAGTACTTTAAGAATCAGTCTCCCTGCCAGATCTAAGCCAATGAGTCTGCTTTACTTTTAGTTTGATCCCAGCAGAGATGATTGACCTGACACAGCGGGGGAAGAAGTATCTACTGTAGCTTCTCGACAAATCAGACCAGAAGTGATTTGGTTGTCTGTAGTAATGGTACGTCTCCACTTAGGCAGAAGTTCCACAATTTAATTGCTAATCAAGAGCCCTGCTGTCCCGCAAGTGATCCAGTATGTCCAACAGATTGCCCTTCTCTCTAATGAGACATGACTTTGCCATAACAAGGAGATTGTGGTAAAGCTGAATTTAAAAAAATTGTGTATTTTTTGACACATCTGGCTCTCTGTTCACCTTCTAGTCTGAATTTCCAGTGTCTTTCCTGCTCTTTAGTTTTTCCATTGGCTTTAGTCACCCCATCGTCCCGGATGTGACTTAAGATAAAATCTTATCTCGTCCACTTGTCCACTGTTTGAATTCTCCAATATCTTTAGTCAGAAGACCCGTCTGGCTCAGGGCCGAGTCTGCTCTCTAAACATGACCCCGTTTGAGTCACAGCTACTATTTCTACTTGGCAGCACTGTGGTCACTTTTACAGTCTTTATCTTTAAAGGCATAATTCAAAGTGGTTACTTCCATTAGTGTTCAGACACACATGGAGAAGTGACTGGAAACATGCTCCCAGCTGATTTGAAACTAAACTTAATTGCGGTTTTTGTTTGTGTTCTAAACTCTCAGCGATCAAATGCAACAACAGGGACCTCCCACCCTCACCCTCACTCTCTCCCTCTCCCTCTCCCTCTCCCTCTCCCTCTCCCTCTCCCCATTTATTGTGATCGAGTGTGTGTATTCCAATGCTAAAAGGCTTAATGAGTCTAGAAATAATTGCTGTCAAATTACACGTATTAAATTCAAATTACAGTCAATAAAACTGCATTGTCCTCCAGCGTGCACACTCGTAACACACAAAGGAGGGGACTATTTTGGTTCTCTTCATTGTCGCAGGAGAAAGTGCAGTTGACCTGGAAGTGCACAGACACATTGGAGCAGAACAGAAATCCAAGGTTTCATCTCATTAAGAGGCGGTTTGTCCCCTCTTCATATGTCTCTGCATCTTTTTCCATCCGAACCATAAACTGAAGGGTTTTGCTTTGTCTTTTAGCTTCAGCTAATGTAAAGTGAAAGCAAAGAGAGACGGTCTCTTCCGCCCTCTGCTCTGTTATTATATTAGTGTTCAGTGTAGCGTGAGCCTGTGGACAGGATCTTTTAACACAGGGCACTAGGCCTATCACCACCTCGGCTAAAATACTACTTTAATGCTTATTGCAAATGGTTTCTCAGAAGATATCTGTTCGTCTGCTCGTGAGGTAAACCTTTTGATGGTAACTTGGACTTTTTTCTTTTTTTTTTCTATAATTCTTTGGTGAAAATGATTGACATGTTAGGTTGAAGCAAATAGTGAGAAAAGGGTCTTCTTTTCCTGGATTTCTCTTTTTCTTTTTTTTTTTTTGCACCCTCCTTCATTTTCTTGTTCTTTTTAATGATTTCCAGCTATTCATCATCCAGAGAAAGGCCGGCTCCAGGAGGCTTTGGCTAAACCAGCGTCCACTCTCACTCGCACGGCCCTCACTTTTTACTTTCTCATTACTTACTCCGATTCACTTTCCTTTTCCTTTTAAGCTCCTCGCTTTTCTCTTATTCTGCCACTCTCTCCTATCTCCTTCTTTCACTCCAGTTTCTCACTGGCCAATAAATCATTTGTGTCGGAGAGAGAGAGAGAGAGAGAGAGCAATGCAGTATTGTGTAACTTCTCTCTCCTTCGTCTATAAAGCCAAACACGGCCTGACAGGCTGCTCGCTCAGTTTGTTCTAAACACTAGAGCAGGACACTGACAAAAGGTTTCATTTAAAGCATCAGGGTGAGGGGGCCAGCTCTGAGACAGCCACTAATAAAACAGTGGGAGAGGTGGGAAGTTGTCTGCATGTGTGTTGGGACACTGAGAGGCATTTTCAACATCGACGATTAAAATAGGACCCATATGTTTACAGCAGCAGGGTGCCGACGTGGGATTTGCCATTCAAGCTAAGATTTCCTGCTTTTCAGCCTAAACTCAGCAGTTTGTGGGTGGATGGCAGAGTGGACTGTTGGATATGTCACCGCTGTAAGACGTCTCTGTGCATTAGTCTAAACAGCTGCTACCTTGTGATGGCTATCAGTAGCCACAGCTGCAGATGAAGGTCTTTCAGAGCTGCGACAGGTGCAGGTGTAATGGATGAACTTTAAACTTTGACCTCAGCTTAGAGAGCTGCCAGTCGGACCACCTGTTAAGGTTCTAGGCTTTGCAGAGCAGATATTTTTAGTAAGGGAAGAAAGTGCAGCCTTGGAATTGGATCTGATGATTCACAGAACACAAAAGCAAGAGTCGATCGATAGATGTATTAAAAGACGGCACATGTTTAGTTTTGATGTTTTCGATTTCGATTTCCTCTGCTTCATTTCTGGGCCTCATTTCGTCTGTGGAACTCGCTTGTTAAATCCACACATCCTGCAACTGAAGGCCATTATTAGGCTTGTTGTTCTAGGCTTTTTTTTAAACCGTTGTCGGGTGAGCATATGCTCTTTATTAACCCACTCCAGCTTCCTTAAGTTCTGGCCCAAAAATTCCCATCTCAAGGAGCAATGGTCCGGCCAAACTCCAGCTTCAGCGCCTAATCAGCTTATTGCTCTCTGTTGTTTCAAAGAGAAAGCTCCCAAAATGCAGTGCTCTGAATTATAATCACTGACTATTGGGGGGAAAAAGGGAAAAAGATTTGAAGTGTAATAAATATAAAAGAGCCCTGCCATGACATTAATATTTAAAACCTCACAAACACGATGAAGTGGGCTAGCTGTCTCATATTTTTTTTCCCATGTATCAACTAGCGATGCACACGATTAGCTGAGTTGATGATTATTGGTATACCTGAATAAAATGAGATACTAAGGAAAGTGTAGAATTTAAAAAAAAAAAAAATCGATAGATCAGACCAATCATAGAAGACTGAAAGGAATCTTGTGTTCCCCCAAATGTGTCTATTTTATATCTCGTAGAATCCCAAAAGTCATCCTCTGTCAGAACAACTGTGGGCAGGTTTACAAACGGCCTGGATCTGCAGGAAGTCGATCTTCAGCCCAGTGGAAAAAAAAAAAAAAAAGAAGCCCCTTCTTGAAACGGAGGTATCGGCTAAATTCCCAAAGGAACATTTTCCTTTTCCTCCCCCATTTTCCTTTCTCTTCTGCCTGATGGGCTAATTTGTGTTGACTGAGAAAGGCTTTGGCAGATTTTCAGTCATCATCACAGGGGTAGTTGAGGCCTAACAGCCGTGCGTTGACAGAGCTGCAGAAAACGACGTCTTGTTAATGGCGTAAGAAAAAGCCAGTCATATTTATGTGACTCTTTTATTTTGATAGGGAACCTTTTCCTTTTGACCCGAGCTACAGCTTGTAGTGGATGCCTTTTCACCTTTCACCTTTTAGTGAGAGAAAAGCTTTTCTTCAAGCTGCAAATTTGGAATGACCTCTTGGTATCATTGAGCGGTACTTAACTGACCAGTTCATTAAAGACACATTTCCACCAAAGATATTTTAGCGATTTTACTTCTTTTCAAGGGTCTAAAGGCTTCTTACTTGAATTTCCATCGGGATTAATAAAGTACCTACCTCTATCTATCTTAAGCTCATTGTTTTTTTGCCTTTTCACCAGTCCATATGATAGCCACACATGTTGTGCCAGACTTTAACATAGTCAAATTTATAGTGACGTTTTGCACCTTGCTAACATGAAAAGGAGAATCAAATACCATTAACATCATATGTTGTTTTCGACCTTGTTCATTAACATGTGCACAAAACTCCTGAGAACCTCCTGAACGTTTTAGCCACATTTGGCTCCCTGACTACATCCTGCCAGCGCCCTGGTAAACGTTCTGCTCGAAGTCGGGATGAGTCTATGTGAGAGCACAGCAGGGAAATCTTCAGGTTGATGACGTTTATATCCTATGACCATCGTGGGAGCGCACGTTGTATAGTGAGTCGGGTGAGATCGCTGTGCAGGTGATCAAGCAGGGCTGAGAATCTTTGAGTGTGTCACGCTTCCATTTTGATTCTTTGGGTCACGATTCGATTCAGAATCCATTTTTAATTGAAAGCGATTTTAATTGGTCCGTGAATTCAAAGTCTGTTTATGAATTAGTACTTACTTCAGGATTGACTGAATTTCCTTGTTGCTCTATTTGTCTTTTACGGATTTAAAGAGCAGCAGTGGGATAAAAACCCACCGTCTCTGTTCTTCTCTTGATACTGTTAAAATGCAGCTCTGATATAAAGACAAAAACTAAGTACAATTAAGTAGAGAAAGGTTCCCAGTCTTGAAAACTAAACACGCACACGCATGCATGCACACACGCACGCACGCACGCAACAAGACAGAACTCGATTGTAGCACCTGTTTCTCCAGGCAGCACAACCACTCCGTCAGCAGCCAGACGGAGACTGACTGAATACTCACACTCAGTCTGTTCTACCATTATTCATTTGTTGTATAGATTACACAGTTCTGTATATTTTACACATTGTAACCTAAAGATTTTCGGATCATTTCTTCCCCACACACAGAAGAGAAACGCGTCGTGTTCTCGTAGCTGCTCGTCTGATTGACGGTCTGCACAATCCTCGCGTTTGTGTTCGAAAGAACCTGCTGTTCTCGCAGAGAAAATAGCTTTCGTCTTCCCTCTCTCCTCTGCGTTCGTCAGCTGCTGGCCTCCTAACACAGCTCTCAACCACCCACATCCTCTCACCTTTCTCCAATAGAGGAGCAGTACAGCTCCCGCCCACAGAACGCTCTGAAATGCCAGGCTCAGAAATGTGTGAAAAATGCAGCTTTCAGTGTTCTTATGCTCATTTTCTTTCTCTGAATATTGTGTTGATATAATGTTCCCGGGCTTAGCCTTCCTTGTAAGGACGTTCCTGTGTACCCAGGCTTAAAGCAGATGCCTATACAATTTTCATTTTTTAATGTCCTGAGCACATTCCAGTGGGGTGAGGTGTATCCTAGAACGCCTGGAGGACTACTTGGCCCTGCAACAGAGATGTCAGATATCCACCATATGGTTTTTTTTATAGAGCTATATGTTTGTCTACAGTAAAGGCAGAGCTCAGAGTTTGGATCACAGCTGAGCCAGAAGTAAATATCAGGTGTGATTGTACGGCTTAATGTCGTGGGTTAAATTACAGGACTCTGAAGACCCCGGTCATTAACGAGATTACAATCATCACTGTCTCAATCTGTCATCTAGTTCCTGGCCAGATTTCTACATATCTCTGTTTGTATCATTATCTTGGACTTAGGAAGAAAAAAGAAAGATACACAGTTGATGTTCCTCTTTCGCTGCGCGTGAGGTGACTGCATCCGTCTGGCACCTGAGGATATTTCCCCACGGCTGATTGTTGGCATGCACGCCGGTATCAAAGATGTGTGTTTACCTTCTGTTGTCTTAAGTTGCTAAGGAAAAGATTTATTGCATAATTGCTGTTATCGGTAATGAGCAGGGGATGTTGGACCCTGAAGAGACCTGATTCCTGGCCATGTCCATGAGTCAGGATGAGGCAGTGCCAGTTCATCAGTTCTCCACTTTGTGATCAAAGTGAAATAGCTCTGGAGGACGATGGAAACAGTACGAGAAGATCCTGCCATTGCATGTCCTAAGTAGAGAAACATAACTTTACGAGGGAGATTGAAGCTTTTAAATGTGTCACCAGGAAAGTTGGCAGACAAACTGGCACCCTAAAACAAATACCAGATGTTAAAGATTAGCGAGCAGGTGTTCCAAACAGACTTTATCTTTGAGTAATACCAGAATGAACCCAAACTGATCGACTAGGACTGAGGGATTACATGACTGCATCATGATGTTGCAATAAGTGACTCACTTGTGTAGTTTAATGCAATTTCATCATTCCCTCATACCAATCTAAAGTGAGTCACTTTCAAATGCACTCTTGCTTTTCAGGGCCAGTAATGACTCTGTCAAACCCCCCCCAAAAAAAAAAGTGACGGCAGGGGGAGAATTTGCTCCACAACCAAAAATGAAAGTTAGACTCTCCGCCAGCTGCCAAAAGAAGCAAACCTTCCTCTGGCTGTGTCATGAAAGAGAAGGGGATGTTTTGCTTTGCTGCACAATGGCCAAGAGTGAGGAGAGCCAAGGATGCAGAGACGTGCCTGCATTCGTGCTCTGAACCTATTAATTATCATTTTCCAAACATAGAGTTGGTTCCTAATTATCACTACATAACATCTGGACAGAGATCACAAAGACGTGATGAATTTTCAAAGGAAAAAAAGATGTGGGCCTCGCTCCACAGAGGACCTATATTTCAATACACTTGATTTAAAGGCATCATTAAATTGATTGTGGTTTCTGGTTTCCTAATTGTATTTATCTGAATATTACATGCTGGCAGTGTTGGGCAGTAACGTCACCACAAATGGTAGAGTCAGTCGTTAAAACTACATTTTCCAGTAGCTTAGTGGAAGTGTCGCTGGTTTCTGAATCAAATGGCTTTTCAGTAGCTTATCGGTTTTATTGATCAAGTCGTGCAGTAGTGTCGAAAACAAACAATTCACCACATCAAATCTGAAGCGCAGCGAGGCTCTCTGTCACGAAATCAAACTTTTCAGGATGTATAAAAGATGGCAGCTGATACAGAGACGATCTACTTCTGAATGATGGTGACGTCACTGTCTAATCCTCGACGTCCCTGCTGCCTGCGAACGTGCACACACGGAAGCATGATTTCATCTACACATGCAGGCGAGTCCTGAATAAGCCGTCATAACATTCCCCTGCGAAGTTCAGTCTGCACACACCAGAGACTAACTTGTCAGTTTAGGAGTTTTATCGTTCAATAATGGAGTTAGAGACAACATGAGCCACCTCCTCTTTGTAGGCAACACTGTCAATAACATTAGTTAGTCGACCAGTTTGAGGACCGCTTCTTCTTTGTACTCACTACATGTTGTAGCCGTTGCCATAGAAACGTCAGCATTTTAATGATACACCTGTATCAGAATTGTATCCGTTTATTCAGATGTGAATCTTCATTAGCATTATGTTGTAGTCTGTCGAGTGACATCACTCCTGATGAGGGGTTGAAGCTAGCTGATGAGCTACAGTTAGCAATAGCTTGTTCTGAATCCTCCCAAGACGAATAAAAAGCATTGAAAAACACTGCGTGACAAGGAAAGTGTTCTATTCATTGGAGAGGAGGATCTGCGTTTGGATTTGTGAAGTTTGAAGCATTTCATGATCTTGCTCCGGCCTTGTTATCTTGAAAGTTGAGCAGCTAAAAATTGAGCAGCTAAAAGCCTGCACCAAAAAAAACCAACCCCAAAACATTTCATCCTTACTGAGATATTAATTAAGACGTCTCAAAAATATGAATTTATCACAAACACACTACTTTAAAGTACGAGTAATGCTTAGATTATTAGATTAGATTGAAGCCTGTGTATAAGGCTTTTACTGTATTTTCATGCAGTCAGATCAAGCTAAGCTAGCCATCTGCCCCTTTTGGCTAACTTTAAACAGAATGACAGATGGCTAGCTGGTGATTTGGATCATCATGTTTATGGTTCTAGTCCTATATATTGGAAATACAAATTTTTCAATTGTCAATAAATGAATAGTGACATTTCAGAGTGAATAGTTGTACCCGATGTAACGATTGATAATCTCTTGTTGTTGTTGATGTTGTTGTTGTTTGCACATTAGACACAATATGAACACCTGGCTTGTGTCCGCCTGCATCTCTCGTCATCACAGTCCGATCCAGAGACTCTCCCCTTGAAACTCTATTGAGACAGCATTCATACTCTTGTCTGCACATCTCCAGAAACAAGAATAAGTTTATGCTGGCTTCATAATTTCCATGCTGGGATGACAAAAGGACACTTGTTTTGGCCTCTTGTCTCTCAGTCATTTCCTCGTCGAGGGTTAATGGGAGGAGTGGCTCTGTGGACTGTGGTGGCTGACAATCCCACATTGTGTGAACTGTTGCTGCTCCACAAAGGGCTCATTGTGGAGAGCAGTGGCCCAGGGAGAGGGGACCGGGTCTAGCCTAGGTGACAGCAAGGTTTGGGTTCAGGGGGCCTCGGATCGGGGGCTAGAACGGCGACGGCTGGACCCAAAGCAGGGGCGTGTATTTGTGCGCAGCTGATAGGGTGCTGACGGAGGGAGGGTGCACACGTGTGAGAGAAGTCCCATGCTGCTTACCACCCAGCTCCGGTGCAAAACATGGACGGTGTTCTCACTCAACAAGCCCCGTCTGCACACACATCATCAAATCTCTCTCAGAGGTGAGCAGCTTTATGAAAAGAGCTTTTTAATCAGAGCTGTAGTCAGTCTCTGATTTATTTTCTGCGTCCTAGAGAATCCGATGTTGTGATTATAAAACGGGGGGCTTAAGCTGCTTGTACAACTGCTCGCAGAATTTGAAATATTTTCCCGTTTATCCTCCTTTGACTCGGGCTCAAGGACGAACCAGCATGTTTGCTGCACTCCAGATTTGTTTACTCAAACAGATGGCCCCAGCAGTCCAAAGTCGTAGTCCACAAACCCCCTTTCTCCCACCCCCCACTACATCACTGCTGCTCTCCTTGCCCACCGACTTGAGACTTAATCCCCCTTTTCTCAGCCTCGACGTTTTCCCCACTCTCCGTCCCCAAAGCCATGTCTGACAGTGACAGGGCTCTCAGGTCAAGCTGACGCCAGTCTCTCTGTCCAGTCTGAAACAGGCCCAGACTCTCGCCCAGCTGTCCTAAAGGTCTATTTGTCCGTCTGTCTGTCAGGCCCGGCTGTCGCCCCGGCCTCTCACCTTGGTGTCAAGAGCCCTTCGTTGACGGACCAGAAAATATTAACCCCGAAACATGATGTGCAAATATCGGCCTGCTTGTTTAATTTTGCCATGCTGCTTAGTTCTGGCCGAGTTGCCACAACATACAGTCCTTCTGGTTCAAGCTGTCCGTGCCGGTTTTTGGCTCTGCTGTCTTTTATATTGAAGACAACAACAAAAGAGCCGAGTGTGAAAGTGACATTTAACAGTGTCAAAGTAAACACGGCCTCTCATTTACCCTCAGGGTGGAATTACCACGAACTGTAAACTATTGACTCCTCTGTCCACATGCACGAGGCTCCACTGCTCTCATCTTGACAGCCTGTTATTAGTCAGCATTAATTTTGTCCCCAACTTGGACTGATTTGGTCACTTGCTAGCATGAACGTGATACCTTTTTTTTAAATTTTCTTTCCGGCTCCATCTCTTAATCAATCAATACATTCTGATTCACACACGCCTGTAATTTATCATCTGCGTGTACCTGGCACTTATACTTCGGAACTAGCTCTGGTGTTTTTGGTGTCTCTAATTCTGCTTCTGTGTGAAAGTAGCGCCCAAAAGCTGCTCCAACAGCCACCTACTGTACGCCCACTGTGCTCTGCTATACAGTCCTGGTTTATTTCATCGAACAAATAAAATTCCCTTAGTCAACATAAAATAACACAGGCTCAGGCACAGAGTCATTTAGAGGTCACACTGAGCTAACAGTCAGTTTTCTGAATAAGGAATTTAATAGTAACGTGCGTAAATGTGTACATACATTCATTACCTCAGTGTTTGTTTGTTTTTTACCAAAGTAAAAGCCTTATTATTATTATTTATTTTTTTACAAGAATCTCTCCAGCACAGCAGGTTCACTTATGTCCATGCGGTATTCTGTGAATAGATAATCTTATCTGCTCCAAGCTGAACCAACATGCCTCCATTCATTGTAAATGGGCCGTGCCTTTGCACAAAGCCAGTGTGTGCTTACATAAACCTGCACTGCAAACCTGAAGGCATTGTACAAAGGCTAGTGTTATTGTGGCGGTCGTGCGGTCATGTTATTTATGGTTGACAGATGGCTTCCATGTCACTGTGCTCAGCTCCACCTCACAGCCAGACATCAGATGAAACCGAAAACAGCTCAGTGAACCCCTGAACTCTCGCGGCTTAAAAATAGAACAGACATTAATTTCACCGCTCTTTAGTCCTCTTTCTAACAATACAATGCACAACAAGAGAGGGGCTGAACTTGTAAACACTCAGAGGCTACAGACTCCTGTGATGCAGTTACTGAAGCACTGCTGCCAAATGTTGATATTTTAATACACAACTTTGAACTCGTTTCATGGTAATTTGACCCATCGCATCACTACATCATGACTCCTCACTGAGAAATGACAAACGGAGGGTCACGGTTAAAGAGACAGAAGTTTATTCGGTTATCTCCGAATCGCTGTGTTGTGATGATAACGTATTGCATCGTGAATTTGTCTGCCTTTCCGTCAGAAGCTATATGCAGATACGTGCAGTAAACACGTGTAATGTATGCCTGATGCATCCTTATCCCCGTGTTGTTTATTAACTTTAGCCTGGACTGCTTATATTAACTGAATGTAATTTTTACCAAAAATTACTAATCATCCTCCGTATTACTACTTTGGCGCTTGTTTTCTGAATGGTCTATGTGAAAGTTAAAGCTGCACACTTCGATAATTAGCGTCTTGTGTTTTCTCGAGCGTGTGTCACACCACTTTGAAATATCAGGGCGAGATCTAACGGGAACACAGGCCTGCACATACAGACTGTTACATCAGTGCTTGGCATGACGAACTCGCCAGGAAAAATTATGCTGGATGGATTGTGTGAAAAGACGAAGCCATGTGGAGGGATACGTGGGCACGTCGGCTCATTTCCTCACTTAACACTTCTCTCTTATTTTTTTTAAATTTATTTATTTATTTATTTATTTTTTGCACCCTCCAGCCCAGCACTCTCCCCCAGGGTACAATCAACATGAACCAGTGCTCAGACGTCATCGACGGAGAGTCCAGGACGGGGCAGAAGAACTCGCTGTGCATCCTGACCCCTGAGAAAGAGCACTTTATACGGGCGGAGTGCAAAGAAATTATCAACGGGTAAGGCTTGAAAAAATAAATAAAAATAAAAAATAAACCAGGAAGTTGATTTCTAAATGTAGGAATTTTTTATATACAATCAACCTTCATGTCTTAGATGGGCAACATGCTGATTCAAGTGGGTATTATGGTTTGTGTTGGGCTCTCTCTCTCTCTCTCTCTTGGTTGGAGTGGATGTGGATGTCGGAGGCTTAAGACTTCTTATGTCTGGCTGCCTCTGCTGCCAAATCTGCTCTGCCCCCTGCTGTCTCCTCTGGGCTCTGCTCTTCAGAGACTTGAAATCCACACTGCAGTGACAGTGCACATTCTTGAACTGTTTCCTCTCCTGCCCCCCCCCCCCCCCCCCCCCCTGCTTAACAAACCCCTGTATGCCTTAGACACACACACACTCTCTCTCTCTAAGCCTCATGATTTTGTTTTACTGTCGCCTTCCTCTACTGCTGCAAATCAAAGTGTGTTTCTGCACCACACTCTCTCACTCCTTTTGCTCTCGCACACACATTAAGGCTATTCTTAGGGTCCTGTGACTCACAACACCCACTCTCCATTATACTACCTGCTCGATCCCTGCACCCACCTGCATCACCCGGCACACATATATCGTTTCTTTGCCGTCTCTCAGTCACATCAGCCCCCGCGAGCTCATCATTGACTGACAGGAGCATGAAAAACCCTGGATTACTTGAATACATATATTTTATGTGTATGTTCCTCTTTTGTGACCACTAATTCATTAATACCTGTGTCACATGTGTGCCTACAGTAAGACAGGATATACTGTGACTCTTTACTTAGTGGGTGGTGCAGAGGAACATTGGTCTGTTCTGTACCACGGTGACGGGGCTTCCTTTACACTTCAATCTGAAATGAATGAAGAGTTCTCCGGCAGGCACAGTGCTTTATGTCTTACTGTATAGGACTCGGCCTCTATCATATATTGATCCAGCACGGGTGCGAGAACAACACGTTGACTGTCTGACTGTGTGTAGGTGGCAGGAGGCTCTGACTGTTTATCCCCGGACCAATAAGCAGAACCAGAAGAAGAAACGCAAGGTCGATCCTCCCACTCACCAGGTAATGACTCTCTCCTCCCACTCCGTCAGGACTTTTCTTTCCCTATCGTATGGATGGTGCATGTTCTTGTTAACTTAAAGAAAGGTTATTCCAGTGAAGCAGGAAACAACAGAGATGTCATCTGTTGCTTCGTGCGTTAGGGTGAAAAGAAGCGCAAGATCATATAGTTCAAGTAATCAGATTGGTTAGATTAGAAACACGTGCAGCAACCATTCTGATGCAAACCTGCCCATGTCTGTTGTAAAGGTAAAATCCCAAAAAAAAAAAAAAGAAGGGTATTTCCAATCAACAGATAGTGAGCTGTGTTTTTGAACGTGTACATGACTTTCACATCCATACTGTAGTAAACAAGTGATCCGCATGTGTTCCATCACTACAACCGAAAAAAAGAAAATAACCCATATTCTGAGGGACATGTGCTGTGTAAGTATGCAGCATGGAGGCTTTTCATTCCAGTCAAACGGCACCAGCTGTTTTCCCCTCAGACCGAGTGAGATGTATCGTTTTTCTGCCAGCAGCATGATCAACAGCGGTCCATATTTGCATTCTTGACTCACACGAGGTGTTCTGAACACACACACACACACAGGCTGCATGCCGCATACTCTCCTGACATGAGCTGAAGAGTTACAGTGTCAACATTTAACTGGGTGGTATCATTGGATGTAATAAAGTACAATTGGCTGCTTCTTTTCCAGAAGAAGTCACTTTGTTCGGCTTCCAGCTTCTGGTTTTAATACAGTATCACCTGATGAGCAGGCAGGCAATTTCAGTGACTTATCAAAACATTTCTGTGCAAACAGTTAAGGGTAGCAATTCCAGCTGCCAGCTAAAATAACATTCAGCTTTAACGTTCAGCAATGTGACCATGATCCTCTCGCCTCTGAATTTGCTCATGCACTCTGTTTCATTGTCACGTCCAGCAGCTGCTGTCTCATCTGCCTGACTTTTTGCCCTGCCTCTTTCCTGTAGCCTTGTGTGCCCGCTCGAAACACATTAGTCTTTTTCTGAAAAATCAACACGTATGGTGTATGGCTGTGATAATGTGGCAACAGCTTCAAATTCTAGTTCAGGAACGTTTGGGTACTTCGTGATATTATTACCTAAAGCAGGATCTCTGTTGTTATTTGGTGAAAACAAATAGGCAGTAGTCATAGACTCATAAACTTGTTTTCCTTATATGACCCTTTTTTTTTATTTAAACTGAAAATCAGACAGTCTGTTTAAAGCTTTTTAATGTCCATTGGATTTCATAGTGTACCAGCCCTGAGCCCCTGCAGAATTATTATAGATGCATACCTAAGTCTGCAAAATTAGACATGCAACCCCCCCATGAAGTTCTGTCTGCAAGCTGATTTTCAAGATTGGCCATTTAAAGGAGGCCAAATCAAGTGAGTGAGTGAGTACAGTTTATTTATAGAGACGTTTGGTAGGCAAAATGTTGAGAAGGAAGTTGGCACATTAATTATTGCACAGGAAATGACATCATATGAAGTGTCACCTTTACAAAGATTAGCAGAAACCAAGACAAAGTTGCGTTAAATAATCTAAGAGAAAAGTGATCAGCACTCTTGTGTCATCCGTAAATAATTTAAAGACAATCACAAAAATGCTCCTTTCACGTTGGCGCAGTCAAGGTCCTGCTTGTTAGATAGAAACAAAACACCAGGACCCGATCAGGCTGTATTACTATAAAAATAGATCCAATGACAAGACAGTATTGTTCAGACCACCCACTGTGAAAAACAGTTTACTCCTTTTTTTGTTGTAAGGCCAAATTTGTGTTTAGTGTCCGCACAATAGTCTGTGCAGTTCATTGTGCGGTTCCTCTAATGACGCTGCCCTGAATCAGACTGTGACCCTGCTGGCTTCACGTTAACGGGCTCATTGGCAGAGGCACAGCCATGACCGTGACTGTGTCCCATCTGATGTCCGTATCTCTGGCTCTCAGAAGACTTTCCTTTTGTTGATGTGTGTGTCTGCATTTCTTTGGTCATGAACATGTGTATATTGTGTGTAGAACATGGGAGAACAGCACATAGAAAGAAAAGATGCATGTTTACACATGTTGCATATTTTTCCCATATCGTGTACAAAAAGTGTTTGATGCAATGCTACAAGAATGTCTTCTTTTTTTTTTCTTTTTTTTTTTTTTGTCTTGCATGTGTGTGAAACAGGCATGAAATAACAGTCAAGAGTTCAGGGACAAAACCGTTTAATCACAGGCGGTAATGTGACTGGGCCGTTGCTTGCCAATGTACTTATCTATAATTGTCTAATGAGCTGTTCAGTTTGCTCTGGGATGGAAACGTGATATTTCCTACACTGACAAGTATCAACAAGTATGTTCAGGTTAATATCATTGAAATCTCACTTTTCCAACTGCAAACTCGCCTTCCGCCTTTCCTCGACTTTCTTGTGCCTGACTATTGTGAATACTTGAGCACGGTGACATGTTTGCCTTCTGGGTAGTTCCTCTGCGCTGACGCATCAGACCTGGAGTTCAAAACAATGGTGTGAAGGCAACATTCTTTGGTCTCATATTGGAAGATTTAAAGGTGTTTTGCCTTCAGATTATCATTCTCCTTTTCTTCTTATGGATAAGCAGTTAAGCTCAACTCCATTTTTATTTTATTTTTTCAAACTAAATTAAAATAACATCACAGAGCATGTGAACTGAACATTTAGGCTAACGTACACATTCTAATACAAGAGAGGTGCGGCATTCACATAAGAAGATAATCATGCAATGAGACGTGTTGAAGTGTGACCCTCTGCCGACGTGACTCAGATGTGTTCTTTGAACTGGAGCACAGACAAAGTTCCATTGTCTCGCACAGAAGGTTGGAGTTTCCTTTCACATTTGTCCAAGATGACTGTCGGAGAAATACCAAGTAGCCCACATAAAGTGTCACCATTCATCATCTTCCTAATTTCCTCTATCATCTGCCAGAACTGCCATACTTTCCTACAAGGCCACAGGCCGTGGGTGAGACCACCCGTTTCCAGTTTACATTTGGAACACAGCGGAGATAAGCTCGAGTTAAATGTATGGCGTCTGTAGTACGGTGAGTTGAATGGGCTAGGAGTCATTCCACGAGTTCTGTTTGCCAGGTTTGAGGTGTTTGTAGCCTCGTGCCCTTTAAGCACATGATAGAAGGAGCTAATAGAGCGGCACAGTTGTTGTAAAAAGCTGCGTCTTAGAGCTTCAAATACTTTGACTTTGAAGGATTATGGCGTCCCTTACCTGTAAATAAAGGAACAAGTCCTGCTTTTGAATACTGTATTTTCCAGTTGTTTGTCTAAAATACATCAAGGTGGATCCCTCAGCTAATCTCTTATTTATCCCAGAATAGTTACTATTATTCCAGGAAGAAGAAATTTAGGATTTTCACGTCATGGAGTAAAGACAGGCGGCTTGAGACCTGCCTTCGAATGATCTGACAGCATGCCGTGATTTAATGTTGCATGAACTGTAATTACATCAGTACAAACCAACTTCAGAGATGCAGCGTCACTTGAGCTTTCTATGTCGAAGCAAAGCGATGTACAGTCGCCACCTAATCAGATATGACGCACAAAAGAGTTGTTTCTTTGGAGACATAACGTAGATATTTTGACATGTGCTTCTTCTAAACCGACATACAGTAACTGTTCAGGTGCTTGGTGGACTTAATACCTGGGATCATTTGTATCTGATAGAGTAACTGAGGGAAGGTATTCATTCATGGTTAACATTTCAAAGCCACTTATATATATATATATATATATATATATATATATATATATATATATATATATATATATATATATATATATATATATATATATATATATATATATATATATATATATATATATATATATGAGAGAGACTTTGGTATATAGCTGATTTGAATGGTTACAGCTGGAACACGAACATTAACATCCAAAGCTTTCTGTGATTGGCAGGCTGGAGTTACAACAAGCCAGAGTTTTTCATCTGAAGACATGAATGGACACCCAGTGAGTTGTGGTTTTCAGATTCCCAACCCTTATGAACCACATTTGTTTATAATCAAAGTGAATCCAGGTGAAAGGGGACTTAAAGGATTTTCTTTTTTTTTATTTCTCTCTGATTCTCAAGCGTGATTCTCAGCAGCATGTTTGTGGGGTTTCAAGTACGCTGCCTGGACAGTTGATGCGCTTTGCTTTGGAAATCTTGCTTTCTCTCCTTAACTTAAATGATCCTGGGAGTCTGAATCCAAAAACCACAGCTGTGTTTTATCTGGTGAAGAGATTTGTAGTTTAGTCTTTCTTTCTGTAGATAATTCTAGTTCAATGATTCCACCTCTGCACAACTCTTAGGTCTCTCAATCCTTCACTGATACGGATGTGTTCGCTGTGAATGAACTGATCTGTGACAAGCTGCTGCTCTCTGTCTCCTTCCCAATAAACCGATCACAACTGATCACAAAGACTGATTGTTTTCTCCGAACCTCACCAAAAAAAAAACACCAGACGCCTCTATGTTGTTGAGCTTGCTCGTCAGTATTTTAATTGCTCTTTAATCTCTTTCCTCCTCGTAATCCTCGTCGTAGTCTCTCTGTGACCTTACCTACCATCATGTCCTCTCCTCTTCCCTCCCTCTCCTTCCATCCCAAACCTCCGCCCAGGAGCCCGGCCCGGCCAAGGTGACGGTGACCAGCAGCAGCAGCAGCGGCGGGGGAAGCATCCCCTGCCTGCCCAGCAGCATCGCCAGCGCCGAGCGTGTCCCGATGAGCCGCGCCACTCTGTGGCAAGAGGAGAGCCGCTGGAGCAGGGCCACCATCCCCTGCAGCCGCAGTGCCTCCTGCATCAGCCAGCTGAACCAGAGCCAGCCAGAGTCCAGCAACTCTACTCAAGATGGTGAGGCCTGGATGTAACTGCAAAAGATTTGTGAAAGGCTTAAAGAAAAAACAATCTTTTTTTTTTACTTCATATTCAAATACTACTTGCTACAAAATCCTTCTTTTCTGATTTTTCTTGTATGTTTTTATTTGTGTCCTTGTCTCAGATGCTGCCACAGTGAGCACCGGTCGTAAGGTACGAGTGGAGAGTGGTTACTTTTCCCTGGAGAAGACCAAGTCAGAGCCTTCTCCACAGTCTGCACCGCATTTTCAGCCACCCCAGCATCTGCCCCTGTCCTCCTCAGCATCCTCCTCCTCTTTAGGAGCGACCAGTCCCAGGTACAAGTCTGAGTCAGACCCCCAAACCTCCCCTTATCAACCCTCCCAAGATCCTTTCCCTTCTCCAGGTGCGTTGGCCTCCCCCAGCTACTCCACCATCAGCTCCTCCCAGAGCTCGCTGGACTCTGATCCGAGCGTGACCACGCCCACCTGGGAGGGACACGGTGGTGGTGGTGGAGGAAGCACTGGCGTTGTCAGTGGTGGAGTTGGCAGAGTGGGCCGGCCCGGAAGGGAATACACGGCGCTGTCGGATGTGCCACGTGCTCGCAGACTGAGTTACCGCGAAGCCTTCCGCTCCGAGAAAAAGCGGCAAGAGCTGAGGGCGCGGACTCGCAGTCCTGGCAGAGAAGAGGTGGCTCGGCTGTTTGGGGAGGAGCGCAGGTGAGAGGCTGTGGATGAGTTGGAAAGAAACCCCAGTCATTTAAGTTTTCACATGCTTCCTGATTATACATGCACATAAATCACTTTACCAAAACATACATATATATTCCTTAAACTGCAGCCAAACAAGACTTCTAATCATTATTGAGCCACTGGTGTTTAGCCCTTAAAATGCAGCGATCCATTATATAGAGCCTATGCTTTGTTTAAAGCGTCCTCATTTTAGTTTTTTAGCACCACCCTGTGGCTGCTCTTTGGTCTCTGAAGCATTTATGCTAAATGTGTCTTTTCTTGGCTTTAACCAGTGGTTTGTAAGTAATGATTTTGAGGCTTTCAATGCATGTGTTACTTTCTAATCTGTGATCTCTACTCTCTGCTCTTGCCACCTTGCTAGTCTGTTGTTTTGATCTTTTTTCCAGGGGGCTTCTGAACAGAGCTTCTCAGACCTAATGCTCAACCAACCCTTCCGCCCCCGTCCCAATGCTGTTCCCCGCTGGTCACCGCTGATTCCTGCTTTCTATCATTTCATCTCTCCACTGCCTGGGAGCGCTCTCATACACTGATTCATAAACACGTGGTTTCCCCTGTGTAAACTGTGCAATATTCAAACATTCTGGTGGTTGTTACTGGTGGTGGGTTTACATACTGTGTCTGACTCTTAACCGCATACATAAACCTTTTATAAGCAAAGAGCCTTCAGGTAATCCTGAATGTGTTTCCATTGCATCTCTTTCTACAAACACTTAATCCACCATTCTAGTCCTTTTTACTTTTCCTCTGAAGTTTATTCTCTCGTCATGTAACATGACTTTTATTTGCTGGTGTATCTCTGGATTGTTCTCTTCAGGGATATTATTTCTCCGTCATGTTGCACATGTTTGATCATGAAAGGTAATTTGAGTCTAGAATGAAACCAGACTTTCTTATAATGACTGTGAACATTGGGCAGTTACAGCAGCATTCTGCACTAAAACAGCTTGTATTCATCATGGAAAAAGACTCAAATTGACTTTTATATCATGCTTTAGTTTTGTTTTAATGCCAATCTGCCTCCATTTAAAGATGATATGCTGCACCATTGTTTTTGAAGAAAATGGTTTGTTTGACATATGCTGCAAAATGACTTTTTGAACAGTTGTAGATGCTATACTCCAATCAAAAGTGTCGGTTTTAGCCTGTTATTTCAGGGATAAGGCATTAAGGAATGGTCTGTTTGTGTCCCACAGGCGTACTCAAATCATTGGCCGATATGAGGAAGGCAAGAATTTGGAGCAGATGGACACGAGCAGCACCAATGAGCCCTCCGTTAACACCGTCCAAATCCAGAGACAAGGCCGCAGCGAGAGACGCTACCTGGCTAACAAACATGTATGCTATTCTCCATGTTCTTCCTGAAGGACTGTATCTTGAAAGTGTTGCTTGTGTTAAACCCAGTCCTTAATATCCAATAATGTGACATTTGTAGGATATGTCACTGGATGCAGGCAAGGACCGGTCTGTCCCTGATGTGTCCAGCTCCACCTTTGCCAATTTAAGAAGAGCAAAATCATTGGATCGCAGAGTCACCGAGTCCTCCATGACGGTGAGTGAAGGGAGTATAGAAGAACGTATACCGTATGTTGTCATAACAGATCAACAGCTCGAATCTAGATTATTCCCAGGTCTCAAACTCCGGATTGAAATGAGCAAAAAAAAGTTGGATTTGAGCCTTCACCGCTTCCTCAGCATCAAAAGCTGCCAAAGGTGTTTAATAGAGTGTCAGATGTCTAGAAAGCAGCAGGGACTGAATCCATCATTCTGCAGTCGAGGCCTCATCTTTGCCCTCCGGATCATGAAGATGATATGTTTTTGACATGAGGAGGGTTAAACTACAAACTTAGACACACTTGGTGGCTTCAGTTTAAAAGAGAATGAAAGTTAGTTTTTCATAGTTTCAAAGGAAATTCAAAAGGCTGATTAAATTTAGTTGAGTTGGTTAAGTAGAGGAGCAGGGTCTATAAGAAACATGTTAACAACCTGCCAACTATTTTATGGCAGTGTATGTGAAAGGATAGGTATGTCTTCTAGTAATTTAAATTACATTAGCTTCATCTTAACAATTTTCTTTTTCACCAAAACACAAAAATAAATCATCAATAAATAAAATCTTTTAGGTGTATTTAAAAAAAAAAAGGTTCATTCAGTACACTAATTAATGTAATTATTGTCAGTGATTAAATCATAATGGTTAGTATGGAAGAATAGTTTTAGAAAGTGATGTACTCCAGGCCTTGAAGTCGTTTAGAGAGCTCAGGAGAGTGAGCCCTGGGAAACCGTGATATTGGCCATTTATTTACTTCAATTTTGCACGCACCAAAACTCCAGCTGCATCTGCATATACACGATTACATCAGCACTTGTTTTCTCCGGTCTTCATGAGCCAGATTAAAGCAGTCCTCCAGTGACATCCTCCTGAGGTCTGGTGACTCCCACTAGTCTGACAGACTACCTCACTGATCCGAGGTCAGTTCACTGAGCGCTGTTAGGGCGATCCAGCCAGCGTGTTGTTGGTCTCACTGCAGCTGCCAGAGCCCCCACCCGCCCACTTACACACACATTCATGTACACACCACTGCCACCAGCGCTCCTGCTGATTATAAATAGCCCGTTTAGAAGCAGTTTGTCCCCGGGACGGACAGACAGAAACAGTTTGTCAACATATGAAGTGAACGCAATTAGCCATCAGAATGACTCTGTGCCAGACGGTGACACCACACCTGATGAAGCTCAACAAAAGAAAGGTACTGTTTAGAGAGCCGCAGCAGCAGGTTTAAGACGAGTGATTTACTTTAAGGTCTATAAACAGACCTGAGCTTGGTTTCAATGTGCAGCAGTTTGTGTTTCACTCGGAAAGTCCAGCTCCCGCCAGTCGGTCTCTGTAGCTGGAGCCACGTATCGGCAGATTTACCTCAGGTAGTGACCTAAATGTAAAGAAATGATCCTAAATGCTCAGTGTTGGAGGGGATTTCAAGTAAATTTCAAACCAGTTAAAAACGTACTTAAGGAAAGCTTCTTAAGTAAAATATTTGTCGTTTGTCGTGCATTGATGTGATTGATTTATTATAATTTGTCATTGGTAGCTGCACAAACTTTCATTGATTATTTTTTAGTGCAAATTACAACACATCATCTCTGTGATCTGTCCGATTTGTAGCCAGATTTGCTGAACTTTAAAAAAGGATGGATGACGAAGCTCTACGATGACGGAATGGTAATTATATTTTTTTCATTGGTGGGATTGAATTAGCGTCTGTTTTATTTCCCTTCCTGAATAACATCATATTGTGCTCAGAGGACTGGTGTAATCAAATGAATGCTTTCTTTGACTCCTTCAGTGGAAGAAACACTGGTTTGTCCTGACAGATCAGAGTCTGAGGTACTACAAGGACTCCATAGCTGAGGAGGTAAAAGTGTTAAGTGTGATTTTTGACGATGAATATGAATACATGGTTGGTTTTTGTTGTCGTTTGTTAATTTTTCTTGAACCTTTTTTTTTTCCCTCAGGCTTCAGAACTGGATGGTGAAATTGACCTTACGACATGTTACGATGTCAAAGAGTTCCCAGTCCAGAGGAATTACGGCTTCCAAATCGTGGTGAGTGTTTATTCTTCATGTCATCAAGTGTCCCGCGTCGTAAATCAGCAGCAAAGATGGAACTCTTTGTCTACGCACTTGAGCCCTGCTGTCTCCTGCTGGTCTATAAACAGCCTTAGACACCATGTGGGCGCAACTTTAGGTATCGGGTTTTGCCATTTTTCTCGGTCTGAAACGATTGTTTGTCCGTCATGACGGATGTCACTCCACTTGTCATCTCTCCACGAGAGGGTGACATCATGGTGGTCTAAATCTGCTGCAGCCGTTGTCTGCCCCGCTCCTCTCTCTGAACCCATGAGGCCCTCATCCTGCGCAATATGTTTACCTAACCTCCGTCATTAAAAAAAAAAAAAAAAAAACCTGCCCTTGGCTAACACTCAGGTTTCAAATGTATTTGAGACCATAATTGCATAATGTGTGTGCAATTTCTTCCGATCCTGCTTGGGAACCTGTGACGGAACACTTTTGTCATATAATCCTTGTCCATTAAACATTTTTAGCACTTGCTGCTGGCAAAACACTTCCTGGACACATATAGTTGCAATGCATTGGTTATCCATTTGGTGTCAGTGGAAGGTTTTGTCCATGCTACATATAGACATATAGACTATAGACCCCCCCCCCCCCCCCCCCCCTCAGATTTTCTGGAGGAAATTTGAAATGGCACATGCGAAGGGATGGTCGTCTTTTTGCCTGAGATCACCATACGTTTGGTGTTGACCGATGATTCGCTCCAGTATCAATGTCTGCTCTCTGAGCTCTTGTTCTCTCATGGGCGTTTAAAGCTTATTTGAGCTGAACACGAGTTGTGATGTGTGTACAGTACCTGGCATTCTGTGTCTTCAGATGCTTTAAAGAATCACTGCGGCCTTTAAGAAATCACTTATTCCACCACATGTCTCTGTGCAAGGCTGTAGTATATTTAACAGCACACAAAATAAGCAGAGGTTAAGGCTTTGGGTAAAGGGTACCTATATTTAAAGGGAGATTTCGACTACTGCTAACAATGTCCATTACAAATATCTTAAATCTTATTTACATTCTCCATAAAGTGGTAGGAAAGTGAAAACAAGCATTTTGGGCAACTTGATTTATTCAGTTCAGATTACGGCAGCTGTTGTGTTTGTTAGTGTGTGTTTGTGTGTGTGTGTGTGTGCCACTGATTACTCCAGATTTAAAGTCTACTATGATCGAGTTTACTATGACAAAGGAGCAGCTCTAGCTCTCAGCGTTGTTACACTCAGCTGACTTCAGGACATCCTGCCGCTTTAGAAATACGCATTTGTCTTAGATAATCTTCCAAAATAATTCAAAACTTTGCAAGCGACAGATGGCAAAGCATTATCGAGATTCTACCCTGTAAAATGAAATGTACTGCACATCCAACAGAAGCATCCTGTGTTACTTTTGTGTTTGGTTTATCTACATGGTGTTAAGATTGCGGTTGTAGTGACAGAATTAAAACTCCTTCTGCTGGGCTCTTTGTCAGTGCGACGCTTTAGACTTCTGCTTAAAGCACACTTAAAAAAACCTCCAATTTACAAAGTCTCAGTCCAGTGTGGTACTACGAATAATAGTTAGGAAACAAAACATTCCCTTTTATTTCACTGTTGAATTATTATTCCAAAGTCGATATAACGGCGTTGGTTTGTCTACCTGAGGTCCATTTTGAGCCAAAAGAAATTAAACAGTCAGTTGAACCGAAGTGCTGCATATCGTCATTTTATTTAAGGCTCGTCCTTGTGACAAACAAGTGGTTACATATCTTAAAGTGTGGAAGTTATTTAAATCGACGTGTTGTCTCATTCCTGTCACTCATTGTAATGAAATGCCTTCCTGCTCCCAGTGTAAAGATGGAGCGTGCACCCTGTCAGCCATGACCTCTGGAATCCGCCGCAACTGGATTCAGGCGATCATGAAGAATGTGCGACCCACCATCGCGCCTGATGTCACCCGGTAATACCCGAAGAGGATTAACACTTTCAACACCGGCAGATAAAACCACTGTTTTTCTACATATCTTTTTTTTTTTTCTTAATCCCTCTCTCCTCCTCACTTTATCTTCCCTTCTCTCTCTTCCTCCATCAAAACGGTATTTTCAACCTGCTTCCAGGAAAAACATCTCTCTGAAACTATCCGTTCTGAAGCCCAGGTTGGAGTGCTTGTGTGTGACACCCCCTCCTCACCCCACCCCAAAAACAAACCTCCAACAGTGATGTTATTGCTCAGCAATGTCAGGCCCAGCGTGTTTGTCGTCCCCGTGTCATGTGATTGTTGAGTAACGTGTCCCTGTCTGTCAGGTTGGGCTGAGACACACACACTGCGATCACATCAACAAACAACAATGACTAATCCAACATGACGTCGAGCAACAATTCAATGATCATTTTTTTTGTACGGCAAAACTAAAGCACAAAAAAAATCCTTCACTGAAAAAAAATCTGTTTACTTAATGATTATTTTAAAACCCAAGTGTTGCCTTTCACATGGCTCATCACATGTGATACTAAATACATTCTCTGACCAGCATTTTCTGAGTCACTCTGTACCAGTGTGTCTTTTACTAAAGCGTGTGTGATACTTTTGGTATTTCTGCACAGACGCCTCAGACACCTCTTTCTCGTGCTTGACTGCTGTCCCTTCTCATTTTCTCCCCTTACTCACTTATCCCTCCACACAAGGAAGTGAAAATAGATTTATAAAACTTCAAATGTCAACCAGTTTGCAGTTTACTGGAAACACATTCTTTACACTAAGCTGCTGTAAAAAATAAATTGCATTCACATGGCAGCTAAGGGCTGGCATCTGCCATCAGGCTTAGGTCAGATTATAACTGTGAACGCTAAAGCTGCTTTCAGTCTAATTTAGTGTGCCTTTAAAGCATTTTGATGTGCTCTATGCATTGACAGCATGATACATATATTTAAGTGTTTCAAAGTCAACTAGGTGATTCTGCTATGCAAGAAATGTTTGTGTTGTTTTGTCCAGCTCTATGTCTTGCAGATGTAGATGTAGAAATTTCATTTTTCACCTTCTGTTGAAGCCATTTAATGTCCCTTTTATTTTGTCTTTTCTGTATTGTATTTTTTTTTTTGCATTCAGATCCCTCCATGACGAGCAGATACAAGCCCAAGTGATGTTGGAGCCATGTCCACAAGCCACCCCTGAGCCAAGCCCCAGTCCGGAGGCCCCCAGGTCTGATGTCAACAGAAAGCAGGCGATCATGCACGCCTCCACGCCTTCCTCTGAGCCACGGAAAAGCAGAGTCCGTGAGCGCAGACGAGAGGGTCGCTCCAAGACCTATGACTGGTCCGAATTCAAAATGGAACAGGCGGCAAAACCTGTAAAAGAACGAGCAGACACAGTGGACCTCAGCTCGTCTTTCTCCGCAGCTTCCTCATACTGCTCTCCCTCCTCCTCTGCGTCCTCCTTAGCGTCCTCTCCTGTCTCTACCTCCTCGCTCCAAACCTCTTCTGTGTCAGGCTCCCACACACAGTCTATGCCAGAAGAAGCACAAAAAGAGAATGTAAGGAAGGGTGTCCCTCCACTTTGCACAACCAGTGCAACTCACATGCCAAATACTGTTACTGTCACCATGATGTCCACGATTAACACTGCACCACCAGCGTCATCGGTGCATGAATGCCAAGAGCAAGGGGGGATGGAAGTAGACCACCCTGCAGCCATGCACCCTGTAGGTGATGCTAAAAAGGACAACAGAACCTCAGATGTCCAAGGAGAGATTGAGCAGCGATGGCATCAGGTGGAGACCACACCGCTCAGAGAGGAGAAACAAGTGCCAATCAACTCGTCTGTAGGAAACTCTGACAGATTACCTGCACAGGAGCTTGCTGCACTGCTAGACAAAGAGGTACGTTTTCCTCTCAGAGGGTCATTAACACATTTGTGGATTCCCTTCATGTACCATTTATTCAGTATTTCCTCTCTTTTTTTTCTTCTTTGTTTAGTTGGGACAGAAGCAGAAGGAGCTAGACTGTCTGCAGAAGCAAAACAACGCTTTAAAAGAGCAGTTAGAAGATGCACTCGGGAGAGAGCAAAGTGCCAGAGAGGGCTATGTACTGCAGGTACTACACTCACCATTGATTATACAGAATGAGTATGCATTTTAAATGTAAATTGTATACAAATGGCGTTTCACCATAAATTCAGACAAACTCGTGGGTTAAATTTATTGGAATGGCATTAAGGCTACAAGACATATATATATATAGATATATTTGTTCTAGTCAAAAATGGTAGAGTATACTTTTGTCACACAGTACTTTGCAAACTTGATGTTTCTTGTACAGTTTACAAGTGCATGACAACGTGTATGTATTTCTGTGGTAACCTGTTTAATATTTTACTAACTGGTGTGGGTGCTTATTCTCTGATGTGCATGGTTGGGGTGTTCTCAGCATGAATTTTCACTAACTGTTTTTACGGAGTTTCACATCTCCTGGGAAACTAATTAATTTGATCTGATGTACTAAAGGTAAGAGTCTCGATCAAGAGGCCTTGCACTGTGCTTTTTCTCTCTTTTTTTATTTGTTCATTGTCTGTGTGTCCATTCCAAGCTTGGATTTCTGCATGTTTTGTTGGTGTTTCAGAATTGCATATACTAATTGTGTATCTACAAGTTGCAGTTTGAAGCTATAAGAAGAAAGGAATACAAAGCCAGAATGTAATTCTGTTGATTTGCATTCTATTTAGTTTATAAAGTATTTATTTTTAATTCATTTTACCATCATTTCAACAGTCACAAACATTTTCTTCATGTTTGTTTGAGGGGGGGAGGGGTCATTTACATTTTTCAATTTCCAAGTCATCTCTGAAAAAGCACAGTGGAAGCTTGGGGGGGAACAAACTTCCCTAAAGAGAGACTGATCACATAAAAGGAGAAAACTTATTTCCCTGGTAACCCACGAGATGTGGTTCTCCGTATATGGTATGGAAGGTAAGGTGATATAATTAACAAGTTGTGTCAACAATCTTTTTCAAGAGTGCAACACCCCCTTCCTCTTCACCGCACAGAGTGCCATGGCAACGCTTGCATAGCCTTAACCAAGATCTGCAAGGGGAGTTGGAGGCCCAGAAGCGCAAGCAGGACCTCGCACACCAGCAAATCCGGACACTTAAGAGAAGCTACACAGAAGCTCAGGACGCCGTAGACCGCCATGAGGTTGATATTCAAGCTCTGCAGGCTAAATTAGCATCTGCAATGGCTGAAATATTGGCTAGTGAACAGGCTGTGGCCAGAATGCGCAATGAGCTCAAGCTCGAGCAGGAGCGCTCAAAGGAACACGAGGAGGAATACAGCCGTGGCGAGAGAATGTTACGAACCCAACTAAAGGACAGTGAAGATAGACTTCGTGAGGTAGAGGCCAGTCTCCTCGAAAGAAACCAGGCCCTCCGACACCTGGAGCGACAGCAGGCTCTGCAGCGAGACCACATGAGAGAGATTCAGAGGCTGCAGGAGAGACTTCAAGAGGTGACTGCTCGGCTCGGTGCTACTGAAGAGGGTCAGGCACTGAAGGAGGAGCGCCTACGGAAGGAGCAGCACACCATGCAAGAGAGTCATGAGAGGGAGAGACAGAATCTGTGCAGAAGATTAGCTGAGGCTGAAACTGCACAGAAAGAGATGGAGAAGAGGCTGCTGGAGGCTGAGCAGCAGGTAGAGGCCCTGTTAAGAGGGAAACAGGCCTCTGTAGGAAAAGAAAGCAGGGAGGAAATTCTGAAGTTACAGGAGGAACTTGCTCAGAAGACTGACATGGTGGAGTCACTGAGGCAGAGTGTGCGTAGGCTCGAAGAAGAGAGAGGGCAACTCACTTGCCGCTGTCAGGAGCTTCTTAACCAGATTGCTGAAGCAGACCGGGAGGTGAATAAGCTCCGCAATCGCCTGCAGTCGGAGGAGGCAGATTACTACACTCTGGAGAGCTCATATGAAAGGGCTACACAAGAGTTTCAGAAAATAAGCCAGTTCCTTCGAGAAAAAGAGGAAGAGATCCGGCAGACTAAGGAGATGTATGAGAGGCTAATGGAACGCAAGGAAGAAGACTTAAAGGAGGTCTTTGTCAAAATGGCTGCACTCGGAAACAGCTTAGAGGAAACGGAACAGAAGTTACAAGCTAAAGAGGAGCTTCTTTGTCAAATGAGTCAAAGTCTCTTGGATAGGGTTGAGCCCTGTAGTGCTGAAAAGGATCTACAAGCCAAGCTTGTGGTTGCAGAGGACCGCATAGCAGAGCTAGAGCAGCATCTTAATGCCCTGCAGCTGGACTACGCTGACCTACGCATGGAAAGACAGCAAAAACCAGAACATGGCAAGAAAGCTAGACTAAAAACATCTGTCTCCCTATCGGCAAACACAGTGCCCCAACTTTTGGTTGACAGTAAATCCAAGTCAGCGAACTTCCCTGATGATAAAGAGTCTCAAGCCAAGAGACCAAGGATACGTTTTTCCACTATTCAGTGCCAAAAGTACATGAATCTAGAGGGCCTGGATAGTAGCCAGGTGAGCAACTGTTCAGACACAAGAAAACAAATGAGTCAGAGTGAAAATGAAGACATGCAGCTGAGTGAAGGAATCCTCTCCTCTGATGCAACATGCCCTCACAGTAGTGACCCAGAGAAGTTTATCGCCATCATACATGCCCTAGAGACCAAACTGCTAGCCACTGAGGATACATTAAGAAACCTCACACAGAATATGGAGGAGCAACAATCCACCCAAGCAGAAGACGTGAGCAAAGAGACTGATCAAAAAATGACAGAAACCAAGTTTGATAAAGAGTTCAGTTGTGAAAGCGGGGTACAGAGTATAGCAGCTAATAAGCATTATGCTAAAGCCCTGGCATGTGTCGAAAACAGTCGTGAGAAAGTCCGGGATATTCTCAGTGGCTCTCACGACACAACTGATTCACAGCTGCACTCTTTGTCAGAGATAGAGAACGATTTGTTCAATGCGTCACTGTACATCCGGCAAGGACAAAAGACCTCGGAAGAGCAGTCATCAGTTGTCCAACAAATTCCAGAGACTGTAGATAAAGAAGCTTTGCATCTCTTTGCCAAAACTTTGTCTTTTGAGGCCGTTGTTTTAAACAAGATGGCTTTATTGATACAGACTTCAAAGTCAGATGTCCTGCAAGGTCTTGCTGAGATATGGGAGGACATAGAGAGCATTAAAAGGAGTGACAAAGATTGCTTGGCTATAATTTATGCTGATGTTTTAACCAGGAAGTTGATGCTAGAAGGGGCATTCTGGAAAGATTTAGAGAAAGCTGAGCTAGATGTTGCCAAATCCAAAAAGGACAGTGTTTCAGCTGATGTAGATATAGACACCAACACAATCTTCCACACCTTCATTAAAGCAGAGCTAGCATACTCTATTCAACATCTTAAACAATGTTATGAAGAGAAATTTAAACTATTGAAAAGGGAGTTGACAGAAGCACATCATGACCTACATCAAAGGGAAACGGCATTGAAAACAATAATTGAGGCTTCCAAATCACCTGATTTGAAAAACGTAATAAAAGAAGTAAAAAATAATTTTGGGTTTAAGAAACACAAGTTGGCAGACATTCACCCCCCTGAACTTGCTCCCTATATGGAGCAGATTGAAATGCAAGAGGCGAGAGACTTGGCTGAGGAAATTGTAGATAGACAGTTGGCTTCTGAAATGCCCTCTTGTGGTGTCGATACCATTGAATCATTTCAAAATGCACATGATAGCCTTGCTAATGAGCTTCAAAGACAAGCAGCAATCCTCCATAAGTATTCTCAGGAGATAGAAAGTGGTGGAAACCACCCTGGACTGGCCCAAATGGTCCATGCTCTTCTTGGCCACCAATCTTCACGCAGCATCACTAGTATGTCTCTTTGTATGCGCGAAGCCCTCATCCAAGCTCAAGTGGCTTATGTGGCGTGCAGGTTACGGGCAATGCATGAACAAGACTTGGGTTGGTGTAAACAGACAGGCCAGAACATGGATGCTCTTGTTCAGCAGCATGCACACAACGTCAGCACAATCAAGCGAAAATATGAAGCATCACTAGAAGATGAGCGCAAGAACTTCCAACAAACAATAGCCGCTCTCCAGAAAGAGAACCAAACTCTGAGGGATGACGTCAGCAAACGTATAAACCAGCTCTGCCAGCAGCAGAAGCAACTGGGTCTACTGGAGGAGAATTTCCAGAAGGACACTGAAAAGCTAAAACAGAGGCACATGCAAGAACTTAGCCAAGCCGAGAAAGGTCGTGTCTCAACAGAAATGGCCCTCATGGAGACGACTGCTGACAGTCAACGAAAGCTTGAGGTTCTGCTGGTGGATATGAACACAATGGAGGAACGACACGATAATCACGTGAGGAAACTGGAGGAGCAATTTGAGCAAAGGATATGTGAGCTCCAGCATATCCACAAAGAGGAGGTTGAAAAGTTACATTCCCAGTATATGGAAAACATTCATCGTGTCCAAATGCACCAACAGGACAAAAAAGGTGGTCTGGTGGATTCCCATTGGCCTCCTTGTGATGAGGCTGCTACACCAATGGAAGAGGAAGAACAGGGGAAGGGGGAAAACATGTCAGAGGTGGACTCCATGGTGGTTCTGAAGGATCGTATCCAAGAGCTGGAGACCCAGATGAACACCATGAGGGACGAACTAGAGAACAAGCACCTAGAAGGAGATGTGGCCAGCCTGAGAGAGAAATACCAGAGAGACTTTGAAAGTCTTAAGGTTTTTGCTCTTTCATTTTACTTTAGTGACATTTTTTTAAAATTAGAACCAAGAGTAGATTATTAGTAGTGAAATAGCTGAGCTGCCTGCTAATTTTGTTCATCATTCAACTAATATGCACAAAGAGTTTTAAGTTGGGAAATGGTGTGTTTTGATTTTTTTCCACATATTAATCTTGCAACAGGCATCTGCTTCCATGCAAATTGTAGTTGTCTTTAATTGCAGCTTTGAGCAGTGTCCCAATCTTTCTTCTGCACATCTGAATACTATATTACCTGCTACTGTAAACTACAAAATGTCTTTTTGGTCATGCTGTAATGGTTGCAGGTCAGTCTACCACTTTGGTAATAACCAAGTACCACAACACCTACTGGACGGATTACATTTGATGATCCAGATTTTCCATGTACAAGTTTTATAACAAGAAACATTTCCCCATCCTTATGATGGCACCAACATCCATTCATGGACTTATGCAATTAGAATCAAGTTAGGATTCTGGGGTTCCCCTCTGGCTGTCCTCTAAGGCTTTTTTAGCCAGTAAGTTAATAACCCGAGTTTGTGTTCAGTTTTCAACTCACTGTGGGCACTTCAACACCCAACAGAGAATTATAGCTACAATAATGCTGACTTGCTTTTTTAAAATTTGGCACCTAACATTTACACAAAAGTACTTGGAACTGCGCTCGTTTGGTTAAATCTCTGTAGCAGACATGAGATGGAAAAATGAGTTCAATTAAAAAGTACCCCCAAATAGACAGATCTTCTGGCTCAGGCGGAGACATCCCTAACAGTTCTACATAATACAGAAAAACAACTTGTGTCAAGACGACAGTCTTTACTTTTAAAAATGCACATGTCCAACATACCATTTCCCACATTCAATAATCAAAGGAAACTGTTCTGTTAATAACAAAAAGAATTAGCTGGATTAGTTTAGCTCTACTCACTCTCTAATTAGCATAGCCCGGCTTGAAATCATTAAAATGCTTGCATGGCTATTTATCACTGATTTTGCATGGCACTTTGTAGCCTTGTAGATATTCCACTGGATTAAAAGTCACTTATTAAAATGTAGGTGGAAGGTGAAATATGCGTTTTGTGATGATGTTTTATTTCCCGTAGGCCACTTGTGAACGTGGCTTTGCAGCAATGGAAGAAACTCACCACAAGGTAATCCAAGACATTCAGAGGCAGCATCAGAGGGAGATTTCCAAACTGATGGAAGAGAGGGAGAGACTTCTGGCTGAGGAGACCGCTGCTACAATTGCTGGTACAGAATTTCACCATAATTCAACCAGTTTTTCTTACACTGAAAACAAGAAATTAAACGTTAGGTGTTCTGTCTTTTATGAAGCTATTGAAGCTATGAAGAACGCCCACAAGGAGGAGCTAGAGAAGACCCAGCGCTCACAAGTCAGTGGACTGAACTCTGACATTGATGAACTTCGTTTACAATATGAGTAAGTTTATACCTACAGGAACATTACGACGTGTACTTTTTCCCAAAAGGACACACCATGTTTCCTGCTAATATATTCATTTGAGTTCATCAATATAAAAATCCTTGAAAAGTTTGCAGAATTTTAGACCCCCTTTTAAGAAGAAGTTTGTCAATTCAAACCAGGGCTTAGTTTGACGACCACTGTTCAACATGAGAGAAGAATTCTAGTTGATGTTGTGATTATGTGACTGTGTAGAGAGGAGCTGCAGTCCATCCAGAGGGAACTGGAGGTGCTGTCGGAGCAATACTCTCAGAAATGCCTGGAGAATGCTCACCTGGCCCAGGCCCTGGAGGCTGAGAGGCAGGCGCTCAGGCAGTGTCAAAGAGAGAACCAAGAGCTGAACGCTCACAACCAGGTCTGAATTCCTATACGTGCTGCCGTTCAGTACATGTGTAAACAATGCTTTCTGCAGACAAAAAGATAACTCTGTTCCGTTCAACAGGAATTGAATAACCGGCTGTCTGTAGAGATCACTCGGATGCGCTCTTGTTTCAGCGGTGAAACGGCGCCAACACTTAGCCAGGGCAAAGATGTGTATGAACTTGAGGTGTGTAGAAAACACAAACACACACAAGCCCAAATACACAACTTATGTGCTCTCTTAATCTAATGTTTGTGTCTCTTTATTTTGTAGGTGTTGCTACGGATTAAGGAGTCGGAGATCCAGTATCTGAAACAAGAAATCCACTCTTTAAAAGACGAACTGCAGTCTGCTTTAAGGGTAAGCAGTCTCAAACTGTCAGAACGTGGAAGGTTTCTAACTGCACAGCATGTCTTCATGTATTAAAACAAAAATCGGGGAAAAAAAGGAGGGCAGTATCATTTATTTGATTTCAACAGGACAAGAAATACGCCACCGACAAATATAAGAACATCTACACGGAGCTCAGCATTGTGAAAGCAAAGGCTGATTGTGACATCAGCAAACTGAAGGAGAAGCTGCTCATTGCCACAGAAGCTTTGGGAGAGAAGACTGTGGATGGCACGGTCACATCTGGATATGGTAAATTCAAAATATTGATATTATAATTTTTCTCTATAATTTTCTCATATTATATTGTTACATTGATATCTATATTCATTCAATTTAAAGCCACTTTAAAATTAAAATGTTAAATTTTTGTCTAATGTTTTGTAAGAAGTGAAGTCAGTCAAGAGTTAAACTCTTTCATGAAAGATTAAATGATACATTATCGTGCACATCAAGTATATTAATTTCAAGATCAAACAGTAAATTTTACGACCTGTAAACCTTGATAAATGAAGTTATTTGAGTGTTTCATGTAATAAATGAACTTAGAGGGGAGAGAACTGAGGTCCACAGGTTTGTAAAACAATATATATACTGTATATGTACAAGTCCTCCAGTGTGGCTGTTAGTTTGGGCATAAACCATTAAAGGATTCACTTTGACACTTGTGATCCTAGAGTACCAAATTCATATCAATGGGAGCAATGACATGCCTTCCTTTTGTTTTAGATATCATGAAATCTAAGAGTAACCCTGATTTCCTGAAAAAAGAACAATCATCGACCTCCAGGCAATCAAGAGGTGTACGATCAAAGGTGAGAGTCAAATGTGTTTGTACTTTACTGATTTCAGCTTTTAAGACGTAACAATCAGACAGACTGTATCTCTGTTAGATGTTAAAACCACCACCTACTGTAGAGATGTGTTCCACAGTTGGTCAGTCCCAACATTTTTACCTGTCAGTCATGTGTGTGTTTTGTCCATCAGTCTGTCACTGAACAGGTCTCATGGGAGAGCTGACGCTCCCATTGTGGGGTGATTCCCCCTCAGCCCCCGCCCAAACATGTGCTCTGTAGGTATAGCATGACGTAGAGCAAAGCATGCCCTTACTACTATTGCATGATTTTTACCCCCACCGACTTCTTTTTGTGCCCCTCCCTGCACTGCAAATAACTGAAGAGCCCAAAATTAAACATGAAGTTGATGACAATTAGCTGTTGGACACAGTGTCTAAAAACTAGTTATAAACTGGTCATTTAAAAACTTCTGCTGATTTATTTCCCCATACATACTGTACACTTAATAAAGTAGTCTGCTTTTTTGGTAAATGCATCCATTTGTACCACTCCTGTGCCTGTACTGTGCCAAATAGGTTAGCTTAGCATAAAGATTGGAAACAGTTTATCAGTTTGATTCGATAAACAGTCATCTTCACTATCAGTTTGATATTCTCCAATCACATGAGCCCAACTACAAGATAGCCAAAAACAACCAACAATATTACCCTCCACCCACAGCTGCAGGTTGTTTCTATCAGGTTTCTATCCATCCATACATTTACAGATGTGCAGCCGTCACATAAGGGGAGTAGAGGAAGAAGGACGGCAGATTTGATTTCTAACGGAGCTTAACTGTGCAGAACATAAGTTGTTCTCTGCACATCAAGTTTTTCAATATACTCTCGAGTGTTGCTAATCTGTGAACAAGTGAACCATTTGTGATCACTGTAAGGAGAACTGAAAGCACTATTTATCTTATTTCATATATCCCATTTGTTTAACATTGTTTTTCTATGTTAATCTAAAAGTCCTCTTATAGCTGTTGTCTTTTGTGTGTTTAACTTTTAAGCTGTTTGTATTTTTGTGTGGCATGACACATAACCACTTTTCCACTTTGCTTGAGATTAGACAGCTATGTCATACACGCGTAACTGTTCTTCTGTGTGTGTTTGTTTTTGCTCTCTGGTATATTAATTAGAAAAAAATAACAGATACACCCTCATCAGTGAATCACAAATGACTTTCTTTTTCTTGTCTTTGACAGAGCCTGAAAGAGGGACTAACTGTGCAGGAGCGTATGAAGCTTTTTGAAGCAAAAGATTCCAAAAAGATTTAAACATTATCAACCTGCAGTTCTTTGTCTCTCTCCTCGCCTCGTTTCTTTTGGTCACATTTGCTACAGCTGTGCCAGCATCAGCTGGGGACTGTTAGAGGAAATGTAAAAAAAAAAAAAAAACACTCTGATGGTCAATTCTAAACTCGGACCTGCTGCTTGATAAGTGGTTGTCTTTTTGTTTGATTTTTTTTTTTCTTTTAGTTAATGGAAAAAGGTTGTAATAATGTAATCCTTGGAAGGTTTCTTTAAGGATTGCTTTAATGTTTAATCTGTCCAAGTTGGAGATGTGTTGAAATGCTGTTAGAGGGATACATGCCAGCATTGATCCTCCTGAATGCCAAAACCTGACAGCAATACACAGTATAAATAATATATATTTCCCAATACAAATTAAGTATCTGCTGTATTTTATTGTTAGTTTCTTTCTCTCATTTTTAATGTTTATGTTGCACCAGTTCTGTTGTACATAACTACTGGATTTCTGTATGGTTTGCTATTGAGTGTTGGGGCATCTGCTGTACTATAACTATGGTTTGATGATAGTGGAAATCAATGTGATGCTTATCTTGCTTGTGTATGAGAGTTTTATAAAAAAAAAAGGAGTGTCTGTGTGTGAAGGGGGAAGAGGGCTGGGATTGCACTTATCACTTGACTACTTGAGGATTTCATTTTTTTATCTGTCTCAAATCGGTATAGTGACTTCAAGTCAATTCTCACAGTGCAACCAAACAATCCTGACTTTTGTCAAATTTAGTGAACCGTGACTTGTTTGTAAAACTGGATTAGTATTATTTTTAAAAGTTTCTTAAAATCTAAAATTTGTGTTTTGCTTAGTTTTGGCTTTGTTGTGAGAAAATCAGCTCAAGATACTTAAAACTATTTAGGACTTTGCATGACTGTACAATGTCATTTTGAATTGCTGAACGATCATGATGCCTCTTTTTCCTAACGCTTCAGTGTGAAACTCTTAACACTAATAAGCTTTGCTTTGCAAGTCCTACTGTTAAGTTGAGATTGAAATGTTTTACTGTAAGCAGCAGTCTTGAAGCACTTGGCCCGATCCCTGTCCTTTCACTCGTCGTGCCTCAACTAAGAGAAGATTATAAACATCCATGAAACCTGTGCAGCTATGGATACACACTGTATAGTATTCAAACCACACCTTGTATATATAAGCCACACGGAGGACTTCTGTGTTTTATTTTAAACTTGTATCTTGCTCACTAGCTCTATATGAAATATATATGAATATTTTTTATTTTAATTTTAATGTATATCGTCAAATAAATGAAGTGTTTGGAAATCTTTGAGTTATATTAACATCCGTGTATTGGCTTGATTTGGTGTTCTGGACTGAAATGTCTTTTTGTTTTTATGGTTACTTTGGGTCAGTTTTTCTTCTTTACAAAAATTTGCTGAAGCCTTGCACTTTCAGGTAAGTTTTTATTACAAAGCATCATAACCTATATACATACTTTTTTCTTTTCTTTTCCAGAAATCCAACAATATCATTAAACGGAACAAAAGAGTAAAGCACACAGACACCCTAACTGAAAAACAAAATCAAGTTTGAACATCCAGGTCTGAAGATGGAAACAATGTAAGGTAGCCTACAAAAAATGTTTTCTTTTGTACCAGCTTAGACTTTAAACAGTCAATTCTTACAAAGACCCACATTAAAATAGCAAACTTTAAAGCACAATCAGTCATGTTAACCGTTAAATTCAAAAAGAAAAACAGACTAGGACTATATGGCTAATCTAATGATAGATTACAACTGAATATAGAAAAAATCGTAATAAAAATTAACAATTTGACATTGTCATACAATGATTTTTTGACGTTTAAAGTAACCTAGTTATTTAATATTCTCAAGTAGCTTAGCAGATAATGTTTTAATTTAATCAAAGTCTCCTAAATGCTTTTTACTACATGTCAAAGGAATGTGATGAGAGTATGTGGAAGTAGTTTGCATTGTGTCTAGCCAATTAGCCTTGCCAACTCCTCCTCTTCTCCTCTTCCTTCCTCTTCCTCGTTTTCCTTTAAAGCATCTCTAAGCCTGGCCCAGAAAGCATTCCGATCTTTTGGTTCCTCAGGCCACAGCAGGTAAGTCTTTTTACGCACGACTTTGCGTATGCGTATGTAGGGAGACAGACGGTGCTCAGGTATCTCCTCCAAGAACACCAGAAACAGGACATCACTGCCATCAATCAAAAGCCTCAGACTGGCCAGCTGAAACTCCACAGAGCACCACTCACTCTGCAGGAAGTGTCGTGTCACCACACAGATAGTGTGACGAGAACTATAAATTGCTGCCTCGATGTTCTCGAGCACAGCTGCACCAGGGCGAAAATTTCTGTGGTGAAGGCACAGTCGAAGCCCCTTTGCCCCCACAGCTGGTCTCTCTAGATGGGGAACCAGTTGTCCCATCACCCAGGCCTCATCTTTGGAGCTATAGGAGACAAAGGCATCATACTGGAATTTTGCCCCTGCTGCACCCTTACGTCTACGTAGTTTTGCCCTAAAAATGAGTAACAGGTAGCGCAGAGCAGATCCTTGTGTCTGCCAGGCAAGACACACAACCACAAAGAAAATATCCAACATAGACAAAGTGATGCAAAGAGTAAAGGACACCTGATCGAAAGAGCAAGCCTTATCATCAAACTGCCATAGGTAGGGAGATCCCCTGTTGTCACACCTCAGGTTGTACAAGTTGGATACCTGGAGAGATAATCAATGGAAAATCAAGACTAATGTCTTTATTTCACATCTTTGTTACATTGTAGCTTCTATTACCTTACCTGTGTATAATTGTTGTGAATAGCCCAAGTCTTGAACCAGGCATTTTCACAGGTACAGCTCAGTGGGTTTTCTGTAATATCCAAAAAACGCAGTCTGGAAAACATACACTAGAGTTAATAATGTATGAAATATTATTTCACATAAATGACATTAAGGCATTCGGCAATGGCAATTTTAAAACATAAATAAGACTCGATAGAATTCATGATAGATATCCTGTTTTTGTCAAGTATGTATACCAAAAACCAATCCACAGAATTATTTACTTTTCCTTCCTAAAAACAGGAACATCTTCAACAGTGGTTAAAGCAGTTGATCATAAAAAAATAAGTGATCGTAAACATTAATAGAACTATACTGGTGAGGCTATAGAAAGATCAATACCACTTTGAGTATGGTATATATGAAGCTACTAGTGTAACCAAGCTTTCCAGATTCATCACACCTAATACATTAAATCCGAAAAACAAACGGCACATAGACAGGGAGTTTCTTCAGTCTCTACTTCCACTTTATTTTTCCCACCACGAGTACAGCCAACTGGCTTACAACCCCCACCGCTTTACTGGGAACACCTCACTCTAAAAGCGAATAGATATACAGTACCATTAATAACACACATCAGTCTGTTACACTAGCTAGCAGAAAATTAAGCTGGCCCCAAACGGCAAACAGCCACACTGGCTATGCTGAATGGTAACAAAATCTGACGGTCTTTACTAATGATCAAATCAACAATTAACATCTACTCAGCGTTATCTTTTCTTAGGCCAAAGTGTAAAAAGTTGTCTTTACTGGGGATCGTATGTCAGATATTATCTGCGCTAGCAAACAGGAATGCCACCGGAGACCAGAAACGTTACTTTTCAGGCAGATAACAAGTTAAACCAGTCTATTTCCTGGTTGTTTTATTTAAAATAAGCTTATCTTCCCATCCAATTTCAGAATCCATTAAACAAGAAAACATTGGTGTTACAACTTTTTGTGGCTTCTATACATAGCCATATCTTTCTTTCCTGTGTGTTATCATTGGTTACAATTCAGTTAGCAAAATGAGGATGGAGTCTGATTTGAAAGTGGACATATACAAGAAGGGTGTTAGCTGCACTTCCATACAGATCTGTTTCTAGTAATTGATTAATGCTAAATTGTTGTCAAATGTAAGCCAGTGGAATCCAGGATGCCATCACAGCAGATTTGGTGCTGCCCCTTTGTAATTTAGCAACCCAACCTTGCTAAAATACCAATGGACAGCTAATACATTTAGAATCTATATCTGCATTTAAATGTACTATCTATTATTAGATATGACTTCACATTTAAGATTCTGTAATATGAATTATTTCAAGAGCTGTTTGAAAGGCATTCATATTGCTCCTTTACCTTGGCAATGCATTCAGCATGGTTTTGTCCACAGTGTGAAGGTGGTTTGACTGGACCTTGAGAATTTCCAGTGTGTTATCTGGAGGCAGCAGGTTTGAAGGCAAAGTATCAAGGTCTGTCCTGTAAAGACTCAGCTTCTTTAATGTTTTCAGAGGGGACAACACTGCACTCAGGTTGGTGGTTTTCATGATAACTCCTGCTATGTCGAGGATTTTTAACTTGACTAAAGGAACGAAGGCATCAGGATGAAAGTCCAGCTTGATGCTGTGCCCAATTCTTACTGCAGTAAGTTGATGCGCATTCTGGAAGAAATGTGGTCCGATGTTTCCAATGCCTTGACCACCAGGCCCCTGGTAGTTCATCTCCAAATTCTTCACATTGGATAAAAGATGGAGAAATAAACAGATACAATGAAATAATCATTCACATTATGCATCACCCTTAATTACAGACTAAAACATACCTCCAGAGAAGTAAGGTAGATGAAAGGAGATTCATAGGATCTGAAATGGAGGCGGTTGTTGTACAGAACAATTTGCCTTAAATTAGTCAGACCAAACAGGATAGGTGGTGTCAGTCTCTTGATGCGGTTCCCACTTAGATCCAGGTAGCTAGGGGACGGATATATGTGTTAAATAAATGGACAGTGATGAAAGTGGAAGTATGATTTTAGAAGCAGAAAATACATACCTTAAGCATATCAGGTCTTGAAAGGTGCCTTCCTCTATGAAATCAATGATGTTCAAACTAAGGTTGAGCTTTTTTAGCCTCCTCAACTTACTGAAGGGCTTCTTGGTGATGTATTTCAGCAGGTTGAACTGCAGATAAAGCTCCTCAAGATTAATAAGGGCACTGAATCCCTTTGGTGGCAGCTCAGTGATTTCATTTTTTAGGAGAGAAAGGCGTGCAAGATTTTTTAGAGGGACAAACCAGTTAGGGTCAATGTCACGAAGTCTGCTCTTGTCAAAGCTTAGGAATGTGAGGTGGGTTAGGTTATTAAACGTATCTGGCATTATTATGACCTTATTTTGGTTCACTTGCAAAGTTTTCAATTCTTTGTAACCATCAAATGTAGTACGAGATATCTTCTTCAACCCTAAGTTGATGAGATAAAGTTTGCTGGTATTTCCTGTACCCAGTGACAGCTGGTCCACATTTCCAAATTTTGCATCCATCATAATAAACATAGGTGGACTGGGGCAGTCCAACAGGCTGGAGTTAGTGTGAGGTAACCTGGATCCTTTCAAGTCCACCTGTATCAAATTAAACACATATTGCGTTAAACATAGAAGACAGAATTTTCTGTTTCTGAACAAGTGCACATACAGTACCTCTACTTTTTGAAGTTGCTTCATTCCTTTTATAAGCTGGCATATTGTTAATGGAGATTTCTCCACAAACAGAGAAAATGCCACCCAAGTGAGATTTCTCTTTGTATCCTCAGGGAGTCTCCGTAGCATTTCTGCATTGAGACTCTGACAAATAAGAGTTTTAAGCCTTTGGTTTGAGGAAAAAACATCTGCTTGCAGTTCTAGCTTTGAGTTGTTCGACAGCCGGATATACTCAAGGGCAGGGAAACAGCTCACATTCAGCCTCTGGATGTTGTTTGCGAAAAGATCAAGCTTCCTAAGACTGGAGGATCCACCTGACTTTCCACAGTTGAAAACCTTGAGCATGTTCAAAGAAAGATCAACTTCTTGAATAGCTGGAAGGGAACTAAAGATATCTAGGGAGATGGTTGATAGAAAGTTGTGGATCATAAGCAACGTTTTGAGACTGCAGAGTCCATCAAAGGCATTGGAGTGGATGTGTGAGATGTTATTGCAGGTGAGGTTGAGGAAAACCAGTGCGTCCAATCCACTGAATTCTCTTCCTTTTAGAAAGCTCAGCTGGTTCTGGCTCAGGTCAAGGTTTTTGAGCCCTAGCACCTTATGGAACGATCCAGGTGGGATGACTCTGATTTTGTTCTTAGACAGGTTGATCGTTGTTATGTTAGCTGGCATTATGCTAACAACATCAGAGAGATTAGCAATGTTCCTGTTAAAGCACCACATGATGTCTGTCAGGGGGAAGTTCTGAGTACATCCTTTGAAGCCAAAACCACAGCAGGCCGAGGCATAGAGCAGAAGAAGGAACAGGACAGTCTGCATCTTTTCTTTTCTTGACAGTTCCTTTTGCAGACGGCAAAGAGGCTCTACCACAGAAACCTAAAACTAAATTAAGAAAGAAAAACCAATACATCATGAGGAAGTTAGAATTAAATACACATCAAAAGGTAGCAGCACTAATATTTTCTGCAGAGAAACTACAGTTTTAAACCTGCAGTTGCTGATTTAAGCTTCTTTGAAACAATGAACTTGTGAATACAACACTGATATGGCATCTTTGAAAAGGTAACTGAAACCATTGCCTTGTCACAGATCCACCAGCTCTGTTTTTCTATCTAAATTCTCCTCTGCTTCATCTGCTAATGGCTGATGCTAATTTCTGCAAAATGCAAAACTATGATCATCTTGTACCTATTTACCGGCATCATTGATAAGGTATTAAGAAAATGTGGATTTTTGCTTTAATGTTTGGCTTTTTACCATGTTTCACTTTATTTGATAAAAAAGATATGATCATAGGAGGAAACAATCAACTATTAATTTTTCATGACTCACATGAATGTGTAATTAGTTTTGAGGCCTTTTTTTTCGTCCAATTTTAAACAATAGTTGATTTGCGTTAATCATAAATTAGCCATATGAAGAGCCAAAGGTTCAAATAAGGGTCCATGTCAGACAACAGAAGGACATGTGCTGCTGTTTGGTCACTAACATATCAATGTATTATAGTACACACTATGCTGTGTTCTCTTCTTCTTCCTACTCATTTACTTGCAGAACTGTATTACTTCTTCATTCAGAATCTTAAATAATATTGATTGTTAATGTTGGATATATGGCAATTTTAGCCTGTGTACAGCATTGCTCAGCATATTCTAAACCAAAAAGTTATAAAATATTTGAACTTACTCCTTCTTTCTTCTTTTTCTGTTCTTTAATCTGTGCAGCTGAACTTTCTGTGATAACGATAATCAGTTCTCCAATTCTGCATTCTTGTCACATACGTCAATTTGAGGAAGGATGTGATAGATCGCTCTTCTCTAACTCATTGTTTTTCAACTGACGTGTCGTCTGCAGTAATGATTTTCAAAAAAAGTTCGATTTTAGAGACCTACGATGTATAGAAAATACATCATAATCAGCAGCATTATTTTTTATTTCTTGTCTGATTCTCTTTTTCCTTCTTTTTTCTTTTTTACCCCATGTGTAAGTGCTGACAGCGGCTATTCATCTGCCTCTAAACCCTTTGCCCACGTGAGGGAGCTATTTACTTGAATCTTGCTTTTAGTGACGTGAAAGAAAAGATGCTGCATCATTTTTGTCTAAAACATTGAAATCCGCATTTATACACCGAGCACCAGATATTTGGTGATATCCATAGTGATATTTTTCCTTCCTTCAAACTGAAAATGAACTGTTGTGTTGTTGCCTTCAAAATTTAAATGAGTAAACATTTTTGATGGATTGTGTCCAAAATATGTAGTTTTAAAACCAGTTGGATTTTGGAAGATATGAAACAGAACGAGAAGCTTACAATCGTTGCTGGGTAGAGGGATATCTGGGTCAACTTGCTGAGGAAATACAGATGGATGGAGTAATAATGAAGTAAAACTAGTTTCCAAATGTTGGCTTGAATAACAACTACATTCTCAGAGTATTCTCAAAATGTATATATATTGTGTATTAATTTTGAAGACTGAAATCCCACTCTGTACTGCCTGGGAATGACAGATGACCTTTGCCTTTTTGTGTTATGTGTGAGGTTGGTGAAAGGGCCAAGGTACAAAGGACAGCCCAGTACTAAGTGCCCATCCTAGGGGGGACAGGTAGACCTAGGTTTCCTCTTTGTTTAGCTCCACCCTTAAGGCCCTGACCTTTGCAGGAGAGCTCCTGGATTCCCAAACAGAGGCGGGAATGACCTCACTGTTGGCCATTTACCTTAAGGAGCCACTTCACCTTTAGCATTGCCAACTGACCATGTCAGGACAGATCAAGAAGATTCAGGTAAAGCTGCCACTATCAATATTTTTACCCATTATGTAGACCCTTAGTGATGGTGATAGCATTTTGTTGTATGATTTGATCACAAACTATAAAAAATTGTCTTTTTTGGAAGGTCTTTTGTTCATCGTTGTTACAGTTTTTTTTCCTCTTCCTTGGAAACATTGAAAGAACCTGTTTTTGACTCTGTTTATTCAAAGAAATACAGTGTTTTATAATACATTTTTTTCATTAAGTGCAATGCAAACCAACATGACATCGTCCATTAAAGGCATTTACCATTTAAGAGATTTTACTTACATATATTGTAATTACATTATTTACAATCCATTCAAAGTGTTGTGGATCAACATTGTTGGAAAAGAATTGATTGTCCTAATGGTCCTGATGGACTTATAAATGCTGATGCATTTATGTAGATAGTCACATATAACAATCAAGGTCCATAGTGCATTTGTAGGACTTTTCTTTCAGATGTCTTTTATACTCTGTTTTGTCCTTTAAGGTGCAACATTTTTGAGGTTTTTCACATTATCTGTCAATAAGAGTTACAGTTTTCCTCAAGCCAGTGAAAATCAAAGGCATGCCAGTACAATTAAAAACTACTGCATTTAAATAAATCATTTTACAGTTCAGGTGTTGTGTTTAATTGTCTGTCGCTGTCAGAGGGCTTGGGGGACACTGGGCCTCTAATCGCTGTATGGATGGGGGTCTTTTGGGGGTTTTGGCTGAGGAAGGTATATCGGTGAACACTACTGAGCGACCGTCAGGGCAGAGCAGGACGCTGGAGTCTGCCTCACACTTTGTCGTTCTGCTTGGCCACAAGGCCTCAGCAGAATTAGGCCTCATGCCAAGACCGACTGGAGAAAGCACCTCTGTGTTCACCAGAGATGCCTGACTCATTTTGATCAGCATGTCTAACGACTGCTTACGACTCTCCAGCGAAGCCTTCATTGCCTTCCTCTCGCTCTCATTCTCCTCTTCTTCCTTTTTCTCTTCCAGCTCCTCATCCTCATCCTCTGTCTCTGTTATGTTGTCTTTAAGGCTAATGTCCTCTCTGATACTACGGTCAGCAACAGAATCAGTTGAGCTCTTCTTCACCGACAGGTCAAGAGGCCCGTCGCTCTGACGAGCAGTCCGCTCCAGTGCCTGGTGGATGTGGGAGAGCTCACTGCGAATTTTGCTCAAATGTTCCCAGAGGTGGCGTTGGGCAGGGAGGTCCTCTCTCTCTAGATGGGAGATTTTGCGTTCAGCCTCCTGGTACTCCTGCAATGCCTTGGAAAGATCACCAAGGAGAGTAGCCACTGACTGTGAAGCACCCTCCCCCATTGTCCGGGTAGCAGTTGAGTCCTTGCTGTTTGGTCCCCTGCTGGTGGACAGAGAGGATGTTTCACTGTTGGGACTGGTTGGAGCATCATTGTACCAAAGTTCAGAGGGTGGAGTCTGGAGCTGAGCATCCTGTAAACTAAGGGTGGGAAAATGTTAGGGCAAGTCCTTATTTAAAAATAATACATTTAGAGACTTTAAGTTCTTCTTCATAAAGCACAAAAAAAATATTTTATGACTCAAAACATAAAGAGCAGATATTTGTGATATTATTTACAGAGATTCAACATTAAATCCACACATGTATAAACACTTGCCAACAGTTTCAAGTTTAAACTTCAATATAACAGAACAAAATAAACAGTAGCAGATTCATTGGTCGACATCCTTTTAAACAACTGAAAAGGTGAATAAAGCGAAACAAACTTTAATGTCCTTAAAGTTCCATATAATTACAGATTATCTCATGACAGTTAAAGAGACAAAATGTACGCCACATGCTGCTTTTTTTCCCCTCTCATTACAATACCACCGAGTCAAAATAGAAATATTTACCTTCCAGGGAAAAGAAGTTTGTCTGCTGCCAGATTAAGAGTCGATGCAGTCTGAATATTCTTCAAAAGGTCCAAAGAGAAACCCATGGCCGGCTTCTTCTCCACAGGTGCCTCGTGGGTTCCCAGTGGGACCCCTGTCCTCTTTACACCCGAGCTTGCTTTACCTTCTTTGGCTGTAGCCTGCGATTTGTCCCCTGCCCTGTAGCCATGGTCTGCAGCCTCTTGTTGAGGTGAAACCCAGCCTGCCTGGCTGACTGCAGTGGTCCCTGGCCGCAAGGCAGGCACTTTCCATAGATTTACTTTCGGCTGGAAGCTTGACAGAGGGTTAATTTCTAGACTGTTTGTGGATGTTTTGAGGACTTTGCTGGAATCACCCTGACTGGCGCCTGCCCCGAATGTGTGCTCACAAAGGAAAGGGTAGTAGAGGCGAGGGGAAATAAGAGTTCTCTCAGCATGGGTGCCGGAGGTTGGGTGCATCAGCTGGGCGGCCGATGCGAGGAAGGGAAGCTGAGCAAGCTGTGCATGGGTCTGGGCGGCTACACTCGTTGCTGCTGCGGGAATAGCTGAGTTCATGTAGGAGAACAGGCTGGGACTGATGGGGTAGCCCACTCCAAGCATTGACAGGTTGAGTCCAGTGGGATCCTGGTAATCCACCAAGTTTTGCGGAGGAGGATAACAGGGTATTGAGGTATTCACTCGGGACTGAGCACCTTCAGCTTTAGCCTTAGTGTGGCTGGACGCTAACATCCGCCATTGCTCTGACAACAAGCCAGGAGCTGTTAAACACGTCTTGGACAGCTTATACTGTTTCAGCTGAGCTTCTACTTCTACCGAGCGCGCTCGTAACAGCTGATTCTCCAGGGATAGCATGTCAGCCATCAAAAACTCTGGCTCTGGTTGTTTGGTTTTCTTCGTCACACATTCTGTTGCATCTTCTCTGTGGTTTTCACCAGAGTTTTCTTTAGTCAACCTTGCAACCTCTACTCCCCCTCTTTGTTCTTTCTCCTCTTCATCTTCTGGTCCCTGGCTTTCCCTGTCCTCTCCCTCATCTTCCATCCTGCTCGGCCTTTGTCTCTCCTCACTCCCTATTACCTGCTCTAAACCCTCTTTCCCATTAGTGTGAATGCTGTGTGCTTGCTGAAAGGGCCGTAGCTGCTCTGGGTGCAGGATGTTGCCCTTTTTGTATGGCCAGTCTGACTCTATGAGCAAAGAAAGGGAATTCTTGCACAGGCTGTATTTCATATGGTTGTACAGATGAGACTTCTCCATGCAGGTGAAGGGGCACTGAAAACATTTGTAGTTGTAGGGTTTGCCCCATGGCCGGGGAATATAGTGAGGCTTTTTAGGCTTCCGCTCCTTGTGTTTGCTGGCGGACGTCACTTTACAAGCTTCGTCCTTGGACATGATTACTTCTTGGTTTTTAAGATGTGTGATATTGTTATAATGATATCAGTTGAAGAAGGATTCTTAGTTTATCCCTTTTTTTGCCAGGGTTCATTTCATCGGATGCAGAGTTTTCCTTGGTTTGGTATGTAGATGAAAGAGGGCATCTCTTGAAGCTGTGAACACAGAAGTTAAGTCAGGTCAACTTTACTGTATGTATATAGCATATTTTAAATAACCAAGGTGGACCACAGTGCTTTAGACAAGATAGTTCCATATTAAGATTGGAAAAAGGTAAAGCTGTTTTTGAAAATGAGGAAAAAAATCGTTAACAAATTCATAGAGAAAATGTTAAAAAAAAAAGATTAACATTTATATTTGTTAGGAATACAAAAGCACATCTTGTACAAAAGAAATGCTTACATTTCTGAGATATACGTGTGTGTGCACTTTAGGTTGCTCTATATCATCATCATGCACATACAGTATGTGTATCATATGAGCACATTCGTTGTCTGCCTAAGCTGCTTGTTGCCACTAACCTAACTGCAGGGAGGCCCAAGCTACTCCTTTCTCGCTGTACCTGCCACTACTAATTAGTTCCAGTGTAGCACCAGGCGCTAGCAGGGTCCAGGGCTGGGGGGCAAACAAGGCCGTCTCAGGGGACTGCACCTGTGCAGGGGGCCTTCAAAACACTTACAGGCCTGCTTGGGTTTGCGGCTGGACCCTCGGAGGCCGACTACAGGCACAACGGAGGCCAGGCTGTGGGTTGCATAGAGGAGTCTGGGGTTTGAGGCCTGGTTCCTAATGAGAGCCTGGCGTCATGCCTAAAGGGCGTCATTAGTGCCTGGACTGGGATCTGGGTCAGGACATGGTGCAGAAGTTCAACTGCTATCCTGAACTCTGTCTCGTCTTTGTACTTCTGCATTAAGAGTTTGGTTATATTATAGTTCATGATTAGAATTACCTTCTTTTTAATGTATTATGTCTAACACTATTGTAGTTGTCCAACATTTATTATTTTTTCTTGTACAGTTTCTGTACAGAGTTCAAGTAATTCTTTCCTGTTTGATTTATTTATCTATTTCTATTATCAATTGCTCACTGTCTGAACATTTTTTTATCTTTCTGTTTTTTTTCATCCTAAATTTTACATTCAAGTAAGGGCATAGGTTTAATTAATGAGCTTTCTTTTCTAGTCCCCTAAAGTAAATTTAAGCAACAGACACTTATGTGTTTTTTTCAGCTGTTCAATTACAGAAACTTTGTGATCTTCTAAGACTTAAAGCCAGGCCGTCGGGTGAACCCTGCAGTGAAAGAAGATGTGAGATGAAGTGCGCTCCTCAATTTGAAACACTCTGCTTTGAGGGCTTTTATTTTGTCTTTCTTTACCCCAGGTTATTCACAGATGAAAGTCTGTGGGATGTTTGGGGTCTATGCTGAAGGAAAAAAACTACACTCATCCAAAGTCTGTTCATGATAGTTTTGAGATAAAGGCCAGGGAACGAAAACACAGGTGATGGATGGCCGGTTATACTGCGAAACAACAGACAACCTCATCTATAAAAGCCAGCATGAAAAGTGAAGATGAAAGACATGGTGAGTCTAACACAGACTGGCAGGCTGTTGCAAACTGCCCTCCCAATTGGACCCTCAGAATTGGCTCGCTTAGTGGCCGTCCATTTGATTGGTTCACTTGTCCGCCTCGGGGCTCTGACCTCGGTTTTGAGCTTATAATGGAGCCTAACAGCTGCTGCTACGATCCAATCAATAAAAATCATTTTTACAGTAGTTTTTTTTCCTCTCCTGGCCACTGCTATCTGCTCTGCTCTCCACTGACTTTGCACTTACACCCCCCTGTTGCCCCATATCCAAACCCTGCGGTCTTGTTTTAAGCTTTTAGGACTGCTGATCAAACAAGCCAAAACGCTTGAACGTCTATTGTTGCAATTAAGTAGGTTCACCACACTAAAAGCTTTGACAAGTTACAGGCAACAGCAGCCGCACCGTTGACAGCTCTATGGGACCGCCTGGTAGTACAGTAATATACACTGTGGAAAAATGTTCTGTAGCTTTTATGTTATTTCAACATATTTGATTTAGAGACTGTACCTTGGATTGTTGTCAAGATGACGAGTGGTTATCTGAAAAAGAGGAAGTAGAGTAGACATTCAATGTCATTGTCTTGTTTATAATTTGTTTTTATAAAGAATTATAATCAAACAAATTGTAAGACATTTGCACATATTCTTCAATCTCTATTTATATTTCAAACAATAAAAAACCTATAAAAAAAACAAGCTCTCTACAAACAACATTTTAAATTAGTTGAATTGTATGAATAAACAGGGAGAAAAGCGTTTTAAATGCAGATATGCTGATAAATGAATTCAAGAGTTTTCCAAACTTGGTCACAGACAATGCTTCAGAAATAATTTTATAAGGCATGTGTAGAAGAAATGGCAATAAAAAGTAACTCAAAAACTGCTGTCATGGAAAACAAACAAACAACATTTCTAAGATTTTGGGACAATATTTAGCCTCACAAATAAAACTAAACAAATTGAAAGTAAAATGTTACAAAAACTTCAAAATAAAAGACGTGCATTTTGAAAATAAAAGCCTTTTTTATTTGCTTCCAAATACATCATGCACAGCAGGCCTTTTTTTAAATGTACTTTTTAAATAATCCCCTAATTGAGACAAAACTAACCTCCCTGCATGCAATGCCACATTCAAGGAAAAGTAGAGATAAAATATATTCACTTTACCTCTGAGCGTCCCGGTGTGTGTGTGTGTCTGTCTCTCTCTGCAGCGGCTCTGAGGATCAGTGCGTCCCGCTCAAACAGAAGCACAGCAGCGACTGTGCACATATATATTGACTGGGAGCATTGCCCGGAGGCGTTACAATACAGCCCCCCCCCCCCCCCTCCTCCCTCTCTCCCTCTCTGGATTGTCAAACGGGGTCTCCACCTTGGAGCCAAGATGCAGAATAATAATTTACACTACAATAAAGGCAGAGGTATATGATGAGGGCTACGGAGGGCAACAGGGACATTTATTCAAGTTATTCACTCTGCTGTGAGGTCAAGTGCTTAATTCTCTGTTTATCTGCAGCCTCATGTGAGAATTAGAGGTGATCTATTTCACTTTCATTCAATGTTTTCATATGCATTTTATTCTTGTATCTGTTGCTGAAAGCTTTATTTAAAAAAAGGCTCAGCTATAAATGACAGAATTTCAAAGCTCTTTTTCAAAAACTGTCAAATGTCAAATTTTTTAGATTTTCAGTCATTTTTATTTGTCATGGGAAAATTGAAAAGGGAAAAAATGGAGTCATGATGAAAACTTTATGAAAATGAGAAAAACGTCAAATGTTTGACTGTTTTTTATATTGGAAATAGAAATAATTAAATGTGACTGTTAAGATGTCAGTGTATACTTATTTAATTCTAAGTTATACTCTCTGTTGTTCTGTTAATAACAAACTACTTTAAAATAACTTTTTCCTTTCATATCCTAATAAAGAAAAAAGAAACTTGCTCTTGAAGGTTGTGATTATTTTAATAACTGCACACTGGAAATAATGTTCCTACTCAAAGTAAAGGAGCCCTGTGCATTAATCACAATCAGCTCCATGAATTTGTGTTTGCACCTGGATGCTTGATGATTGATGTTGCGGTATGGTCTCTCTCTACTTAAACTTCATCATATGAAGTTTATCATTTTTTGAAGGGATGGAGAGTGGGCTGGTGATAGCAGTATCGTAGTAGTAGGACATTTGATTGATTACTGCATGAGCTGTCATCTCACATCCACGGGCAATGACTGACATATGTTTCCTGAGAGTTATTTACTTTTTCTTCTGATGCACTTGACCTTCCATTATCTACCCCCTTTTTCTTCAACTTATGTTCCCACTTATGCTTAAATGACTCCCACTTCCATTATCTTTGTCTTAATTCTACCCTAACTTCTCAATGTTCAGTTTCTCCTCTTCTTTCTTTCCCCCTTTTCGCTCCCTCCATCCCTGACTCTCTTCGCCTGTAGCGAGCTCAGGGTCATCTCCAGGTTCTTCGTTTCCCTCCTCTGGCAGGGTGGGAAGCATGCATGCAAGCCCCTTTGAGAAATGTCAGTGTCCGTGTGCTGGGAAAGTCGGGGGCCCTTCACGAGCCATCAGAGCTGCTGTCACGTCGAGGCGGCCAAATGGAGACTGACAGGCCGCTCCAACGAGCCTAACCATCTGTACCAAATGTGACAGCAGGGGAAAGAGGATGTCTGGTAAATCAGGAAGAACGACAGGAGCACACTGTGACAATGAGGAGGAAGAAGCGGAGAAGCAGGAGAAAGATCCTGCTCTTCTTAAAGTGTGGGCTCAAGGGAGACGTAAGTTATTATTTTTTTCTAAGGGAGTAAAAGACTGTTTCTCTCCAACTGCAGACACTGTGTCAGTTTTAAGTTTATGAAGTGAGTCTAATTTCTTTAGTCTCTTTTTTCTGATTCACACATCTGTCGTGGATTAGGATGGACTGCAAGATATCCATTTTTTTTAACCTGCATTTGGATAAGTCTTCTTGATTGGACCCAAAAAAAAGTTCTTTCCTGCATCAAAATACTTAATTCTGCCAAAGAAATGTTGGGCCAATCCTTTGACAGTTTTTCCACCCTGTTATGATGACAAAACCAAATAACACTGATCATTGAACAATTATAATGTTCAAAAATGTTTTAGAGCCAGTCTATAAAAAAAAGTGCTCCGATGAGGCCATTCGATTTTCATTGACGCAACTAGTTACACCTCACTGACTGACGGCATACCTCATTTAATTGAGTCAAGATTTTGTGAAAAGGCATTGATGTTGGCAGTATTGTATGCAGGGGGATATTACACAAGGCATTGATTGGCCTCAGTCTGTGATTGATTTTTATTCTGTCTCTTTTTTTTGTTTTTTGTTTTTTTAAAGGAAGAACACAAGTACTGCCTGAAGTGTGTGTGCTAAATATATGAAAGTGATGTAAACTACAGGTATAAACCTCAGTGTTTACTTTCAGTATGGAAAAGTAGGAACGTGAGGAAACGGAGACTTGCAGTGTGAGCGCAGAACTCTCCTGGCGAGTTTTGAGAGTTAAGGGTCCTTATGGAGTAGCATCTGGGGCGGCTGACAGGAGCACTCTATTACCACTCAGAGAAAGGAACCCGAGGGCTGCAACAACACCGCTACCAGGGAGATCCAGCTGTGCAGATGCCTCCAAACACAAACACACACATCGACACACAAATCAAAAGCCATGCAGATTAAGAAAACATCTTCACACATGCTCAAACAAAATCCAACAGGATGAACTTTGCAGTTTGATAGAAATGTATTCAAATGGAAGGAAGATGGGTGACTAAAATACGGACCACTCACCCAGGTTGAGTCTTCTTTCCACTGCCTGAGTTTTAGGCCAGAGGTGGAATAGCTAACTGCTCCTCTCTTAGTCTGCGCTGCTGGGCACATTAACTAAACTCATATCGCTCTCAGCCACTATTAATTATTCACAACATGCTTCCTCTCTTTCCTTCTTTCTCCCATTTTCAAAGGAGAAAAACTCCAACAACTATTTCCAGCTTTACTAACATGCTTTACTTGAAGTGTGTATAAAAACTTCTAATTTTCACATTAACATTAAAAAAATATTCTGTATCATGCTAATAACTATATTACATCATTGTTGCAGTAATACAGTCAGTACACACTTAGGCTGCTCCATGTATAATTGAAAATGTTCACAGCTTTGGAGCACAAACGAAAAATGTAACAGCTCAACATCATATTGCTTTTGATTTATTTCCGCGGGATAAATAAAAAGGTGTACACCATTCACATTTAATGCTGAAGATGAACGTGTTAATTGTGTGTTCTGCAGTAATTGTTAACAAGTCGTTAACCTTACTTTCACTTTCAATGAGCAGCCATTAAAACGGCATCTAACAACTTAGCAAAAGCCATTTCTTTCGAAGGTAGTTCTGATCTTTTAAGCAGTCAGACCCACTTTCTACGTTCTGACAACAGACACATGTCCTTTTCAGAGGTGAATTGCCCCCACAGTATGTCAGTGATCAGTGCTGGGGGCGCACTATGAGACATTTTCAGCTTCATACTTAAATGAGCATACACAATTATACAGAAGAGGGCTAGATATATACTGGCTGTTTTCCAAAGTGAAAATACAGCCTTCAATGTGAGCTGGGATGATATCTGAAAAGGGCAGATGTGAACAGTCAGTCATGACTGAAGCAATGGCTCGTCGGATTTTTCTCTGCAGATATCTATGCCCTTCTCTGACTCTTAACACAGAGTAGGGATCAGACTTTGAGGCAGATCAGTAGTTTAGAGGGGTTACAATAAGCCTGTCAGAAGCATTCATTTGGAAAGGGATGCAGCTGATACCTCAGATTCACTGTTCATCATTCATACCGAGTGTGAGGAGAGGTGGAGTTCACACCCGTGACTCTGCTGCGGGTCAATGATAGAAACCAGCTGGTGCCTCGGATGCCCGCGTTTCCAATAATCGTTTCAGTCTTCGCCCATTTCTACCAGCTGCCCCCAAACACACCCGCAGGAGGTGGGCTCTCTTTGCCAGGGCACCTGTGGGTGTCACCTGATGGGGGAAAAGCAAGTGGAAATGAAAGGAAGCAGCCGAGTCTGTCAGAGTGCATCAGGACCGCTGTCCATCACAGCGCTGACCTTCAGGGTGTGTACAGGGCGTGTGCATGTGTAAGTCTATCAACAACTGAACCAGTGTGTGTTTGTGTGTGTGTAAGTATGTGCATATTAAGTCACTGACCCACAGGGACTGTGTGCATATGTTTGTTCATCAATCCAGGGTGTGTGAGACCATGTGTGTGCATTAGCGCCTTGATCCCAGTGAGTGAGTGTGTCTGTAAACGCATAGACCTTGAGGGTGTGTGTGTATTTGTGTGTGTGTGTGTTTGTGGGAGACACAGTCTATCTAAGCGCAGTGATCTGTATCAGATAGCTGCAGTAGCTGGTGGGTCATTGACAACCCTCAACTCAAGAACTCCTTTACAAGTATTACTGTTCAAGTTCTGACCTTAGCTAATACGATGTATTTAAGCCAGGACTTAAATTCAGTACTTTAGGTCATGACCTTACCCTGTACTTTAGGTCATGACCTTACCCTGTACTTTAGGTCATGACCTTACCCTGTACTTTAGGTCATGACCTTAACCTGTGCTGTCTGTTTTAGGCCTTACCGAGTGCTCTCTCTTAAAGTACTGAACTTATATGTGGTCTGTTGCACCAGCTGTAAGATCGGTCTTAAATTATGATGTCAAAGCTGAACTAAATCCAATGTTGAAACTAGTTGAGTTCTAACTTATGCTTTCATTGCTTGGTTGTACCATGGGGAAGTTCATCTTAACTAGTGCACAGTGTGTTACAGTGCTGCATCTGGAGCCTTAAAAAAGAACAGACTAACAGCTACAAGGTAATTTACATGGTAATCTACTCTATAATTCGGCAACAGGAATTATTTTAAGTAATTGGAAAAAAAAGTTTGAGTATAAATCATGTCTATAGGATGTAATTTAATACACAGAACACACCAAACAGCTCATTGTTTAACACGCAGCTCCTCCTCATATTCAAAGTCATCCCACCTCTGAAAACAAGCTTTACAGGACTCTACACCTACTATGAGCAAGGTGTAAGAGTCAATACGTTATAGCTTATGTCTACACTGAAATTATTTCAGCTGGTGCAACCCAGTGCTGTAACTATAAGCTTTAACTGGAACCCAGTACCTTTAACTTCGTACCCGACCTGTCTCTTTAAACTTTTTTTTTTTTTTTTTACTTTATCTTTTCAGGGTGCGTCTTTACCCAGTTCTGTCTTTTAAGACCATGACCCAACCAAGAATTGTCCCCTTTATGTGCAGGCCTTATATCGTCTTTTTTAGTTCTGATTATTAAAGATGTCTGACTAAACCAATGAGGTCTTCGGCATTCTAATAAATTCCCAGAGAAGAGGGTATCTTTACAAACATGCTCACAATCTGAATGGTGCACATGTACACATGTGTTGGGACTGTAGTACCAGCACTTCATCTTGCAGGGATGGGAGCTTTTATTCCCTCAGCAACAGGACTCAACACACTCTGGGGACCAAGGACAAGAGGATGGTGTCAGTCAGTTTCCCAGCTGCAGCCAGCCCCCCAGAATCTCCCCTGAGCCACACCTCCCCCATTCTTCACCATCTCTAGATTTGACCAAGGATGGGTGTGGGGGTGTGGGAAGCAGCAGAGGGAGAGAGATAGAGAGAGAGCGAGAGATGCTGCTCTGTGCTGCGAACTCCGGGAGGACGGCTGTTCTGCTCTGGCTGTCCAAGCGGGAGGAATTGAGGGAGACAGGGACCAAAGCCCGTCAGCTCCATCCCTTAGGGTGCCTCGGCCTCCCAACTACAAGTCCATGTTTTAGCAAACCATATGTTCACCCTCTCCCAACCCAACCCCCCTCCCCTCCACCCAGTTAGCAAATAAACAAGTCAGGAAGCCATAGCTAGAGGGAAGTCTTGTTTCCCTCTCACTGGCTGTCGTCCTCGTGTATCATCACTGCTGCTTGCAGATTCCGTCTTCTCACATCCAACAATTTGGAGCTAAGACACAGAGTGGATGGGTGATGGAGAATGGGTTATCAAAGACCATTACTTCACAAGTATGCTGATTTTTAAACACAGAAAAGAGAAATGCAAATCCAAGGGTAAAGTCTGAACGGCCCTGGAGCAGGTCAAAAGTTCCATCAGTAGACCCGTTTTCATGCTCTGTCTTAAAACTGCATTAAATGTTTCCCTTTGAATCACTCTTAATTCAAATATGTTATGTACAATAGTCAACTCTATATTAATTACCTTACTTTGACCATTCATTAATAAAAGTTTAATTGACATAACCACTGATTTTTTTTCTGGCCATAACCAAACCATATTGCATTGAATACAAGGAAAAGTCACAATGTGGAGCCTGCGGCCACGGATGCAGATCTGGGATGGTGTACAGTAATGCTTTCAGCTAAATGCTAATGTTAACACACCACCATGCTAACAGTATCACACATACATCCAGTTTCTCACAACTTCTGTTTCGGCACACTTACATTTGCTAACAAGCAATTTACAATTTCAGCCTGGTGCAAAATGTTTGTGGTGCAGGAGTCTGATTATAAACCAAAATATTGGATGATCTATATTGAAAGAGTATAGACTATATAAGACTTCTAAATAAGTAAAAAATAAACATGCTGGTTGGTTCTTCCAATTTAACGAAGAGTAAGGTTTTTACCTGCTCTTTTGTAAATGGTCTGTCATTGTTGTACCACGATTAATTGCTAAATATGAATTTTTAAAAAGAAATGTCTGAAAATTGTTAGGGGTAAGATTAAGACATTAACTCGACATCTTAAAAAGGAACTTATTGCCAATCAAAAACTTAATGAAAAAAGCAAAAAGTGTTGTACAAGAGTGGTACAAAAGTTAAAGGTTTTATGTCATAAGGTCAACTTTGCTGTTTAGGGGATCTTCCAATTTCAAAGATGCAGCAGTGTCACAGCAGAGGCTTATCCATGGTGCACCTAAAGGGATTAAGTAGTTAACACACGCTATTTTATCTTAAGCAAAGACTAAGACAAACTGTCCATACATTATTGTCATCCTACTGCTAACATGCCTACAATTGCTGAACTCAGCTCCATGCTCTAAAATCAAACACTTTTGGTAGACAAATCAAACCAACATAAGAACAAAGTTGCTCTTTCTGGTGGTTATTCGTAAAATAAAAACATTTTGATGAAATGTGAAACAAGTTGTCTGCTTGAGTTTTCCAGGGGGTGAATGAAAGACGGTCACAAACAGATGGGCAGCTTGTGTACAAGGTCCATGGAGCCAGTCAGTCCTCCCTTTGGGCAGAGAAATTTCCCAGAGATGGACAGCTGTGCCCAGGGCAGGGCATCCAGGAAGTGAAATCACACACAGTATTTATGGCTCCCTTAGGGTGTAGCGACTCAGTGACCTGGCCATACAGCAGCACACAGACAGACAGTCCAAAGTTTTTCACAAGGTCAGACAACATCCAACATTCATCAGAGTTTGAGGTAGCAGAATATGATAGAAGTACAAGAACTGTTTGGACAGATCTGAGTGACTATTTTCTTATATTTTCCACTAAAATTATTTGACTATATGAAGGTTTGGTGACCTTTCTTTTATTCACCATATTTCAGTTTATCCACCACAACTCTGACTGTGATTAAATGGTAAAATGGACTCGAACTTATATAACGTTTTTCTAGATATCTGATTACTCAAAGTGCATGTCACACCTGCCCAGTAGTTGCTATGTAGGGAGACCCACTAAAGTAATCCCATACGCAATAATATGCCGTCAGTAAAGAAACGGGAGCAATTTGGGGTGAAGTGTCTTGACAAAGGTCACATCAGACATTTTGTTGCAGCAGCTGGGGGTCGACTCTACCACTGAGCCACATACAGTATAATCTGAATTCAACTTTAATTGTATAGAACCTTTTCTCTTATGGACACGGCAACAGGACAGATACAGACAGTAAACAAGGTTTGCAATAGGAATCGAACCAGAGGCATTCCTCTTACTTGATTTATATTTATTAGAGTGCACCATTGATTCAAATGCAGCTGATAATGCTTTACAGGATAATAAAACACAGAGCCAGAATTATCCGAGGATAGCAACAGAAAGAAAGGGGAAGTATATAAACTATAAACAGCAAAGAGACATTCTTAATAACGCATAGAATATACTTTATTGTTAGCCACCTATAAATAACCTTTGTTATGTAAACATATGTCTTTGTAAAATCTTACACAATCCATGACATTAACCTTATCCAATGTTGCAGTAATTGAAATTAGATTCAACTCTGAACAATCCTGGATCATCTTGTGGAATTTATGACATCCTGATCATATTTTTTTTTATAGATTTTGCCCTCATTGATTTTGTGAGGGGCTTGGTAGCTGCCATACACACACAAACACGGACACACACACAGTGACATGACAGCCTGTCTCGCTGACTGGTCCATTGAGTCATCAATGACCTTCCATGAGATTGGAGTTGCCAGGCCAATTGACCAAATCACTGATCTTTAAAAGCAGCTCTGCGGGCAGGAGGGAAGTCGACTATGACCCCCTCCCTCTCCAACTTGACTAAACACACACACACACACACACACACACACACACACACACACACACTCACACTCACTCACTCACACTATCCACCTCACTCTCTAATCAAGGAGCAGGCAGGCAGGATTCCGGGTCGCCGCAGCGACACTAACGAGAGGCGACAGCTCCTCAGCGCTTGGGGCAACGACCAGCTCGGCTGTCGAGACCGCGGAGAGAGTCCGCCAGGCACGCACTGAGGCAAGGTTTGCTGTTTTGGTAGAAGGAGAGATGGAAGGGGAGGAGGGGGGGGTGAGCTGGTGGTGTAGATACGTGGGGAGTTGATGAGAAAGAACGAACTGATACACATTGATTTCCTGTTTTCGAACCAGTAACTCACTCACTCACTCATCATCTTCAAATTCACATATTTACTTAATTTTTGACTGGAGAGAACGCACGAACACAAGCAGGGTTAGCAACACACAAAATCTAAACTGACGCACACCCTCACCAAGCCTTCCAGCCCTGGGGCCTACTTGCAGAGTGCTGTTGCCCCCTCCCCTCCTGTACTGCTCCACTCACACACACACCCTCCCCTCCTCATCCTCCATCTCCTCTACAACACAGTTTAACTTCTGTCATTAAGATGAAGCCAGCGAGTCAGTGGAGGAGCGGCGAGAGGATGTGACAGGCTGGTAATGGACAGGACAAAGAGGAGATTTATGAAGTATTAGTAAACCTTAATAATTCACTAAACGAAAGACCCCCGGAGTCCCCCCTGTCTCTGGTTCTCATCCTCACCCTCACCCTTACGTCCCCTGGATCTCTCTCTGCCTCACTGTCACAGTGCCTGTTAAAAGACAAAATCAAAGACAGGACTGCAAAAACTGGCAGTTTTACTTTTCTGTTTACACTGTGTTATAAAAAGTCAGTCGACAGAAAGTCTAAAATCTGAATAAGTAAGTCTAATAGGGTGTGTACTGAATTAAGTATGAATGTGAACTGAATGAGTTCTGACAGTAGTTTAGAAATCAATTCCTGACCAAGTGCCTTTAGTGATTCAAACAGATGGACATGTTTCAGATATATGGATGTCTAAGTGATCATTTTGAGTTTTTGTTTGATTAAATTTTTCAATTACAATTATTGAAGTATGTTCAGAAAACTGTCTCCCTGTCGGACAGCATTATGTCACATCAGCACAATGATGATAAAAGTCAAAGCATCTCTAAAAGAGGCTTTGATATGAGTCCTGAAACGCTTCTTCATTTATATATTTACATTTGATTAAACAAGAATGAAGGGTTTACCAGCCACACTAATGCCTTTGTTGATATATAAATGTCCAAATGACAATAATGGCAGAAATGTTTGACTCATAATGTGAGCATCATCAGAAGCAATTGTGGATTGCCATGACAAGTTGATTGAGTGCTTTCCATCCTCGAGCCTCTTGTTTAAAGACTCTGAGACACCAAGAAGACAGCAAAGAACGAGTGGTGAGGAAGGCCCACGGTGAGATTGTCTCGCCTCACCTCATGACGCCTAAAAGTTACACTTGCAATACACCAGAAAGAGCACAGCCGATGGCCAACCACTAGGAAGTTCTACGGATGCGTAAGAGGAAATATCTCTACCTGCCAGCAGGCAGCGGTAGTCTGTTGTTATGATACAAGAAGAAGATTTTCACACCTAGTCGAGAATAATGTCTGATAAAAAGTCAAAAATGGCACTGGCATTGTCACAAAGCACAAATAATGAATGTAATGATAATGAAATAAGGAGGAAACAGTGACAGGCTCATGGAGCTTTCCCGAACCTGTGTCGAGAGCTGTACTTAAATAAAACCTCTGGACTGATTCCTCTTACCAACCGCTCTGATGTCGAATTGGCTGAAAAAAGGCAGAGGGGGGCCATTGGGTAGCGGCAGAACTGGACACATTGCAAAAACTAGGGCGATGTCCTCCTTGGTGTGTCAGAGCCCAAAGACCCTAACCTTCACCTGCTTTCTATAGCAAACAAAAGAAGAACACACACTACCCTCTCAAATTGTTCCACCTTCCACCTCCAGTTAACTATGGTCAGAGTTTAGCAGGTCTCCTACAGTCAGAGAGGCAGCCTAAAGGGAAACACACAAACACAGATCAGCTTTGTCCATCCCAGCTGCTCCACAACGGGTGCATCATCAAACAAACAGCGTGGAGTTAATTCCATCTCTGTGACGACTGCAGTCATGGCTGTGAGTGGCAGGCGCAGTCATTAGATCCCTCGATACCCCCACTGGCTGCTCTTTTCGCCCTCTTTTGTGTGTGTGTGTGTGTGTGTGTGTGTGTGTGTGTGTGATTGTGCTAGTGGAGCAGTGACGGGTGTCAGCACTGAGGCCTAGTCCAGTCTGCCGTGGCCTTGGTGTGACAGCACGGCCACCCCTGACCCCCTCTCTCTAGCCTGTATCGCCTCGAGAGACGTGGAGTGTGATGGGGACTGGCACCGCAGGGGCCTCCCTGGCTGGTGCCTTTGCTGGTGGTCTCTGTGGCCTATTAGTGTCTCGCTATGGGCCTGTCAGACTGACAAAACAGGGGCCTGTCAAATTAAGTAGGGGCTGAATATCGGAGATATGTATTCAAACGCACCAAGGGGAGATGGTTGGGGGGGGGGGGGGTGAAGAGAACCAGGATGAGGAAAACACCGGTGCTAATTTCGACACTAAGTGAGAGTGACAGGTGGAGAGCTGATCGGATTGAGAGGACAGAGAGAGAGAGAGAGAGGGGGGAAGTAACAGTAGTTGATAATGGTCGCGTGGTTGTCCTGAGGAGACTTGTTAAGGGCCGGTGAAGACAGAAACAGACAGCTACCATTCCCAGGGATCTGAACACAGGTAAACTGCTCCAAGTTTGTCCCAAACAGCTTGGAGTAACAGCACTTTACGTTTAATGAGATCATACTGAGGGGATGTGTGTGTGCAGGTGTGTGTATACGCTCCAATGAAGCATCGAAACCACAAAGCATTTTCTGGAAAAATATTTCCTGCTCTGCTCTGGAATGTATCCGAGGTTCTCCAGATATTCTATGTAAGACATGAACGTAGAAGATACAAATATTCATTGGGGCACTGAAGGTGTCTTGTCCAAATGTTTCCATCCATGTTGTTTCATGTGACTTTACCTCTGGAGACACTTTGGTCACATGTGCTCCAGGCAGGCACATTACAGTATGAATCCATACAATGTTCCTACTTCAAGTTATGGATAATGCCCAGTGAGGAGTGCATTATCGGGAATAAATGGACAACATTGTATCAACAAATTACTGATAATGACCACCTTGGAGGGGGATTGCTTCTAATACTCTTGTCACAAATTTAAAAAAAAACAAAACCCATAATGTTTGTTTCTATCATTTTACATTTAAAATTAAGCTAAATAAGATCTTGTTTTTTCCTTGTGACACCTGAGGCTCTGAGTACCTGATTTTTTTTTTCTTTCTTTTTTTTTTCAGGAACGAGATAAACCTCTCATTAGGCTTTAATGCAACAGAAACAGTGTTCATTACTTCAGTGCATATCTTAGCAACAAGAAACAGACTCAGCTATGATTTCGAAAGTTAACGGTATGCAAGCTAATAGAAGCTTCAGAGTCAATAAGACAAACATATTTACCAACGACACCATGTCCTTGTTCCACAAATCTACAAAAACATTTTCTCGAACACACAATAATGTGTCATTTAGTTAGTTATTTAGTGGATGTGAGATCATCACTTAGATTCAATAAATGATCAATAAAGTGATATCTTATGTTGAAATGATTATTCATAGATACAGTAGATAGGTAGATAGATAGATAGATAGATAGATAGATAGATAGATAGATAGATAGATAGATAGATAGATAGATAGATAGATAGATAGATACTTTATTGATCCTGAGAGAAATTCAAGATTATGTCAATATTATACAACAACAGCCTTTAATCCTGCACTGCACAGCGATATTGAGCTTCAGATATTTGAGCTTTTTCATGTGCTCAGCTTTAGAAGAAGAAACACTGAAGCAGGTGAAAGATCTGCATTGTGGTTTAGTGTTGTGGCAGTTGTATGACAAAGCCCTGTGTGTCATCGCCTGTGTGTGTGTGTGTGTGTGTGTGTGTGTGTGTGTGTGTGTGTGTGTGTGTGTGTGTGTGTGTGTGTGTGTGTGTGTGTGTGTGTGTGTGTCTGTATGTGTGTGTGTGTGTATATATATGTGTGTGTGTGTGTGTGTGTGTTTAAGTACGGGCTGCGACTCTCCCTCTCATGTCGCTGCGCGTTGCTGAGACTGAGAGGCTGATGCACAGTGGCAGCTCCCCCCTCGCAGCCACAGGCCTGCCCAGAGCCACTGCAGATGATAGTTTTAATTGCTTTCAATCTTTCAGGCTAGTCCTCGCCCAGTGGCACTGAGTGGTTGTGTGTGTGTGTGTGTGTGTTTGTGCATGTGTGAGAGGGTGTGTTCTTGTGTGTGGGTACACTTGTCATTGTCTAAGGATGCTGTACACATATGCGGCGTGTGTTTGATGGATGTGTTTGTCCGGTAAGAGAGGGAAATGAACAGAATTAAGGCCTTGCAGTGATACATCTGATGCACATTTCTGCAGAAGAAGACACATGTTTATCAGACTACAACCATTCTCAGTAAAGGTGAAAGTGTAGAGCAGATGATTAAAAAAAATCCCTTGTTCCATAAAGGTTATATGTGTTTATAAATAATAAAGTTCCAGGTTTTCATGCAAAGACCTCAAAACACGCACTCACGTCCTTAAAAGCATTTTCAACGAGATGAACTACAAAACCAACCAATCAATAATTCAGAACGGATGTCGAGATGGCATAACAGAACACAGAAAACAGCCTGCTATTTAAATGACAGACATTCAATCCTCTCGTGTGATTTTATTTCTAATTTTTTTGCATCGATGAACAGTTATGGACTAAGTGGATGGAAATATTTTCACTGAATGTGGTGGCTGGAGGCCTGAACTGCAAAGGAAAAATTTGTTGAAAAATGTTGGAAACGGAACATATTTACCTTTCAATCCAAAAAGCTTAACAATTTGATTTAATTTTTTCTTTCCTTTTTCAAGCAAAGTATTTGATTTATCATTCTTTTTTATGTTTGAGGACCAGTTATTTGTTATTTGACTAAATCTAAGAATTTATTTCCTACGACCCATACACATTCTGTTATAGTCTTTAAAGGTTTTTAAATGGACCCAAAAGCAAGGCTGGTGGGTGAGAGCGGTATTTATCGTAGTAAGGCTGGCGAGGCTTGAGTGAGAGGCTGGGTGGTGATGCGCTGGTAAAAAAAAAAAAAAAAAGAAGATAAGGGTAATTAGTCACAGGTAAAAACTCCAAAGGACAAAAGTTTTTCTGAATCTGAAAAGCCAGACGATCTACCACAGTGTAGGCGAAAAGAATCTGGCAGCTCAGGAGAGGTGAACCAGAGTATTGATGCAGATTACTATATCAAAAAATGATCTTTTTTTTTTTTTCAAATTTAAAATGCTGAAATTTTAAAATGTGAAATTTTATAAATCTTGACAGTGTTTGAAGGGCTCAACAAAACATCCCGTGCTGTAACTTTTACTCCATGAAACCACAGAACATCCTCTACTGACCTACTGCTGAAACATGCGTCCATTTACACTGAGGCACATGTACAACAACCTCTCCCTCACTTTCATATCAGCACACACACACATACACACACACGCACACACACGTGGCCGGAGGGTAAATTAAGCCCTAACATTCCCACAGAGGCTAATCTCCATCCATTTAGAGGCCTGTAATATTTAATCAGGAGGCCATGGAGCGTCTCGCAGCACCACACGCTGTGGCACGGTTCATATGTTCACAGGAGAGGCCAGCCCAGAGGCGACGGAGGGGAATTCACTGCTAAAAGCCACAACGCACTCAACCACAGAGCCCCTTTCTCTTTTACTCTCCATGTTTCTCGAGCTTAGAACAGACATGCAGGCCCCAAGATGGAGAAGAACTGGAATAATGTGAAGACTTCGAGATTACTTTAGTTTTGTTTTGTTTCAGTCAAAAAAAAATTCTTACCTATACATTACTGTCAGGACAACATCTCTTCTCTTCAGATTGGCTCCCTGCTTAGTCAGACAATTATCCCTCTAACTCTTATGATGCACTGCTGAGCCACGTCTCACTGTGTTACTGCCATGTAACGTAATGTGGACTGTGCCACTTTAAAAAATAAAATGCTTCAAATTTCAGCATGGATTATATTATTTTAAATGACATAACGTAACAGTCTACCTTGTAGGGTTTTTGCATTTATTGCATTCCAAGTAAGGCCACCTAACTGAGTATTTAGTGCCTAATTCCCCCCAAATGGGTCCTCATTAGTACACAAAGAAAAGTGTATGTGTATTCATTAACTTTTTTTGTAAATATCTAATGTTGCTCAGTCAAAACGAAGACACTTCCACCTTTTTTTCTCTCTTAATCCGTATTTCATTGTGCTATTCTGCAATACCGTATAATTCTCCAAATGCCATTTGATAATTATTAATTTCTAGTCTAGTTGTATCGCCACTTTCTGGGCCCCGCCACATTCTCTTCTTCTCTCCGCAATGGCGCAATATGAGTGTCTCAGTCTGTGACTGTGGGAGCACACACATCATCGTGCACATACACACAGTGGTGTTCACCCTGCTGGCTCCTCGCTCTTGTCCTTGTTACGCCTCTATTACCACAAAGGCGGCACAGAGGGGGCGTCGCTATGTTCCCCCAGTGTGCCATCGCAACATTCATACTGTATAGAAGGGAAAATGTCACAGAAGCATAAATATTGCACATCTGAACAACAGTCTGGGTATGACTTTACACTTTAAAAACTCCTCCAGATCCATATATAATGTAACTTCGCTTACAGACTGCAAATGAGTATAAAAAAACTGACTTTCTATACGTATTTGTTTAGTGCCACCTTAATTTTTTGTTGAATTTTCACCTTTTACAATAAACACCAAACTTTTTTCCCACATCAAGGTAACTCATAATTGCTCAATTTTTGTCTTTTGATGTTTTCCTTCGGTCCTGTTTGCCCTCAGTGTTTTTTATGGAACGGTCTTCCTGTTACAAAAAGGGCAGGTTGCTTAAAGGTAGACAGTACAGTGTCGGCCCTTCTGCCTGCAGGTGTTGTAGCACTGTACAAGCCAACAGCCCTCACCCTCATACACAGTAAAGGTCAGGTCTCGCACCATCAGTGTGAAAAGCAGCACTGAAAAGGGTAAAGTCCATCTGTTTTGAACACCACCGGACTGCTGCTGCTTCTGAACATGTATCTGTACGTGCAGTGTGTACTTGACCTGACCTGAAGCAAAAAAAGAAAATGGCAACTGCTGTGATTTTTTTTTTGTTTGGTAAACACAACATTTGCGTTGCTAAGTGTGGATTGATAGAAAATGTGGTGTGTGTGGCCATTATAACGCCTGCGCCCTGATTCAGACTGACTCTAATGGGACGGCCTGGTGAATTTTTCATACAGCCCAGAGGGGGAGGACGAGCGAGCATACTGGCACATTACAAGCTCTAAGAGAGAGTGAGTGTGTGTGTGTGTGTGTGTGTGTGTGTGAGAGAGAGAGAGAGAGAGGGCAGTAAAGTGAAGGAGTAAAGTGGCATGCTGGTTGTAGCTATAATTTGTCATCAGTTAATATAACAATACGGTGTAGACCTGCTCTATTTGTTAAGAGTCTTGATGGAAGACTTGTGCATGGAGCTACAAAAAACAAATTGAGTGATTTAATTTTTGCTGATGAAGGAATAAGCTTCACTTTTACAGAAATGACAAGATTTTTATTACCACATCATCTGCATTTTTTGCCCCAGAAAATTATAGCACAAATATTCAGCTTAGGACATATCCTTAAGATGTTGCTGCTTAAAGCAAACCAGTGAGTGTCATGAAATCACAACTTCACAAACTGTTTTTTTTGTTAACTCTGTAAGTGGATCTTTTTCTGTAATTGCTGTGAATCATAGATTTGGTAATAACATACATGTTTCCTTTCATTATTAGATTAACCTGTGATGTACCGTGTGGCTATATGAGAACAATTTGATCCTGATTATTCTTTTACGCTTCATGAACAAAAAAAGCTGTTTGAATAATGTCCAATATCTCGATTTAATGGGATGAAATTTCTGCAAGAAAGCTCTTAAAAAAATTATCCATCTGTTCAATGCACACATGCCACAGCTCACTCAGATAGCTTGTAGCACTGTCTTAGCGTATGCAAATATGTTTTGCCTGGAAATCTATTTGGAGTTGCTCGAAGGAATCCAGAACGGCCCTCCTTCTGTCTCCCCCTCGCCCTGGCTTACACGGGGCCTCCCTCACGCCGTCTATCTCCTCTCGCGTGGAAAACACACTCACCAGCTCCACACGCACGGACACACAGTCAGTACACACAGTGGGACCGCCGAGCATCAGACTGCTTCAAACCACCACAGGCCAATATGCAGATCTCACAGGCCCACACTGACGGGGGCCCCTGTCCGCAAGCGGGACAAGGAGCCCTGCAACGGTTTGCTCGGCTGGATAAAACATGCGATAGAGAAAGACAGAGGGAATAATTATCCAATCTGTGGCGAGGCCTGGACACTTATTTTGTCCTTCTGTTACATACAGAGCTTTTTGTGGTGCACAAACAGGAGCGAGTGTGCCTCCTGAACAAAAGCACATCTGCAAAGAAGGGAGAACATTTTTCCAGGATATGAAATTATTTTTGATATCGATATTTTCATCTACATTGAAATAAGAAAAAATAAGGGAAAAAAACTTTTAATAGTTCTGTTATAATTTTTCTTAGCATAACCCTTAGATGTTTACATAAAAAAATACAGGAAAACTTAAATGCACCCAATCAAAGGTTTATAAGTGGGAGGTTTTTGCATGCATGAAGAATTAGTTCCCCTCTTAGGCAGAGATGCAAAAAGAAGGAAATAACAGTGTGTGTGTGTGTGTGTGTGTGTGTGTGTGTGTGTGTGTGTGTGTGTGTGTGTGTGTGTGTGTGTGTGTGTGTGTGTGTGTGTGTGTGTGTGTGTGTGTGTGTGTGTGTGTGTGTGTGTACCAGAGGGCTTAGAGAAGCCAGGCCTGGGCAGATGGTCCACAAAGGTGTTACCTCACAGTGAGTGGGCACTGCGATTGATTCATTGCAACATCCAAGAAGGTGGAACATTTGGCTGCTGACCCGCAGTCAGAACTCGTCGTCCCTGCCTTCTCCTTATTTAGCTGCTTAAGAGAGCCGACGGCTGATTTGGTTGGAATAAACACACACAAATGCAGCACTTTCCCACCCTGAAGGAAGCCTATACAGGCTGTGCGCTGGAAACTTCTCCCTCCTCGTCTCTGCATGGAGGTCACGATGATGGTGCAAGGCATGAGGAGGGCAGAGAGGAGCAGAGCAAAGAGGAACTTGGTGTTTCTGTGCTCAGTCTGATGGAGAACATCTGAGTTTGAGCTGCAAGAAATGTGTCATCCTCCAAGTCAAATCTGGTTTAAAGGAGAAGTTCGCACACCATAGGATAGGATGCAGAACTTTAGACAGTAAAAAGAGAAAATGTTGCAAATTCTTGTACAACATCACAATTTATACATTATTTCTATACCTCAAAAATACAAACAATACATTTCTCTTAAGGCCTCTTGTGATCTGATCAGTTAAGGACCCTTGAAGACCCTTGATTTTAACAAGCAAAATGTCCCTCTTGGAAAAAATTGAAAAATGAAAGAAATGGTCAGAAGAAAAACCAAGAAGGCATTGTGCATAATAACAGCACCTGAAATCTATATTCAAAATTTAGATCCTCCTATAAATGTTGTCAAGCATGCACAATGTGAAGCACATTAAAGTAAGTGTTTCACTCTGGTATCTAATTTAAAGAAGAAAAAAAACAGAGACAGAAAAATACTTTAGTTGCTCATCAGACAAGGAAAGTAAACTTCACTTTCTTTCAGTCCAGAGATTATTTTTTTGATGATCCATGATAAACCCTAATAAAACAATCTATAGATGAATCAATCTAAAAATACAATAATACGTGCAGATGCTCTTCTCTTGAAGACCTAGAAATACAAAGTAAAAGAAAGGAAAAAAAATATCACAGAGGGAGAAAAAGAAAATCAGAAAGGGAATAAAACATAAAGGAAATTTTAAGTCTTCATGGGAAAATAAAATGTAAGAAAACCCTCAAAGAAGGGAAAGCTTCCCAGTCTATAATAATAATAATTAATAATAATCTTAATTGAAAAGACATTTTATCAAAGCAGTCTTAAAAATAATTGAAGGTGTCAGTGTGAGTCAAAAAGGGACAAAGAAAAGTCTCAGTTTCTTCCAAGTAGAATTCATTCTGTTAACTTGTTGTTGTTGTTTTTTTTTTTTTTTTGCTTTTTTATATATTTGCTCTTATGCAGAAGAACAATCCTAGCATGTTTCACCTATTAGGCAAAAATCCTCCATCTGATTCTGATGTCCGATCACAATAAATGTTTGCTTTATTACTAAAAATAAAAATAATTCAAAAATAAAATCCCTGATTGGTGTGAAATAATGTGCATTTGATGTACCTCCTCCTCTGTGCAATTCTTTACATTTCAAATAAAGGATTACATAAATTCAATAGGATCATTCTGAAGTTTAAATAATGTGAAGAAGAAATTACAGGTAGTCCTTTAAAATGTCTCAGGAGTAGATTTTAAAAAAAGAATGTGGGAGAGTTCAAAGGAGAAATATTCTCTTTAATTAGAAACATTGTTAGTGATGCACATCATGGTGTGATTTTATTTCAGACCCAAAAGCGTTTTTACATCAGTCCAAACATGGAAAATTCATGAGTGAGTATTGTTACCAAAGGCAACATTACAGCCACGGATATTAAACATGATAATTGTGTCAGTGTTGGTAAATCAGGAAGTCTACAGGAGGAATAATAGACTCGACTGTGTTAATACCTCCTTCCCTTTTTGATCCTCACTATCATTGGACAAACAAACATACTTAATGAATTCAAACTGTTACTTAAATACTGAACAATATTTTGTATTTTAACATTTAATTGGAAACCATCACATTATGATGACCTTTTTTTTCTTCTTCTTCTATTACAAAAATGCTTCTAAAAAGCTTATCAAGATGTGCTCTTAATCACATAACAGCATCATATTACTGTCAGCTCACGTCTTACTTATTTAGTCAGTCATTATTAGTTTTTATATTTGCTTGATCTCCATACCAAAAATTGATCATATCACATTTAAACATGTTGATGTTGACACAACACATTTTCTTTTTTTTTTTGGAACAATTTTGATGAAAAATTGATGACTTTGTGCATTACATGTTTTTACAAAGCATTGCCAAATTTAAATGGTGCAGAGCTTACTGCTTCATTTGACACAAATGTCTAGAGTGAACTAGAGTGACATCCAGTGGATACATCTGGCAAATAGTATGTATTTATCAGTAAGTTAAAATGAACAACTGATTTAAGTTTTGGTAGTGCATTGTGATGCTGGATTACATTAAATACTGAACAACGATAATGAACCCCCCCAAAAAAAAAACATTTTTTTTTTTTTTTACTTTTTTACTTTTTTTCCAAGAGGCTCTTCATGTAACATGAAACCAGAGATCTGTGGACTTTAACATAGCACAACACCAAATCTAAGCAGGACAATGACACAAATGAGTATCAGTCCACCACAAATCTCTAAGGCCTCGTCCCTCTTTCCATTAGACTCCACCTCCAGTCAGTCATCATCCACCACCATCACGTTCCCACTCAGCTCGTACTCCATGGTGGCCCAGTCGAAGATGTTGCCCTTGGGGACCTTGTGGCCGTAGTGCCAGGCCTGGATCATGCTCCTAGAGAGCACAAAGTCCCACATGTTCAGATCTGTCACCTCTCCAACGAAACTCTGCACGGCCTCCAAACCCCCCAGGTGTTTGTCTGGGTCCTGCCCCAGGAGGACGGTGCCCTTTGGACGGATGGTGTGCCCTGGTTTGTACACCTGGTAGGTACTGCGTTTACCTTCGACCCAAAATGCAGTGAGGCCAGTACGGGACTCCCATGTGAGGCAGAGGCTGGTGCGGAAGGTGGTGAGAGGCGGCAGGTGGAAGAAGGACCCGTCTCCGCTCATGTAGAAGGACACTCGACCGTCCTTCTCACGCCACACATTGAGCTCATCATAGTCGGCCGTCCGGTAGGCAAACAGGATGATCTGTCGTTCTTCCGGGAGCTCAGTGGCCACACGCATGCAAAGAGTGAAGGCCTTCAGTCCCATCTCCTTCTGAGGGATCAAAGCCACGAAGCTGAAGTCAGTCTCATAAGGGAAGACCAGGACTTTGTCACCCAGACCCACTAGAGGAACGCACCAGGGATTGTACAGTTAATGAGAATTCAAAAATCAAGGAGAAATATGAGCATAAGTAAAACCTTTTGAAATTTACTTTTGTAATAATACCTTGGGTGGCAGAAGAAAGTGTCATTGACCATCCAAAAACACCAAGCACAACCACAGCGAGCTTCACAGTGTTGACTCTCTACAAATACACACAAAACATCCGTTATCAACTGAAGACAATGTTACAGCAGATATTAAGATCTCTGAACACAATAGTCACATAAGAGAACAAATTATGTAAAAAAAAAAAAACAACAACATTGGGAGTCCTTACCATTTTGATGTTGTCAGTCTTCCTCTGTGTTGCTAACTCGGTCTCGCGTGCTTACACCCCGTGCCTCGGTCCTCTTCCCTCCTAGCACAGGCCGTGATGTCAGCTCTTCTCAGGAGGACGCTCTGACAAAAGGCCTGGTGTGCGAGGGTCTGAGTGACGCTGCCTTTATTGTGTGACTGATGCAAAAACGTATGTGTCTCAATCACATGATAAACCCAGAGAGTTTGAATAGTCTTTCGTCAGCAGATGTCATACATCTCTGCAGGGGTTTTTTTGCAGTGACAAATCTCTTTACGACAGATTGTGGGTGTTTGTAACCTCATCCTAAAGGATCAGTTCACCTAAATCATAGCAGACAGCATGTGTGAGAGTTTGACATTCGTCCCAAACACAATGTAGTTTTCATGTGAGACATCTTTGATAAATGACCCTTCAAAAAACTCAATTGCATCATGTCTGATCTCAAACAGTTTCTGTTAATCTATATTCTTCTGTATATATCTACTATTATTTTTCTGATTTGTTTTTATGGAGCTATTGTATTCTTTTCTCATTTTTGATTTCTGTATTGCTGCTGCTGCTGCAATGCCTGATTTTCCCCTTGGGGAACAATAAAGTAATATCTCTTCTTATTGACTCTTTTTGTGACCCTTATAATTGACTGACTGGGCACACTGCACTGAATCGTTTTCTTTAAGAGTCTTTCATTTTTAATTCAAAATGACTTTTGGATAATTACAACAGAGTAGGACAGTAAAAACTTAAATATGTCAATGTAGTGGTCAGACCACTGTGTTGTGTTACTTATCAGAAGAAAGTCCCTGCCCCCTGGAAAAAAAACACCATCTTTCCTATTCCAAAAAAGTCTTGTCCGACTGAATATAACGACTACAGACCTGTGGCCATGATATGCTTTGAAAAATATGAGTTAGATCCACTCCAGTTAGCGAACAGACAGGGTACAGCGTCATTCATCTGACTTCAAAACACCTTCCTTCTTCAACTTTGTTTTGGAGACGTTTTTTTGCTGGACTCTGCTCCTGCCATATTTGATTTTTGTTTGAATGTGTTTGTTTTCACCATTGTAGGGCAATGAATGTAAAAACTTTTTGGATTTAAATTCAACAGAAAAGCAGAAGTAGAATGCACTGATGTATGAAAACCTGCGAGGGGTAAAACTTCATGCACTCCAAAAAAGCAGTCTCATAAGAAAAGTGACTTAATCTCTGAATTGAAAGCCATAAAAATTCTTCAATATTTTCAGATTCAAAGAGAAGAGTAAACGTTGACCTATAACACTAATGCTGAGAAGCTGTAAAAAATGAGCAGGAGTTCAGAGTTCATCATACTTGGTATCTCTTTAATGATAACCTCTTGTGTCAAAAACACAACAACAAACAAAAATCAAAGGTCATGGTTTAATGGGACAACTGAAAACAGAACCAGGCATTCATGTTATCAACATATCTACATTTAATACAGTTTGTCAAGCTCTAGGATTTCTCCAGAAAACAAGAAACCTATGTTGTCAAGAAATAAAATCTGAGATACACAAGCAACGTATTTACACAGCCTGCACGCGACACTCACAGGCCTCAATGACCACAGACACACATTCAGCTAGAAAACAGGTAAACTGATAGTGCTGAACTGAAAAGGAGCTTGGATTGAGGTATGAATGAGATCCGATGGTCGTAACTCTTCCAGCATTTGAAACAGGAGGATTGATTTTTGTACGCCGCTCGAGCCGTATTCTGTTCCACGTGGGGGAGAAAGTGTGTCAGAGAAACAGCAAAAAAGGCATCAAGAAGAAAAAGACATGTTCTTGCCTCTAAAAAGGAAAATACACTGTACTTCATGCTTGATGATCTGATGTCATTCCAGGCAAACAGCACGAGCCAAACACGACGCCCAAAAACACTTTTTTATGACCGACACAGACAGCACAGACCATTTACACATCAACCAGAGTGATTGATGTCATCCACCAAAAGTCAAACATTTCAACACTATCCATTAATATCCAGCAATGTGAAAACTGTTAGTGAGCAGTCCTACTTCTGTTTATATTTATGTTATATTTGTATGCAGCTGTTTCCATTCTTTTTTTTTGTTGTTGTAAAGAGTTCAAGGCCGCTTTTCATGAAAACCTTTGTTCATTGTCCTGATAATATAAAACATATTGAATTACTGCAAGTCAAACCTAAAGAGTACAATATTCATACATTCAACTCATTTCAATTGTCTGTAATGGGTTGGGATTGATATGCAAAGAAGAAGAAAACCCTAAAGATGTACTAAAAATCTTACAGCATGGTGTCAGGTGGGGAGACGGGACCTAATTCTCTAGAACTATTCCTCATGTATCGTGAAGTAAAACTTGCATACAAACTGGTCAACCTCATGAGAAAACAGGTTTTTGGCATTTCAGATTCCACTTCAGCAAATATACACCAAGAAGTGGAGGATGAATGAAAACAAAGACCAATAAACACTGTTATAAATGCCAAATAAAAGGCCAATATCTTAATAAGTCAAACCACCACGTGTCATTTTTTAAATATCGGCGGTTGCTGTGAAAGACTGGAGTGCAATGCTGATGCTGTAAAAGGACTGTGGCACTCAGAGAAAGAGAGAGAGAGAGAGGGACAGAGGAGGGAGGGAGTGAGACCTGAGAGCATGGCCCCTTATTGTGACTAAAGAAAGGAGTCAAGCTTAGAAGACTAGAAATGTGATGACAGGAAGTGATCGCAGAGAGAAGGAGCAGAATGAAAGGAGGGCTTTAAAGGGAAAAGCAAGCCTGAAACATCGAGCCTCAGAAGATTGGAGCAGGGCGTTTTACAGCAAAGATAAACTGTGGGGAGAAGGAGGCGGACTGAGAAACATGGCTCTCCTCTGGTAGTCTTTAATGTGGCTTTGACTGCTGTGTAAAGTTCGTATCCAGGCAAGAGGATGATCTGATATCTGGAGGGTGGTGGGAGGAGGGGGGGGGGTCCCTTTAGTAGTCCTCCACCCAGCCGTTCTCTTGGATAAAGGCATCGATTACTTCCTTCATGGCCAGGTTTGGGATCAGCTGGTCCTGGGTCAGAGGACTCCTGGTGACCGGGTCAAAGTGACCCACTCGCTGTAGAGAAGCCGGTGACAAGCTACTGTTAGAATGTGTTGAAAGTCATCTACATCCTGTGCATCCTGAACCTTTAGACATCAATGCATACTGACGTAGCTTCTACATTTCCCCGTCCCTTTTTTTATTCTGGTGAAACGTTTAAAGACATTTATGCTGACGTTGATTTCGAAAACATTTTCTCTATAATGACAAAGGCAGTTTCTATTCATCAGACTGCTCGTCTTCATTGATGAAGAACTGGTTGAGGATGAAACTAATCAAGACACATCGTGACATTGAATCGAGGACAGCATCATTGTAAAGGGATGGTATAGTGAGACCGATAAAGATACACAGCATAATACTCTCATAATACTGTGTGTCAGTTGAAAGATTTCATAAAGAGGAATAAAAAGCACTCTCATTGGTGAAGTATTTATCTAATCTTGTTTTTTAAATTGCTATTCATCTGTTTGTAAGACTCAAATCTTTGTGGTCGTTATTTGTTTCTGTGCTCAGAGTTGGTCCAATGGATGAATGTAATCTTCAGCTTTAATGCTTTACAAACAAAGTATTTTGTGAAAATGGCAGAACAGGTTCGTGGCACATTATTGTTTGTATCTTGTGCAAGATAATCAAGAGGAATGAAAAGAAGATTAAGCGCAGCAAAGTGACGGATGGAAAAAACTGTATTTCCTGTTCACACTGTGGCTTTGACTGAGTTTCTGCACAGACTTTCACACGTCTCCGTTTCCTCATCCTTTGCTTGTTTTGAGGTCATACTTTTCTGAGAGTGAGAACTTTAAATTATCATCCCGGAGGTCACGAGCTCAACATCTAACCTCTGAACAGACACATAGAGCAGCTGCTGCTTCTACCTGTAGGTGCTCTTCAATGTCCTTGCGATCGTAAGTGATTCCACTCGGTGTGATGCAGGGCTCCCTCATCAGCTCAAAACTGATCTTCCCACACAGGTAGTCTGGGATCTCTCGCTTCTGAAAGGATCAATGTTGATTCAAAAAGAGTCCAATTATTAAAAAGCTAGGAAATACACGTCTATCTTACAGGCTTCCTCAAAGTTTAATGACACATTTTCTTGGCAATCAAACACAAAAACCGAATCATTGTTTACATGTGAGGATTGAATTCTGTCAGGTTCAGAATACGGTCTGTGAGGTGTCAGCTCAGACAACAACTAAGGACAGACGGACAATGAATCTCTACACCCCCATGCAAACCCATACCGGCGGTTACCATAGAAACAGCTTGGGCTGGTAATAGCACACAACGGTCTGTCTAGCTTTTGGTAAAAGTGCCTTCTCACAGATAAAAAAAAAAACTATCGAAGAAAGCAGATAAAGACACCGCAGGGATGAAGTGCATTAAAAAAAAAATCATCAGCCTCAAATCATGAGAAATAAATAAGTAATCAGAACTGCACACTAATCAGAATATGCACTTCTGTCTTTTTCCTTGTTGCCATGTCAACGATCAAAGAAGATGGTGTGAAGTAGGTGTGCGCACTGTTAGAGAAGATGGGCTTGTGTGGGTGAATGTGATCAGTGTCTCCTTGTTAGCTCTGTGATGGATGATAGCGAGAACCTACGCAGGATGCGTCTCTACATTTTGCCCTTTGCATGCTGGGATAAACTCCTGGTTGGGATAGGATACGACTGCATGGATGAAAACACATTTCACACCAGAACATGCTCAAAGATCAGTAATAAGCACATTGTTTATACTCACTTTTCTTTTCTCATCCACTTGAGAGAAGAGCTCGTCCATGTCCACTAGATACTTGTCCTGGGAGGGAAACATTAGCACGTCAGCATGTGTTCATCAATATTCATTTTGGGTATATAGTCAATAAATGTGTTTATTAAAAGCAGTAAGTGCAAACCAGTTAATGTAATGTAACGTACATGTTTAGAAGCTATTTTAGCCACATCTCCTCCATTCTGATTGTCGTCCTGTTTCTCTTTGTATTCCTCTTGTTCTCTGCATCAATACAAAGTTGAGATAAATTATGACTTCTCTCTGACAAAATAATAATGACGCCCACATGACACGACTCATTACAGTGACCCATAACCTTCATCAGGACATTACTACACAAAATGAGCAGCCTCACCGTTCCTTCTCAGCCAGGATCAGTTTGGTTAGATAGGCGTGCAGCTCGTTCTCCTGGTTGATGCGCTTCTCCTCGATACTATTCCAACGTTTTTTCTTAGCAATGCGCAGGGCGCTGGGGATGTCGTCTCCGAAGTTCAGCCTCTGTTCCTTTGCCAGATTATAAGCTGCAGAAGAAAAGCATCACAACAGCAACACCTGTTCACATTCAGCTGTCTTCCAGGGTTTGATTTGCTTATGGTAACTCTTTTAAGAGAAACGCAACAATTTTGACATGTACAACTTTCCACAATCATCCAGTCTAGTGCTTAAATTCCCATCTCAGCATATATATGCAGTACTCCCACAGTGCCCAAGAAATAACATAAGGACGACAAAATAAAGATTTTGAATCAAGGATTCTGGGCGCAGCATTTCATCACAGACAGCAGAGAGAATGACAGAGTTGAGAAATAAACAGAAATGAGGAAATAGACGAGTAACACTGTGCAACATAATGCAAGATGCTTACACTACCACACAGCGTTGCATAAGATTCACCATCTGTCATTAGTTTCTTCTGACCTTTCTGCAGGTTGCCAATGGCCTCATCGTAGTTCTCCAGCTCCAAGTGACACTGGCCCAAGAAGAAGTGGGCCTTTACTGACTGGCTGTCCAGCTCCAGTGCATGCTTACAATCTGCCAGAGCCTTGTCATGCTGCTGCAGCTTCACATGGCAGAGAGCCCTGTTTGTGTAGTACACTGCCACAGACGGGTTACGGTTCTGAAAGACAGAAAATACCAGACAATGTGCAATGATCTCTGCAATGAAAACTCTACCTTCAGTAGTAATTCCACGACAGGTATTTCTCTCTTTCACAGCGACAGTTACTCACAATAGCTTTGCTATAGCAGGTAGCAGCCTCTTGGTACTTGCGGCACAGGAAAAGTCGGTTCCCCTGCTCCTTCAGCTCCTGCGCGGTTGAACTCTTCTCCGGGCTGCCGGCCATCTTCTCCGCCGGCTCCGCGGGGCCCGCCTCGCCCTGCTTCCCTATCCTGTTCCCCGTCTCTTCGGCTGGCTAACTGACAGGTTCAAGAATGCCCTGTCCCTCCTGGATCTCACGAACAAGAGAGACCAGAGAGACGGTGTGTGTGTAAAGTCAGGTCACCATTGACAGCTCGAGCTGACTGCATACACCCCAAAAAGCCTCGGTTTAATGTGCTGAGTGTGCACAAACACAGCGGGGTCTGCCAGAGAATTAACTATTCATGTGACGGACATCAGTGGTACCCAGATGAGCTGCTCAGCAGTCAGAAAACATTTAACACTGTCGTAAAAACTGAAACGTTTCATCCCTTCAGTACGACAGATGTTTATCGACGTAAACAAACAGCTACCGAGAGACGTCTTGGTAACATTTAATACACATCTGTTGCAGCAGCTGAAGTGGAAACTGTCTTTAATTTTTTTTGAGAGAGAAACAAGAGATCGGTGCTGAAATGTTAGCCTGTTAGCGAGCTAAGCTAGCTGGGAAAGCTCAGTTTTTTAACCACTAACACAAAACATGCCACTTTATCAGCACTAGAATTGGACAATTTTAGGTTGCTTCATGGTTGCTTCGATTGATTGGAAATGTCTCCTCAGCCTCCTTCAGCCTTACTTCAACTCCGGGTAAAACAGAAAATGAGCTAACGCTAGGTTAGCATGTTTGCTACACAGCTTGTTCCATTTTTATTTTTTGTCAAATTCCTCGAAAGTTAAGATTGATTCTGGGATGTGTAATATCTAAACCTTACCGTATAAAAGGAAGCTTGCATCCAGGTTTTTACAGTTTTGTATGATTTATATATCAAATTTTAGTCGATATTTTTTTCCCTAGCTGTCATGACAGGTTGTTGTTATGCTGACGTCATACGCTTACGCGGCGGCGACGGAAGCCGAGAGGGAATTGTTTTTATTGCTCGTCTGAAAAAACATAAAATAAAAAAATCAGTCACAATTAAGGAAACAAATACGTTTAAGCTAGAATAATAATTAACTCATAAGAAATACATATTTAGAGAGAATAAAAACTGCGTTTTTAATTATCCCCCATTTGAGCACAATGAACACTTCACTACAATTCGGTAGTGAAGTGTATTGTATTTCAAGTATTTCAATAGATTACATTACAGTCCGTGTTGGCCTACTGCATTTATTAACTCCATCCAACCTTTGATTCCAACGCGTATTTAATAGGAGTGAGCACTACAATACAGCATGATGACCAGCAGATGGCGCTCTATAATCATAGAATTGAAGTAAACCTTTAGGGAAAAGAGAGGCAAAAATAAGTCTTCACACTTTTCCAAAACTCAGAGCACTTTTTTTTGCATATTTTTAGAAAAGGGTTTCATATTCGATTAACAAAGCCTTAGGCCAGCTTAAATGTTATGAAGTTACAAGTGATTTAATACAATTGTGGCTCCTCATAAATAAGTTAAATGAAAGAAGTGTAGGTTCAACACTTTAGCACATTTGTTTCAGGGACCATTAAGCTCTTTACACTTCTTCACAATGATCTGTTTATTATGCAGGAGGCATATTCAAAGAGAGAGGTGAGATTATAGTTTATATGATCAGGGACATCCCACACACAGAGAGCTTCAGCCACACACAGAGAGATCCGCAGATAACCTTTATTAGCCTTGATAAAGAGAAGAACATGCAAGTTTAGCCATCCAGGACTTAACGCGCCTGTGACTGTGGCCAGGGTCACTTTCATCCCAGCCTGTCGGGCCTCTATGGAGACTTCGCACAGAGATCAGTGTGTAAAGATTAGGACACATCCCCTGAGCAAACACACTGATAAATGTGTGAAGGGGGCCGTTGAGCCGCAGACCCACCAACGATGTGTGTCCCCAGCTGTGTTTACCCATCTCAGCCACTCTGGTGCTCTGATCCCCCCAGAACACCCACCTACCCAATTTAAGAACCCCAGTCACAACTCTTAGGGGTTCAGTACCACACACACAGACTAATGAAGCTAAACGCACTCATGCTGCAAGTTCAAATTTACAGATATGAAACTGAAGTTTCCAACCAGCACAGACTGAAAAAGTCCCCTGTGTATAACAATTTCACAGGCCTGTATTTACAGGCATCACGAACAAAAAGTATGGTTAGTGTTTAAAATTCCCCAAAAGGCATCTAATTTGGGAATTAATAATAATTTCATAGTACTTTGTAGAAGATAAAAAGATATGCATGCAGGGAGACAGTTTATTGATGGAATGATACAAATCCAAAATTGACGATTTCATCCCATTAATTAATGCTTTTTTTCTCATTATATTTTTACCGTTTTTTGGAGCCCAATTCACTTGCCAGAATCTTCTTTATACTATAAAAATCTCTTTTTTTACTCTTTTTTTCCCAAAAGACATAAAAGTGTGGTCCATATGTACAGTAATGGCAGTGTTACAAATAAAAGGTCATTTTCATTCAAAGTTGTACAGCAAGGTTTTTTGTGAGAACAATCCAGCGTCACATAGGCATAATTGGGATTAATTGGAGGGATTAGTGACTGTTTGCGTAGGATTGTTAACAGAATAGAAAGCCTGCATAGTGAGTGTCAACAAGAATGCTGTTTGAAGCATTCAGTGCTTACATTTAAACTGCCCCATGCTCGCTCCTCTTGTCCAATATCCCAACTGTCATCCTCCTCTACCCCCCTTTAAACCCCAACTGCTGCCTACTGCACCGGTTGGCCGAGCTTCTTGTCACCTTGGCAACCACACCAGGAAGTTGCCCTGCTCCTTTGGCACATCTGAAAAAGCTGCCACTTCCTGATTGATTGTGCTCTTTCTCTTTGCCTGTGTCGTCGTTTTCCAATTTGGCAGTGTTGTCCACAATTCAGCGCCAAAGCGACTGAAAAGAGAAAAAGAGTGAACACACTCTCCTCAGCGTTAAGGGAAACCTCAGGTTCAAATGGGTAAAACAAAAGCCGTATTTATCTACAATGGTGCTTCTTTGTTTAGGGGGGTTTGCTCATTTTGAGAAGGGGACAGGCTCATAGACTTATTGCAGTTTGTTCAAGTGGATCTGAATGCAACAGGACAAAACAAGTGAAAGAATAGTTCCTCTGTGTTAACTGAAAGAAGATGTAAATGTTGGAAATTATTATTTGAATTTCAGTTATAAACCATTAAACATCTTTTAATGTCAGACGTTTGACTATATTGTCTCAATGTCAGTGAAGGTCCCTCATGTAACAGGGTCTTGGAAAATGTTTGTATATTTAGTTGCTTTAACCAGCTCTTTCTTGGCTCTGCAAACACTGCTGTCGACTATTACACTGCTAGAACAAAGAAAACCACTTCTTCAGACACACGTGCACACAATGTTAGCCAACAAGCGTCATTTTCTTGCTTTCCGTGTACTTGTTGAACCATTAAACAAGCACTGACTGCAGTTGTGTCCAATAATTAATGAAAGCTGCTCTCACAAAAGATAGACCCTGATGCATCATCACACATTAACCGTACACAGTTAATGTGCTGTCTCTACTTTCACTGCTTTCTGGAGAATAAAAGCACTTTTAACATGTTTGAATGATTGGACCCAAAGATGCAACATGCAGATATCCACCATGATCTTCACTCCAATTAGCTAAAATAGTTGCACAAAATGTTAAAGTCGGTAATATAAACATTTTTTTCTTGCATGTTGGCCACATTTTGACAAATAGGAACAGCAGCACTCTCCTCTCCGAGTCCTGGATGTCTTAGGCTTTCTGTACAAAAGACATTCAACTCTATTCTGAAAAAGTGGGGGCAAGGTCTAGTAACATCCAATTCACAGTAAAGTAAGTTACACTTGTTTTATCAGTATTTTATTATTATTACTTCAGTTAACACAGCAGTTACAAATTAAACTTAAAATGTGATCCTTTTCTTCAGAATAAGAATAACGTGTGCTGTCTAAGTGAAATCAATCTCAAATGAATGCTCTGATACTCCTATCTGACTAACAAATCAACCTTTATTGGCAATGTTTTGGTACGATACCTTTATCAGGCAAACGCTTTCCTTCAGTTTTTAATGGACACATTGCTCTCCAACTTGTCGTATGAAATGGATGTTTGAAGGGTTTCTTTCTATTTCTCTTATCTGTTTGACATTAAGATGCGGAAACATTTATCAATTGTCATTGACAAAAGCATGATTTCAACGCCACACTTGAACTTATTTTAGTTTAAGTGAAGTACTCTGGTTGTCGGTATTACTAAACATAAAGAAATCATTAGGTTATCTTATTATAATAGTGTAAGTGATGCAGGCTCATTTTACACCAGATTTTTCTGCCTATATTTCCCTCCAGTCTGTTGGTTAGAAGTGTTTGGTAATCATTTATTGTGAACAACCAATTGTGTTAATGTGCCTGGTTGCAAAAGTCGACTCTCTAGGTTAAGAGTTTAATGGGGGATGTGCTGATGCTAAAATAAAGGCAAGGAAAAGAAAAGCCAGAGACACCCTCAGGTCATAGATCATCCACACACCTCTGCAGCCCTGATTAAGCTTCCTGACAACAGGAAGGTGGGGGGGGGGGTTAATGATCCTGAAGCATAGCTCCATCCTATTTATTTGGTCACTGCACACAGATTTTACACACAGGAGGGGAAGAAGAGTTTTTTTCTGTTTCTGTTACAGTTAAAGACAGATTGATTACGTCTAACTGATTGTTATTTAGAAAGCTAAAGTACTGTGATCCAAAAGTTTTTTTTTTTTAAAACTTGCAGTGTTAGTCCAAAAATCCTTTACATCCTGGGGGGTTAACATCACGCTTGAGACACCCCCACTTCCCTAAACCCACACACCCACGCACACCCACTGAGGATTGATGTGTGATGGCTGGGGGTAGAGGAGGCTGCTGTGTGTGAGTGGTGGGGGAGATGTTTTACAAAAGAGTTTTTGGAGGGAAATCAAAACTCTTGTGTCAGAGTAATTTAGGGATGCGGAGGGAAATCCATCCACGAATCAATCGCCGATGCATTTAAATAAAAAAAATAGAGTTAAGCATTCATTTGCAAAAAACTACACTCTGATGGAAACAATATGTTTTGTGATTGTAATTAATTGCAGGCTGCAAAAGAGAAGAGGGAGATTTTTTCATATTATAATGAGCGTTGTTTTAGTCGAATCTCATCACATTATCAAGTCAAAAGCATGAGTTCTGATGGAGCTCATGAAATTAACTGGAGATGACTAATCAGTGTGTTTTTCACATAGAAAATCAATAAGGGTCTTCACAGGACACAACCAGCAGGGACACTAAGAAGTTACTTTTCTTTCCTGAATGTCCATGCCCCCTTCCCCCTGATCCCCCTGCTTACTCCTTGCATTATTGTGTCCCCTAAGGTCATCCTCTACAGGGTCAGCAGCCCCACCCATCCCCAGCCCCCACACCCAAAATCCAATGCAGTCTTATAGAGCTAAAGCAGACATAATGAGAAGAGGGCTAATTGTGTGTGTGAACGTTAGCCAGACAGCAGTTTGTTTAGGCTGTGTGTGTGTGTGTGTGTGTGTGTGTGTGTGTGTGTGTGTGTGTGTGTGTGTGTGTGTAATCGTGCACAGCAGTCCCTCAGGGCGGACCAGGAGAAGATGTGTGTTATAGCTTTGGGTTTTTAGGATCTTTTAGAGTAGACACAAAACGCAGTGAAACATACCAGTACAATAAGTACTCAAGATGTTATTGAAATCATGATACATATGTTTGTACGCCACCATGGAAAAAAAGAAACACAGCCATAATAGTAAGGAACTCATGGACACTTTAAATGTAAAAGAGTAGGATGCAAAAAAAAGGAGACAGGCAGAGACAAATGTGGACCAATACTACCTGACTGGCTAAAATCATGTTGTGTGGCTTACACATCTAAGTGCTAAGACTGTTAAAGCACTGTATATGTTATTTCCTTTTACACCCTTTCTTGAAACAGCAGCCTTACACCCATGTGCATAACCGTTCCACACATGAGCCATGTGCTGGTCATGGACTTCAGATATTAATGGACAAAGCCGAAGTGACGTCTCCCATCTGTTACTGCAGGAAGTTTTAGAGTCCCATCAAAGGCAGTCGCCATGCTGGAAATGTTGTCTCAACCTAACTTTCAGTCAAACTAATTACAGGCTTAGAGCTGGAGCTGAGGGCAGTTTTAAGACTCTTGAAAAACCATTACAACCGCACTTGTCAATCAAGTCAGCCTGCCGCTTTTTGTGATTTATCCTTCATAAAAATGAGTTATAAAAACGTGCATCTCCCTAACAATGTGTACCAGCTGAGTCATAAACTAATCAATTTCTTTTTTGCACCAGGCTGTAAACATGATCATTTCTGCAGTTAGCAGATTTTTTTTGCATCTACTTCATTTTTCAACACTGGAAGTTGCCCACTTGATTCTATCTTATCGCACATATGCTTCCTGTCAATAGCTATAGACAACTACAACAATGGCTGACTGCAAAGTTCTGTTTGTGCTGCTCGCTCCCAGTTGAAATACAGTATTTTTTTTAAATTGACTCTCTTTGTAGTTTAGGGTCACTTGAAGTAACAACTCCACCTCATCATCTGTCCACACAAATATTCTTGTTAGCTTTAGTTTACACCTTAATTCTGATTAATTCTTCATTTTACCTTCAACGCAATCTCAGCAGCAGAAAGACTTCGCCTAACCATTGTACCTCTGGGACATTTAAGGCAAGGCGTAACAGTGATGCAACAGTGTCTTATTGAAGACGCAATGAAAAGGGTATTGGATCAAAATTGCACAGTCCACCTTATTTAGCTATGGAAAGTCAGGGTTTCAAAAGAAAAACTTGTTGTGAAGATCGTACTTTGAGAATATTCACTATTCCATTGTGGCTGTGTTTTAAAAAATAGCAACTGTGCTGGTTTCATGAACACTGGCATATTTGCTGTTACTGATAAAGTTTGGATCACATCTGAGAAACGTTTTTAAAGTGGATGACTCATCTGGGTATTCTGCTCTTCTTAAAAATGTAACATTTACTCCTTTGTTGCATTGAACTATGATTCAGAATAGAATTTTATCTCTTCCTCATTAAATTCAGACTATTTAGCCATTGAAAGGCTGTCGGGTTGGCTTCTATTTTAAATTTTGTCTGTCTCTCTCGGCTGAAAAGATCAAATCCTCATCCCTTTTACTCTTCCCACAACAATCAGACTATTTGTTGTCATGTAAAGTTGCTGAAAGAAGCTTGTCTTGATCCGAGAAGTGTGTAGTCGGCAGAACCTAAATTGGTCAGTAATCAGATCAGTGCGAGGGGTTTGACTAATGGCGAATGACTGGCACTGGACCCTGGAGGATGGGAGGGGTTAGCAGAGGTGAAGGCTGGGGGGCAGAGGTCGGCTTTTCAGAAGCGCTCAATCGAAGGACCATTAAATCCCATCTTTGTGTGATATCTCAGTGAGGCGCGGAGGTTCCATTGGATACCCTCGATCTATGCTCTGTATACTAGTAAAGATAGAGGTCTTGGTGGAGGAATGACTGGGATGACGTCACTTTCAATAGTGGAGCCAGGAACAATCATGAGCAACAGTGAAACAGTTAGCTTGTTTTTTGTTGATGGAGTGCAGAAAATAGCTCCTAATAAATGAACATTGGTTGTTTGAGGCGACATGGAGGGAGAAGAAACACGGCTTTATTGAAAATGAGTTTAGTACTGAAATGTAATAATCTCTACAGCCTTCCCAAGCTATCAGACTTGTACAATTTGACACATTTCCTTTGGTACGACCTCTCTGAATGAAATCTATAAACAATATCTTTAAGGAGATGATCGTTTCTCTGATTACTTCATGAAAGTTCCTGCATGAAGCGCTTTATCAGTGATAGAAATAAGAACGCTTTGAGATCCTATTTTGAGGATTTTTTTGTAACTCTTCAGTATGTGTTATCTCATGTGTAAAGTATGTCGACTCTGGGGCGTCCTGTCTCCGGCTTTGTTTTCCTACGCCTGCCGTCCAAATTTCCATCACAAACATCTCACCCTGAGTGACCCTGTGCTTTCTGTCTGTGGAGAGGCCCTGATTAGCCTGCATACATGTGCAGATAGGACCACGTATGTATGAAGTCTGTTTTTATATTGCCTATACGTACAAGAATAGAGAGTAAAAACGAGTGGATGCATTTGTATGCATGCATGAATGTGTCAGGACTATTCTCCATGCTCTAGTTATTCAGAAGGTCCTTTTTGGCTCCTTCTCCCCGCTCTGCAGTACGACACAGTTCACCGCAGAAAGAAACCACATCTATTGTAGAGTCACTCAGTCAAAGCACAGACTCTGTTTTGTCTCTCGTCCTTGTTTCCCTCCATTATCAGCGTCCTCTGTGCATCAGCCGCGGGTCAGATATAGCGAGAATGAAGCCAAATAACAACATGATGCAGCAGGATAAATATTTATTGCCTTCAGTATGCTGTGCACAAGTATTAATATCCTCAAAAAAGCAAAAACAGGAAATAAGGTCCATTTCAACCCCACTCAAAGTCTTGTTTGAAACTTCAATGATTAAAATAGGAACGTGGCTCTGTTTTTTAATCATGTCCAAGAGAGATAAAATACATTTAAACAGGGCTCTTAATTTACTGGTAAAGTCAAGAAAACCACAAAAAAACTCCCCCACCTGTTGTATACATTCAAATCCACCTGTTACCATGAGCCTTGCTAACCCCGAGGGACAGGTGATATGATACCCCTGAAGTAAGAGGTGTGTATGTGTACGGGAAGTTGGGGGGTTGGGGTCTCCTCACAGTGATGGAGCCGGGGAGACATCCAATTTTGGCGGTCCCCTCAAGGGTTTCCCAAACAATGGGCACCTCATTTGAAACAGATGCATACGTTTTTAAAGTGCAGGTTCCATGGATGAGCTGGAGGACACTGGAGTGCAGGTGCTCCTGCTCCTTTGCAAAAAAGGAGGAGGGAAATTTGCGGGCGATAGCATTTTTTAGAAATTAAAAAGAAAAAAGGTAAGGGGATGAACCGCAGGTCAGTCATGGAGTGTCAATGAAGGTTGGTAAAAAATGGTAGGAAATAAAAGGAGCTCTGCAGGGAGATTAAGAGGGCAATCATGGGCCCTATTCAGAGATTTGAAGTGTCATCCTGATGTTGAAAATGTGAGGGTCCTTGTGATACTACTGAGGAGAGAAGAGTATTATTAATGTACATTTACAATCATTTAATCATGTTATTTCTACCCAGAGAATATCTCACTTTAACTTTTTATTTGATAAGAATTGTTATTTTGAGAATTATTGTGATGTATGCTCCCAGATTTACATTTTGTTCTAATAAGTTTCTGGTCAAACATGTACATGAGGAACTGAGAAAGGATTAAATGAAACAAATAGGTAAAAATATTCAAAAAAAAAATCCCATCACCAGCAGAACTTGAAACGTAAAGACAAAGTTTATAATCATGCTAGCATTTTGTATCTTGTCCAGTCTAAAAACATTGTTCTCAGATCATTTTCCCCTATTTTGTGAAGTTGTGAAGCTCATCTTTGTTTACAATCTTAACTATCTTAGAAACTTTACAACCTCATCAACTTGATCACAGGAAATGTTATACTCAGAGGCGACGTTGAGCTTACTTCTGATGACCCGCCTCATTTCAAATCTCCACAGGCAAAGCTGAGATTCAACACCTGTTAAGCTCATAATTACTTCACTGATACGACGTGAAATGTGAGAAGTAAAGATGAAATTGTGTCAGTGTCATTATTGTGCTCAGTGTGCAGGAGGATGGAGGGTCTGAGGATGAACAGGGAGTTTTTCTGTGCATGAGGAGATAGCCGAGGGGGTCAAAGTAATGGCATGTGTCTATTGTCTGAGCCGGCTATTGTATAAGAGGGGGTTTAAAGTTTAAAGTCTGTGTGTATGTGTGTGTGTGTGTAGGCAGGCTAATTATATTCTGCACGGCCAAGAATGACCTAACCCAGCCAAACTCAATTGACAGAGCAAGAGCGACCAAGGAGGAAGAGGAGGAGGAGATTGAATCAGTCAGGCAGCAAAATGAAAAAAAAGAAGAAAAAAAACAACCTGATAACCAAACATCCGTTATAGTTTGTAGCTTTTTTTTTTTCTCTACTGAGTGTCGAATTCACGTGTTCTTTCAAATGTTGCGATGTCAGTGTTGTGATATATTTTCTAAATGGGAGAATAAAAAAAAGCTAAAATGGTTCCTCAAGCTATAAAAAAGTTGATCAGGGATTCGTTTGAAATCACATCTTTTATAAAGCTGGTATGAGATGCTTTATGCTTTTTGAGATTTTTGCAGTCTTCTAAAATGCTATGTGAGTGCAAATGTGTATTTTTATATTTCATGTTATGGTTTTAGTCATTAAGTGCCGATTTAGCAGAGATATTCTTCTGATTTTGATCCAGGAGTGACATCTATCTAACGGTCTATAAACAAGGTTTCATTTGTTGCCAGTACTGAGACGGTCAGGTCTAATTTGAGAGTGTATCTTGTAGAAGGAAGGAAGCTTTATAGTCCCAGTCAGTAACTTGTCTATTCAGTAGCTAAAGAAAATGAAAGACCACCTTGTATGGTTGTCATCTTAAATATAGATTGACTGAGAGGAACTTTCATTCTGTGTGGATTTTCCCATCCTCCGTTTACAAAGTGGTGTGTTTTACATCGTTGCTGATGAGATGCTGTACATGTTGTATTCTGCAACAAAATAAAAGTCCAGTTTTCTTTTCATTTTCAAACAGCTCTCTCTGTTGCCCTGGAAATGCCATAAAAAGACAGTTGTTGGCAGCATGTTGTATATTGCCCCTGTCAGACACTGACGCAGTGATAGCTTAAAAGACGCTGTTAAACTAATCCTTGAAATATTCAAACACAACTAAGTTCAGTCAGACCAAAGAGGAGGTTGAATTTACATGTTTTACTCCTAAGTTACATGCTGATGTTGACATTTGACCTTTTTTTAGGATCAGAATGATTTTTGGCAACCATTTTTGACATGAAACTGTTCTGTTTCATGTGTACCTGATGTTGACAGCTGGCACAGATGTGGATGTTTCAGGAATCAATGGCTTAAATTGTTTTCAAGTTGAACAGCTATACGAATAATAGCTAATCATTCCCTCCACAGCAGAAAAAGTTTTAAAGGTTCACCAACGTCTTGGCCGCCAAAATTATACATCTACTTGACCGCCAAAACATCGGCCCTTTGTCTACTCCCCCATTGTATCCAGATAAGGGTATTCAAATGTGGAGTGGTCAAGAGCCACAACATCTGTCTTTCCTGTGGACATATGTAAAACACTATACCTATTGTCAAGTTTTGGAGGGATCCTGCTTCTTGTTAAGTTTCCCTCCAAATTGATCCGGCCAATTAGAAGTAGTGGGGGGGGGGAGGGGACACCGCAAATAAGACAGATAGGGGGTAACTTCTGTCTGACCCCCAACTGGGCTGCAACAACACAGCCTATCAACCCCACCAGGCTGCTGATAACAATGCCCTCATCTGGATTTCTAATAGTGGGATCGGTTACTTTCAGCTAATGAGAGTCATAAATGTGAAGTAAAAGGGGCTGGGGATGGAGTCTTCAAAAAGACAACGACTGAAGTGGAGTTTCCCTCCAAAAAACAAGACAAAACAAACCATTCAAAGACATGATTTTGCAAATAAACGTCAGGCAATCATGACAAGATCACCCACATGCACCCAAACCCTAATGAGGGAATGCATGACACATGTTTGCCCCAATGTGGCTGCAATCAAAGACTGCAATGCTGAGCGTGGACGCTTTGTTGTCTAAATTTATCCTGAAACCTCACGTACCGCAGGAGACTTCCTGTGCATTCTGCAGAGACCAAAATGTCTGTCAGCAAAGACCTTTTGGGGTTTTGCATTTGAAACATTGTGTGAAGAACCACTAAAGAAAGAGTCTGGCCTGTTTACCCTGCAGCCAAACTATTCCCTTGTGTGCTTTTGAACAGACAGGAATGTGAGAATCAACGCAGAGGACATGAAGGCTGGCTGCAGTATTGACACTGTCCCTGTTTAAAGTCAGCCTCAGTTCAATGACACTTTGATTATCTGCTTACACTGAGATAAGAGACTGCATCTAAACTCTTCATCAAGATAAGTATACAACCATTATCAGGCTTTAAAGATCATAAGTCTTTTATTTACAACAACAGAAACCATTAAGAAGAACTAGGAGGTTAATAAGTGGAAATTCATTTATTATTAATTCATTGAAGCTAATGATTCATTTTTTTAAACTTTTAATCTTGTTGGAAAAAAACTGATATGCAGGAAGGTTGACATAAATAAATCAATAAATAAGAGCCTCAGAGCAAATTGATTTTCAGCAAATGAATGTGTAGTGAGCTGGCCGAGGTCATGCTGTCTTAAATCATCACTTTGAGCTGAACTGCTTAACAACCTCAGAGATGAATCAGAGCAGGTATTATAAAAAACTTAGAGGTATTATACAAGTAAAAGTCCTGCATAGAAAATCTTACTTGACTGAAAGTGCAGCAGCATTAAAAAGCAATATTTCCCTAAATAATGTTTAGTATTTCTTTATGCAGGAATGTATGATTAATAAATCCTATTAGTCCTCATGCATCACTATGTATCTATATTTTTTAATCCAGCTGTTTTAGGTGATGATTATGATTATAATAACCTTAACTATGTAAGAGTTAGTTTCAACTTATTCGACTTATTTAGGGTGCTTGTTGTAACTGTATAAAGGTACTATCAAACATTCACGTTGTTCTGTTGTATTAAATATTAGCACAGCTGTGACTACCTTTAAGTCATGCTTAAACAGACATCCCGAAATGAAATTGCTACAGGTAATTGCTGAATTTCTTTTCTTTACTTTACTGATTTAAGTTAATGCGAAATGGAGAAAGGACAAAGATTCAAGTTTTAAAAAAAAAATAGAAGTGCAAGAGTAAAACAGAAAATTAAACAGTGATGGAGAACTTCCTGAATTTGGTCACAAAAGATAGAGAAGTTCATTGAAGACACCTGCACCTTCTTCCCTCCATTTTGCAAATGAGAAGTCCCCAGGGCACCCAGCTGTGACCTCTGACCCCAGGCCTTATAATTAGGTTATATTTAGAAGTGCTGAATGGAATAGAGTGGCCTGCTGAATATGTAGAGCAAGCCAGAAGATTCAAAGACACATCTTTTAAACAAGGATTTGTTGCAAAGACACACATGATGCTGATCAATGAAATTTTAAAAAGCTCAATTGAATCTAAAACCAAAGAATGAGTCATAAAAATAGTGAGTGTCAAGAGAGAGGGGAGAGAGAAAATGTGTAAACTAAGACTTTATCCAGCTGCCAAAAAATCTCTTGTGATTTGTGGCTTTATCATAAGAGATAACATATCTCAATGCAAACATTTGATGAGATCCTCGTGGATTTCTTTAAAGCACACTGGGGCTCTTGTGACAGTGAAGCTATAAGTGATCTATTACATTATTAGAAAAGCATTAGAGAACATTCTCAGGGTGTCTCTGCACGATTCCAGCTGCGTTTGCTATCAACCCTCCCTGACTCTGTTTATCTGCTTTTGTATTCACTTTCCTCTGGGCACACACACACACACACCCAAAGAGAAATTTACTGTCATACAAACAAACACATACACAATCAGGATCCTGAGAAAGCGCAATAAGAGAGCAGGTGTCAGTTTTCACATGCGGCTCTCATGGGGGCTCCGAGGGTAGATATCAGCAGCCAAATTTTTTCTAAGCGGCCTCTTAGCATTGGTTCTTCTCACACAGCCTCTGGCCGCCATTCGACTCCGACGTCTCCATGCAGTAGGCTCATCACCTGCATGGAGAGGTGGGAAAATGCCAGCTTCACTGCTCTCACTGAATCAGCACAACACGGAACTACAATGGAGTATGCGTTTGATTCAGATACCCTGCTGACCATGGAACCAGGGAGTATGGACTTATACTTATACTTCTCTGTTTGAGCACATTTGAATAAGGCAATTGATTGATTGAAAGCAGTTACCATGACTAACCTCCAACTAACAAACGAACATATGACACAGCACATTCCTGCAGAGCAAAGGCTGTATGGTGCCACCCTGAAGCAGGCCGACTGTCAGAGCATCCTTGCAAGGTCTTAGATCTCATTACCAGCAGATAGACGACTCTGTGCAGGAAAACAAACAGCAGCGATATCAGATCAAATGGATTAACACTGAGGTGCCATGGGAAGCTGCTGAGAAGTCTGGGAACAGGGACGTCTTGACCTCTCATCACAGATCAGGTTGTTTTAGTGATGACATTATAGATAACATACTGCTGACATGATCATTTCTAATAAGAAAGAGCACTTTTCTTTGAGAGGGTCTGGCTGGGGGATTCATTCTGTAGATGTTGGTTATCTTTGACTCTTCTTGTAACCTTCAGAGAGGCCTTTCCAAGCTGATTTTTCTAAACTGGAAATTCTAAATAACTTCTCATAACTGATATAAGTAAAGCTTTTACTGGTTAAGCATCTAAAGCAGGTTTTATAACACAAAACAAATGCTCATTTGTGGTTTAAGCCCTGAATAGGCAGGAAAAATTGCATATGGAATTTCTGAAATTACTATGATGCAAATAAATAGGCATTACAGAACATTGAAGTATAGTAGGAACAGTGTGTGTCACTCTCGTCATGTCTGATTCGCGGGAACAAAAAGTAAGAGTAAGTCAACAAATAATGTCAAGGTCCCATAAATACCAGTAACACCACACTGCCGTTACATCCTCCCCATGTTTGCAGACACGCACAGAAAAAAGACTACAGTATACCAAGTCAATACACTCAGCACTAACACATGAGTGCAAAGTCTCGTATGCGTACAGCAGCTCTGTTTGAAGACGTTCTCATTGGCGGGACATTGGGAAGAAAATCAAGATGTAGAACTCTACGGGAATCTGCTTCAGTGGTTTAAGTTTGAGGACAAGCAGACTGAGTTTCATTGCAGTCAAAGATGGTATTGTTCTTGATGCAGAGCGGAAACAAGCAGGTCTCATGGTTCACACACTCACAGGGACCTTTAACGGAGATCCAGTTTGATGCAGCTTCTCCTCCTGCATGACAGCAACATGCTGCTACAAGTGGAATTCTCATAATGCCACAAAATTATTCATTGTATGTTTGATAAATGTGAGTTTTCAGTGGAATTGATATACATACATATACATATCGAAAATGAATAACTTGCTTTCTTTTTAGAGTTCATGTTGAGATTGTGGTTGTATGTCCTATGCCTCTCTACATGTGGTTCAGTATGTCTTATTAGATACATTACATTAAATAGCTTTGGTTTAAAGGAAAGATTTGATAGAGATGAGACTACATAACTGAAGTTGTTTTTTGGGCCTTGTTGCCTTTGTTTGAAAGGAGAGCTGAAGAGAGACAGGACATTTTGTGATGATAGTGCGGGTTAACATGCAGTAAAAGGCCAAGGTGGGAGTCCAGCCCACAGCTGCTGATCAGGACTGATAACCTCTGTAAATGGGCTGCACGACATAACCGCTAAGCTATCAAGCATGCTGTGAAACTTTGTTCCTTCCACTGCCTTTGAGTCCACTGCCATGTCTTGCAACGAGGCCAGATCAAAAAAATAGTATTTTCCGTAGCACCCCTAAATCAAAAACACCTTGTACTTTAACTTCTGTTTATTAGTAAGCTGTGTTTTTGACTTTCGAAGACGACCAAACTAACCAGACTCTCTCTGATTCCAGCCTTTGTGCTAAGCTAACTGACTGTGGCTTCTTGTTCCCTGAAGCTGTTGAGATGTTTTCTTAGCTGTAAATGAAACACAGTTTCAAATACATGAGCACACTACACTATATGAGAAAACAAAAGCAAACGTGACCATTTGCAACACATTTCAGTGCTTCTATGAAGTTACTTTAATGCCTTAAAGTTTAAGGCGTAAACTGTTGCTGCAGGGAAGCGTCATACCAAGTGGTTAACAGAACTCTGCAGAATCAGCCTAAAAGAAGGCAGGACGAGAAGTGTTGCTCACATAAAAACACTACTTACATATGTTCAGGACAAAATCAGCAATGATATAAAAGGAACATCTTTGTCCACATGGGGCCTCAGGAATCGACACAGACTTGATGTTCCTCACAAGAGCTTAACAACATTAAAGAGGTATCAATCTTCTCATCTAACTCCCCACAAGAAAGGATATGGGCTTCTTTTTTACGTGTTTAAATTCAGTGTTTTTTCCACATACTATTAGTTTGTTTATCCATCCCATTCCCCATATTTTTTTATGTTGTAGTGTGTTGATCACCACATGGAATAAGTTTCATCTTGGATGTTTGAACTTCAAGATCCTGTTGTGTTGAGCAGTGCATTGTACAGCCACATGAAAGCATGAATATAATACAGGCAGGGTAAGACTACAGTTCAGGTCACTATAGGGTCATAAAGCGTTTTCATGGACACGTGTATGAATACATGCACTCAGTAGTAAATCTGAGAGTCCCTGTCTAAAATCACTTTGCACACATGGCTGCTGTGACATTTTAGTGAAGTCCATAACTAACTTCAGGCATTAATATATTCATTTTTCTTGACGAGGTCTCCCCTTGTCACTCGTCTCTTTAAACTCTGCTGCTTTGAAGCGCACTGCAGAAAACAAAGCTCCCTCCCGCTGCAGACAATAAAGCAGCTGGATTTCTGCACATGTGCCTTTGTGTTGGTCCGAGGTCTTGTCATAACTCCATGAGAGAGGCCTAGACTTTCAACACACACACACGTACACAGAAAGTCAGTGGCTCGGGGGGATGGATGGCAGTGTGCGCACAAAAGAATATTTGATTTGGTTATAAATACCACAACATGAAAGAGAAACCCAGGGTGGTAAAGTTCAAAGGGCACGAGGAGGCAAATCTTCATCATCCTCTCCGTCATCATCATCGTATATGATGTTTTTCGGAGAATCAGGTTATCATTATTCAGCTATGACCAGGGCTGTGTGTACGTTCTTCTGACGGTTTAATTGATTTAGTCTGTAACGATGGTCTATGAATATATTCCACCTTTTAAGCCTATGAAAAAGCAGCTATTGTTATAATGATCGCATAATAGAGCATGTGAAAGAGGCCACTGATACAATCTATTTAGAAAATAAGAGCATTTCAAAAAATGTCTCTGTGTAACCTATCAACAGTGACTTAACAGAAAAGGAAAGTTAAAAAAAAAAGATGTTCTATACGTTAAACCCAACATCACTAAGCATTTATAAGCAAACTGAAAGACACTTCTGCTCATTGTGTCACTTGGATGTTTCACCTTCACATAAATGATGTTTTATTTCACTGCAGATGAGAGAAAGTTTCCATTTGCTGTATCCTTTTAGATAATATGTAAGTAAGCATATATGTGTTTGCATGAGTATCTGACTTTGTGACATCATAACAAGCCAATCCTGACGCAGGATGCAATTTATATCAATTAAGTGAGGAGGGTTAAAGATCTTGGAGCATGCACTCCGATGAAAAAAAGGACGATTTTTGGGGTATTTTTTTATTTGAGAGCTTCTTTTTTAAGCCTTTTTTAAAAAAAACAGCTATATACCTTTTTGTTTGCAGCACCAGTCATGCATAAACTATTAGTCAATAAGATTTTACTTCAATGGATTCATTGATGCATTGCAACGAAAAAAGCCTATGTTTAGGGTTCTTAAAAGTTGGTGAATATTTTTTATCCAAGGAGAGTTTTTAAATGTTTCCAACAGGGTTTCATATTGCAACAAAAAAAAAATCGATGATGAGTGATAACTAAACAGATCAAATCATTTCAGTAATGCAACATAATCATAAAAAAGATGAAGAAAGCGTAAGTCAGAAATTAAATAAATTTCAATGGGAAAATAGCTGTCTGAAGGTTGTGCTTTAAAAGGCAGTATCTTCTGAACTGTCTGGAGACGATGGATAAACCTGCATACTGATGCTCTCAGTCTGAAGCTCAGACGACCCCCCCACTCCCCCTCCGTGGTGTGAGTGGTTTAAAGTTTCAGTCCCGGGCCTCTGATTGGTCCGTGAAGTTTCTCTGTGAGAGAATAACTTCAGAGCGCTGCATCTCTCTGACTCACAGTCCGGAGAAGTTTAGAGGAGACTTTAGAGGTATTCTCTTATCTGACACATTTGGGTAAGAGGATACTGAACTATGGAGTTTATCACAGTTAGATTTAAATTGGTTTTATAGAGAAGTTTTATTCGCTCAAGTTTAGGAACAACGCAGTTTTGGATTAACCTTTTACTAACGTGTTCTTATTTGCACCATCCACTGTTGAAAATGGCTTCATTAGGAGTTTGGATTACCGCAATGTGGATTTTCCTTTTTGCTATTTTTGATGTGGCTTTTTCTAACTATTCAGAGGACCAGTGCAGCTGGAGAGGAAGGCAAGTATTGCTCATTTTTATCTTATCAGTGTTTTCTGCATGTGGCAGAATGGAAAGATGGTTGAAAAATACCACTCAGAGATGCTCCGGGTGTCTCTTTTGTTTAGGCGGACTGACCGCTGGTAAAGGACAATGTTTGCTCGAATGCAACATGTTGAGACTTGCACTTTGGGCGCAAATTAAAATGTTTGTAGTTCTCTGCTGCGATTTCGCCTCCGGGCTGCTGTCTGCAGGAGGCATGGGGGGTCCAGACAGAGAGGAGACTGCAGGATTAACTCTGATATCTGGAGGGAAAGCATACTGTGCATCCCGTTATTGAAGGATACTTTTATTATTGATATGTTGCAAAACATTCTCCATCTGTAGGTGTTGAAGTTTGTTTTGTGAGAGTTTAGTTATTACGATGATTAGGTTCGGCCATGCTTGCACACAACTGCCAGTAGGCGGCGCATTCTCTAAATGTGACTTACTGAAGATCTACAAAAGTTGAAAATATATTTATTTGTAATATCATGCTGGATTTAAAACATGTTTTAATGAAAGCTTGGCTAATTTGCAGGGCTCACGTTTATGATATGCTGTTCAGTTTGGGGGGATGTTCCCTATCAGGACCCCAGGCTCTTACTTCAAGTCACAAAACAAAAGGAATAAAAAACTTTATTTAACCTTAATCTCTGTTTTTCCCTCACACAGTGGTCTGTCCCAGCAGCAAGGCAGTGTGGAGCAGATCTCCCTTCACTGCTCAGAGGGCACCCTTGACTGGCTGTATCCCAAAGGAGCCCTGCGCCTCACCCTGTCCCCCCGTCTGCCCTCTGTGGCGGTGGGTCCCGGTGGAAGCAGCTCAGGCCTCATAACAGCCTGTGTCAAGCCTTCAGAACAGTTCCATGGAGCCCAGCTGTACCTGGAGAGAGACGGAGTCCTGGAGCTCCTGGTGGGGGACCGCTTGGAGTCGTCTCCCCCGCCAAGGGTCCGTTGCTTCAGCAGCCTGCCGGGGGAAAAGGTGGCTCTGTTCCTTCAAGCGACTCCTCACCAGGACATCAGCAGGAGGATCGCTACCTTCAGATACGAGCTGAGGGGGGACTGGACCGCTCGGCTGTCACTGGACTCACACCGCATCAACAGTGAAGGTGAGTCAGACAGAGACGAGGTAGACATGTTGGATTGAATCATAACTTTAACATGGGGAGACAAATGTTGATGGGACTGTCACAGAGATGTTCTAATAGCATTTTTCCTTCCTGATACTTATCCCTGTAATTTGACACATGTAATTTGTGGAAAACACTAAATGCTGCTATCACCTCACTGTTCACATCATATTGGTGTATTTTCCCTGATACCCGTATTTTAAGCAGTGTTGGAGGCCGATACTTAAACTTGGTATTAGTGTAGTTATCAGTATCTATAGTGATATAGATTAGTTTCAGTACTGCGATTGTACCACATGAGCCAACAAACTAATAAAGAGACTCAAAACTGTGGTTCTTCCTCCCTGAAAAGTTTGGGGGGGATGATACATTGTAAACCAGCTCTGGTGATTGCACATGATAAAATCCTCCATGCACATGATTCATAATTGATCCCAGGCCTACAGTGTGAGGGCTGCTTGGACTTTCCACAGCCCACGCAGAGTGCACAGAGGAGGAAGTGGTCAAAGTTTCCCCACAGTAGAGTGTTGGTTTGGAGTAGGAGAAGTGGAGCTATGGAGTGGGCAAGAGGAGTGGGAGGAGGGAGGGGGGGGACAAAAGCACAGTATGTGGGGCTTTCTCCAGAGTCCAGAGCCCCTTTGAATGGCTGCTGCATGAGTATTCTGGGATTACTGCCGTCTCCTAGGCGACAGAGAGGCCTCTGCCCAGCTGAGATGCTCTTCTCTTTTGTTGGGCTTGCCTCTCTGTGGGGAGACGTGTCTGTAGGAGTACAACCCCCCCCCCTCTCTCTCCCACACACACACACACTGGTTAGGTTTGGATGGGGGGGGGGTTGCTGTGGACTAGAGAGGAAGGAATCTCATTTATCAAGAGGTTTTCACTAAGGAGGAGAATGTGTAGGGTGGGCAAGGGGCCTCCAAAGAACCACAAGTAGAAGTTTAAAAAATGCCAGGACTTTTTTTTTCTCCCCAACCCACATCACAGTTCAGTCAGCGCAGTCTGAAAAAGCTTTGTTGGTTTTGTTCAAACCTAATTGCTGCTGTCTGTAGGTCCTGGAACCACTTTTAGCAAGGTGCATTGTCTATTTAGGATTTTATTAAGTATTTTGGGGAAGTAGGATTGTTCTCCCCCCCCACACTCCCTCTTCTTGGCCCCAGTTCTTGCAGGCTTTGATGAGGTGCGACTGTAGACACCCTGGAAGGCTTTAAGAGGGGAAGTTTCATTTGGTCTTTTAAATTGTCTGGGTTGACAAACCTCGCACCTTAAAGCTCCAGCAGTCCTCCTCTGCCAACTGTAAAAGTAGCAGCTGTCTGTTACAACGCTGTGGTTGGTCTCTCTTTTGTTACTGGTCTTTGCTCAAAGTTTAAGATCCAGATTTACATGTCACATTCCTGTGCATGTGATCCTGAACTGATTTAATTGGTTTACATATTAGCATACATTGCAGTTTGGAGTCATAAGAGGTCACCAACTGACTCTTCCTCTCTTTTATTTCTCTTCCCTTTTCTCCAGATGCCTGCAGACCCTGCAACAACACTGAGATTCTGATGGCTGTTTGCACCAGTGACTTTGGTAAGATACCAGATATAACAAGTTGCTGATAAAGCCCTTACAAATCTAAATCCACTGGATGATTTTTTTTTGGTCAGGATCTTTAAATGGTTTGTGTCAAATCGGTTTAAAGTCAGAGCACCCTCGTGCCTCCAAATCCTCCTCTCTAAAAAGTGCAAAGGTTAAAGGTGAAACAGCAGCTCCCCGCACCCCCAAACACACACACACACAGGAGCTCCTAATGGAGGCACTGTAGTGGACTAATCCTAACACCACCCACCCAAAGAAGAAGCTGCGGACTAATCTGCAGGCCTCTGATTGGGCTATAGTAGCACTGAGGATATGTTCTACTGGTAACAAAAGTTAGAAGGCTTAGTTAGCGTAGCCTTAAAAGAATCAATTATATAGTGTGCAAGAAGAAGACAATACTGGAAATTTCAATATTATTTCTTCCTCTCTGATAAGGATTCTAATGCATCGACTAAATGAAGTTCTCTTCTAAAACTTGTGCAACATTTTAAAAAACCATTATGCAAGCGGAAAGACACTGCGGCTTATTCAAAGTTACACTATACACTATCTAAGAGGCCAATACTGATCCTGGTATCTCCTTAAAACATCAAGTAACATTAAAAATAATAACACATGTTAAAGCTGTACATCCTAAAATAACCACTATGTGCTGTTTTTTCAACAGTTGTGCGAGGTAACATCCGCTCAGTGGTGGAAGATGACAACCTACGAGCTGCGGTGATTAAGGTCAGCGCCACCCGGGTGTTTCGTCAAAAGTACGCCCTGTTCACAGGCAACAGTCGCCTGGGCAGCCGGGGCGAAGTCAGGACTCTGTTACAATGTGGCGTCAAACCCGGGCCTGGCAGCTTCCTCTTCACCGGCCGGGTCCACTTTGGAGAGGCCTGGTTGGGCTGCGCTCCCCGCTACAAGGACTTCCAGAGGGCTTATACGATCGCCAAAGCAGCCCAGCAGATCCCCTGTGAACTGCCTGTAGACTGAGGACAATACTGCAGAAACTCATCTATTCTCAGAGTCAAGGCCAGACTTAGGTTTAGGCCCAACTTAGTCCTGCTGCATGTTTCGGAAGAGGCCAGTGTGCATCTGTTGGCTGATGTTACAGTGTGACACCGATGGAAATCGTCTTCCTAAAGGACTGAGGAGTGAAATGGATTTCCCCAAACACCATTTCAATGCAATTAGCAGGCACCAGGTCAGAACGAAACAGGAGGAGCTGGGACATGAAGTACAGACTATAGGCATTTGGCATTGGACTGTTTATACACACAGAGTTTTGCCATTATGCAGCTTCAGAGAAAATCTCTTACAAAGCCTTCCATTCGGAATAAATTAAGGGGGGCCATTAGTTCAGGCTTATTGAGGGTCATTGTGTAGAAACTCAGGAACATTTCTGCAAAGTTTTATAGAAAGCTTACGTCCTAAGTTTGCATCCAAGAGAAGATTCAGTTTGGGCCCTTTTTGTCCAGAGATGTCTGGTCATGGGAAAATTATGTTTTGCTGTAAAACCTATCTGCAGTTTTACTATTATACAGGAGATTTAAAAAAAAAAAAAAAAAAAAAGCTCTCTAAAAACAACATTTTAAAAAGAATATTTATTTGCACTGATGGAGGAAAGGGAACAAACTGTAAGGTGTGACACTGCAAGCACTGAAAACCAAATGAAAAGCAACTATATGTAGCATAGCAGAGCGATTGAGAATTTAATATATGTACAGATGATGTGGGCACGTACAGTGGTGACACAAAGCTGAGAAGCTAACAGCTCAAACTGGTGCTGAGAGCACTTTTACATTCAAGCCAACCCTGAGATTTGATCGTTCGAGGAGAAATTAAAGAAGCCTGTTTCATGAGGATAAATGGATTTGAGCTTGTCAAGCATTTTCGAGTCTTCTGACTACTCAAAGCGCTTACAGGTCACACTTTCACCCATTGATTTTTTTCAACAACACATTTCATCGTATTAGCAATGCAATATTTCTGCAACACCTGTTTGATTGGAGTGCTTTTGGGGGGGATTTTCAGCTTTGTTGCCAAATTAGTCGAAGTTTTATTGTTGATTAAATGACGTCAAGTTAAAAAAAAAAGAAAAAAAAAAAGCATATAATCATCAATATTCACAGCACTGATTACAACAGCCAATAATGAATCTGAACTCCAGTGTTATTGTTAGATATCAAACCAGCTTCTAGTGGGGAAACGTGTCATTGAACAAAGCTAGCTCACAGAAAGATTAAATTTGCATTTAAAATCTTTAAATCTGTCCTGTTCATATCTGATGTGCACTATATCAACAAGTGGAGGAGTTCATACCAAATAAGCGTTTGTGCTGAAGCTCCTTTAATGTCTTAAATGCATACACTGCCATTTTGTTGTTGTCTTTCTGTAAATGTATGTCCATATCAATGTAAATGTATATATGTGCATAAGAAATTTCTAGAAAAAAGTCTGTGGAAAGACCTAAATTGTGTCAGTATTGTGGGTTATTTTTATGTGTGTCTGTGTTATTAAAATATCCTTTAAAATAAAATATCTTGTTATTGGTCCTTTATCCGTTCAAAGCCTTTCTTATAAGTTCTCTTTAAGCTCATGTCATGCCTCACAAACATAATGCAGCTGGATCATCTATCAGCTCTCTCAACCTCTCCACTAACACATCAATACAGTCCAAACTGCATTAAAGCTTTTGGGGGTTCAAAGGTTTCTTACATGGTAAACTTTTCTCAGACATAATTCACTTCAAGTGCCAATGAATCACTTCCTTGAAAACTCTGAACAAACAGCTTGCCTTGGAGAGCGAGAGGCCTAAAAGGAGGAGAGATTTAAGGACCCTGAGTGTGCTCAGACAGGGAAGGAGGTAGAAAACAGCAGTTGGAATTCTGTTGTCCTCGGCCTCACATTTTTAAGGATTCAGGAAGTAATAAATTGCCATTAAGGGAGCGGCCTGGCAGCCTGGCCTGAAGTGAGGTGCCACACAGTCGCTCGCTTTATCCTGAATACACGTACATGAGGACAATCAAAGTAAATGTCTCTATTCCACTGCAGACCTAAACCTTGCCTTACTGTGTTTTGGTGCTAAAGTTGTGCTGTACAGCAATACATCCTTTCTGTATGGTAATTATATGAATGTAGAAATGTATCTTGTGAGACCACATATCTGTAACAAAGTGTTTCAAGTAGAGCTGCCCTATTGTCAAGATGCATTAGAAAAATGCTTGTTAAGTTTTACAAGCTGCAGATTTAAAATCAGAAAACACAGAGCTGCATGCTTTCACACAGGACATTAAAATGCATTGTTTTTATATCAGAACATGTGGAGCTTATATAAAGCACCACATATGTATCATATCTGTTATGGCTCACCATCACTTTCTTCTTTAAAAGATAAGAGGTTGCCAGGTGTAAAGTACAGAAACACTTGTGTAGATAAGGTGTTCTCCTCTGATGTATATCTCGGGAGAGAGAGCCAACATGCTGTGATATTGTTCTACTCTCACCGTATAATTAAATAATTGTCAGTTCCCGGCTCTGTGACAAATTAATAAGTAAAATACTCTATCAATTTGTAGAGAAACATCAGTACATCTGGCCATATTTCATTGTTAAACAACATCTCTGTTTTTTATGTTTGCTTTTAAGTAAATACCTATTAAGCTCTACATTATAGCACTCACAGCCAGAAATACACATTATTTGTTGTATCATGTAACACCACTAAAAAAACTTATGGACTTACTAGCTATAATTGTAATATGAGCTAGCTCAAAGCTAACATTAAAAGCTGAATGACCATGGTTAATGGGTGACTAATTATATTTTTTGACTGAATATGCCAAGATTGACATTTTTTAAGGCACGAAATAATAACAAGGATTAGTCAGATACTCTAAATTTGTATCCTAACAGTTTGTCATTATAACTGCATTTTATCTTCCCACCTAATGTCACACATCAGAAGAAAATGGATGCTGTGTGATTAAGGCCTGAACTGAATCTCTGACAAAGTCACCACCTGTCTCTCCTCCTCACAACATTCTCACAAACACCTCAGTAAAATCTCAGATTTACAGCATGCAGTAAATCGGTTTGAAAAAGAGCAGCTGGGGAATTAACATGGTGTTTAGGGTAACATGGAGAGAGAAAAAATCACAAAAACTCTACATGCCTCCCCTGTCCTGCAAAACCATCTCCCAAAGAAACTCTGATGCTGGTTTGCCACTGCATCAGTAGTTCATGAGAGCGAACCTCCAGCCTCCCCAACTATTTACTGCCTCAGTGCTCCTTTAAAACATCACATAGCTGGGGGCCCGGAGCTGCACGGCCCTGCACACACACACACACACACACACACACACACACACACAACACGCACACACTCTTCAGCCCCCTCCCTTCTCCAGTCCATCTGAGGTTACTGCTGCAGGGCTGATAAGCCAAAACAAAGAGCACTCAAATTATACTCCCCTCAGCTAATACATCATGTGACATTTTGTGACAAAGCTCAACTTCCTGCTTTGTTGTCCTTTCATTGTGACCCTCGCCTGAACCCCCAAAACTGCAGCATTTCTGTCTGTACAGATACAATGACACAGTGGCAGTTTAGTGTTGCACTCCCTGAATAATTAATGTTAAACGAGGCACCCAAGTTCTTTACACGAGTGAAAATAGAAATACAATACCTTTGAAAAAAACCCCACTAGTAGTAGTGTAGTTTCTGCATCATTTTGAAATCATTAGAATGTTATCAGCAACATCATCCTTCACTTATAGGTAAGAAGTCCTTGTCTGGTGTTTATAATTATTTAAGGGATTGGATTAACACAAAAGTGTATTTTGTATTTAGCGTCTCAAGTTTAGTTATATCTTTAGAGATACGGTACATTCTGTAAGAATGAACGGTTGCATCTCTGTCCTGTGAGAACCATGTTTTCAACATTGTGAGAACACATTGGGGGAAAAAAAGGTATTTAAGCAAGCAGCAGTTTGTTTGTGTGCAAATAGAGGCACATGTGATCCTGTAGTCTATCGAAATTAAATTAATATATATGAAATAATAACAACATTTGAAATGCATTCTGTTATCTTGGGCAGTAAGTTTATGGAAAAATGGAACCTGTTATTGCAGCTGTCACAATATGTAACGGGGTGAAGGCTTGACATTTGTGATGTAGAGGAGAATCACAAAGACAGCGTTTTGTTAAATGTAATGATATTTCTCAAGTATCTCAAATTTATGCTTGAGTTTCTTTACTTGTTTAGAGTATACCTCTGTCAGGTATTTGTTATGTTTGAACAGTTTCCAGTTCAATGACTATGTAGGAAATATTTTGTCCAGGACTCTTTTAAGAGTTATTGAGTCACAATAAAATCCCTCCACTCCCATGCACCCCACCCATCTCTTTATTCTGTCCTGTTATGTACTGAGGTGAGGTATCGACACAACAAAGCGGAAACACTCAGGAAAGGGGATCCAAGAGAGCGGCTAGGTGTGGACTTCCATCAGCGCCCGAGGGAGTTTGAGGAAAACAGTTGGAGACAAAGCTCCAGAGATGAGAGCACAGACAGGGGCAAAGTGCTTCTAGACACTTCCTTAAAGTCCAACACAATACCCACTCAGAACACAGGTCCACAAATCAGGCCTGCAAACATCAGACACTGCAGACTTATTGTGACAAAAAACAAGTTGGATTCTTTGCCATTATTATGGCAACATGAGTTCACTGCAATTTTACTGATCAAAAGGGCCGTTATAGGTCTTCTAAGCAGTTGATCTTTTAACTTTATATATATATGTATATATAGACCTGCACATTTACAATTGAGGATGTTAACATTTCAGAGAGCCTTAAAGACTAAAGTTTAGACATAAAAAAACAAACATTCAACACAAGGATGCTGTTTTTCTGTTTTTCACCATTTGCAAATTGCCTGTCTGACTAAGAGACAAAATGAAGCTCAGCTATCTGTAGCCCTTAGTATGTTTTACCCTGAATCAGCATGAGTGAAATATTTGTGTTCCATTGCGTGATTTATCCTTGAATTATAACATTGCAGAAGCAACTTTTCAGGAGGCAGCGGTGCTTTGTATACACCCAAAGCTCTCTGCTCTGTCTCTCCAACATTCACAGTGATGTGGTTTTGCTCCGTTTGCTTTTTACTGACCCAGTCGTTCAGTGGTGGCTCATTTGATAGACACAATAAGTGGAACTGCACGCAATTTTGAAAACTTGAAGCTCCTGTATGAACAATATGACTCCAAACTGCCAAATTGCCCAAACACAATTCAATTAGTTTCAAATATCTCTCTAAATCTCTGAACACAAGTTTCATCATTAAACACATTGTGTTCACCTCAAAAGGCCAGTGACCTTCCAAATGCAACTCCCTGATTACCATTTTTCTCACTCATGTTGCAGCTGCGTAAAACTCAATTGGAAGAACACTTCAATCATGTTGAGTTTAAAAGAGGCCTCAAGTGACTTATACAGGTGTTACGAAAGAAGATGGATCAGCAAGAACACAGGCAGGATGCGAAATGATGTTTCATTGCATTTTGTATCAGTTCAGCTAAACACTTTGTTTTGGGGCCTGTGCACTGATTTCTTTGTTTCTTATTGTACTTGCAGATGAATTTACTGAGCTTTGCTAAATGCTTCATAAAATAGGTAAAATTAGCGTTGAATTTTGAGTGCTACTGTAAATGCTACTTCGGGACAAAACACACTTGTTGCATGCATTTGAAGCTACATAACCTCATGAAACCAAAACCTATATAAACACCTTTGATGGGGTTCATATAGGTAGACATAAGCATGTGGAAGCTGTGTGTATTGTTTTGGTGGAGGGAATGAGTATTTAGCAGAGACAACATGTATTGAGTGTTATGTTTCATTCTGTTAAAAATGTGTGGCGTTTCGATAAAGTAGTGAACTCAACTTTTTTTTATAGTATATAAATCTTTTTTTTCTTTCTCACAGATTGTATTCTTGTCTGTTTGTCCTCAAAGAGTCCAATCTGAAACCGGCTTCTCTCCCTCGCTTGTACAACTACAGAGACATGATCTTATTACTTTTCAGTTTCTTAGAAAATGATTTTTCAAAATTAAGCTTAAATCTCTGAACAATTAATTTGTCATTCATAACTGATACACAATTGATCATTCAAGCAAATCCTTTTGGTATTTGTCTGCAAAAGAGAAAGAACAACTCTGTACAGATCTGCACTGAAATCTCATGTTTATGTCTCACTGGTCCAAACGTATGTGTACTCATTACCACTTCTAAACTTTCTTTATCATTTGAATCATTAAAAGCAAAAAGGACCATTCAGTTATGAAAATGGTTCAGACATATATTTATACTCCATAAATATCCACAACTTTGGATATTTGTGGTGTGCCCTAAATAAATGACAGATGAGCTGCCAGTTGACAGTAATGAACTAGGAGACACATGGGTGTCATTTTGTGGCACATTTTCTGTATATGACTGTACATGACAAGACCAAAGGGGAATTTTCTGTTTACAGCAGATGAACTTCGCGGTTACACAAACCAATTTACTGCATAAATGCAGACTAACAGATTATAAAGTGTGGATCTTTCCGAGTAAATGTTTACCCTATGTTAAAAGTCCTAATCTAAAAAGCTCAGTATGATACAGAAACAAGGAGCATTCAGTGAGTTGAATAAGAATTGTATTGAACAGTAAACAGTCAGTGTCAACCAAAATGTCAATGAAATGACACTTTTCCTGGGTTGACTGAGAAGTTGATAAAAACATTAAAAAGAGGAAAAAAGAGAAAATGACTCACACAATGATAAAACAAGTTTTCATTTTGGTGACAATGGACAACAAAATACAGAAAAAAACTACGTATTGATTATAATTTTTTAATTAAAAAGTTTGGATGTATCATGAAACCATTGTGACAATTGCACTCCCAGTTTAGAGAATGTCAGGACTGTTTGGAAAAAAGAGTCAAAAAAATTGAGAAAAACTGTAAATAAATCTTTTTGTATCCCCTATTGTGTAAAAGTGTCCTCTAAGTTTGTTTGAACTCTTTTCCTATAGCCTGATCAGTCGCAGTACATAATGGATTTTCTCACACTTTTTCTTCACCTGGATCTGTTATCTGGAACAACCTTTTCATGGGTTAATCATCTAATCTTTCCCACAGCTTAGTCCACAGCTGCTTAGTGCTGTTCTGTTGGGGCTCCAAAACAGTGGTTGCAAAGCTCCAATATACCGTAAACTTGATGCAAATCTCAACCACTCTTCTTGAAGGCACTTGAGGATTTTAGAGGCATGAATAGAATGTCTGCTACTGTCCTTTGCAATGATTCACTCTTGTTCCACTATGGCAGGTGAGAGACAGATTAGTGTTCAGTGTGTACTTAGGCAACTTTCCAGCTGCCTTTCAAACACCTCAAGCAGAGACAAACAGTTCACCCAACACAGTATTCAAACTGTATAGTAGTACAGCTCTGCAGACTTTGGTACAAACACTTACATCTTATAGTTCCTTTTTTGTTCATTCAGTGATAACTGTTATAGTTTTATCTGTAAGGTCATAGAAGAACAGCGATTGAGTGTGTTTCTGCATAAACTACAGAATTAATATTAAATAATGAACTAACAGCTGCGACTTTCTTTTCTGCTTCAACAAACAACATTACGGTACTAGAAATACGACACAATGCAACTTAATGTAAGACCGAGTAGTCTGTCCAATTCTTGCTGTTATTCTGCTGCCTCTCCATCAGCTCAGCACCAGCTGACGGTGAGACTGATGTCTACCACCACACACTTTGGCATCCAAGATTCCCAGCTGACAATTTCCTATAACACCCTCACACAGCTGGAAGGGATGGTTCCCAAAAGAATAGTATGAATTTTCTCGTCTGAGAACATGTTAACTTGTGAAGTCTTACCATCAGGGCCGGGAAGTAGAAACTTTAACCCATTATTTTGCTGCATTCTCTGCCTCTAGTTTGAGAGCAGAACGCTTTCAGTGTATTGTAAATGTACAATGGCTGGTAAATGTGCTGCAATGGTTAAAAAATGTACATTCATAAATTATGCCAATTCAAAAATGAAAACCTCTAAAACTACAGTTTTATAGGTTTTTTTAGGCAGTTTTTAAATCTACTTTGGTCAGTTCATTTATGTAGGCCAATTTGATTTGGCATGTGTCTCTTAATTTGCAGGCATTTTCTCCAGTTGAAAATCTTTTGGACCATTGCAACTCATAAAACTAGTTGGCCACCTATATTTGTCAATTTTCAATTGACACATATAAGTTTTCTGCACTGAGCAATATGTAAAAGTTGATGGGTAGCATCTATTCATGCAGCAGGGGTAAGCAAATTGCATGGTCAGCCTCTGTCGAGTGGGCAGTTCGTGAGGGTTGAGAGGTCAAGGAAGAACAGAGAACAAGTGTAGAGTGGTGCAAAGGCATGTTTATCTGGCCATGTTATCCCTCTGAAGTACTGAAGGGAGGAGAGCGAGGAGCCCCCTTTGTTCCTCAAGAGCCTGCAGATGGCTGTAATCCCTTCCAAAACGCGCACTGAAAATCAATCAAGACAGGGTGGACATGGTGTATGAGAGTGGAGGCGGGCGACACTTTTCTCAGGGAGGGGGTCCCGTAAAGAAACACAAGTTGGGTCACCCAAGCGTCTTTGGTGCATTCCCGCCAAAAAAAGTATTGTAAGGGACGACTGAGGGAATGAATTGCAACCCCCTTCAATGAAGGTCCACTCGATACCCCACAGATCGAGATGAACACAGCTGCCATCTCCTCTCTGAACCCTGTGGCTGACATCGTCTGCAGGGGGTAAAACCACAAAAAAACAAACCTTCAAACACTGACACCATACTCGGATAAGGCTATTAAGAGAAATTCAGGGTGTGAGGAAACAGGCTCATAAAGCCGAGCCGACATAGATATCTAGAGAGCCATACAGCTGCATAGCTTGTTTGTTAGATAACTGGTTAGATATTACTAACTAACCGGAAAGATAGCTAGATCTCTAGCTAGCTCGTACGGAGCATTTAGGCATGCTAACATTTACTAGTTTTCACAAAATACAAAGGACAGCTTAAGTATATCATACAGTTAATCATTCAGAACTCATCTCCAAATGGTCTAAATTTGAACTCTCTGCTGTTGTTAACTGGATTCAGTCTTACCTACTTGGCCGCTCCCAGTGCGTACAGGTAAATGATAAAACATCATCACTACAAGCTTGCGTTATGGGAGTGCAAGGTTCCATCTTCGGAACGCTGTCGTTTAGTGCATACATCAATGATCTCCCATCTGCATGTGATGATGTGGGGACTTTGATGTAGATGACACAATTCAACATGCATGTGTCAAAGACCCTGAACAAGTAGCTGCCAAACTGCCATTAACAGTGGAAAACAGTTACAGAATGGTTAAGCTATTCACATCTGACTCTTAATACTGACGCAAAAATATCTTTTTCCAAATATAAATGTAGGTGGGCAAATCATAAAAAATGTCAATGAGTTTAAATACTTAGGTGTTCTGGACCAAGTTACTTTAAAAAGTAATTTTAAAAATGTGTCATAAAGTTAAATATGACATCGCCAACTTCAGACATATTAGGAACTCACAAACAATCGAAGCGTCTAAAATGTATTTGAATGCTATGATATGTTTCTTACTTTCATTACTGTACTGTACTGTATACTGTATATCATGTTTGTCTCAGGCAAACAAGACTGTCTTAAAACCCTTGAGGTCACATCATAAACAAGCCCTGAAAACTGTGGATAAGAAACCACAACAGTATAATCATTGTGATACACTTGATAAATATAAAATTCTAAGTCTTGAGAATTTAATTATCTACTCCGATGTCCGTTTAGTGTTCAAGATAACCCACGATGCCGTTCCCCCACCAACGAAGAGCTTCGTGAAACTTTGCTCTGAGCAGATGAACAGATCTTCTTGGTCTGCCTCAAACAGAGAGTGCAGTATTTCTAAGCGTGGCTCTACTTTGGCACAATCTGTATTTTTCTTTTAAAGTCATAAAAGAACAGAATAATGTCCCAACTAGTCTTAAACTTTGCACAAACACTTGCAATTTCACCCGCGATGTAAAAAAAAGGTTTTCAGTAACCAGTCTTTTCAGCATTAATGTGTCATCTTCACAACCTTTCACATCTCTAACATTATGTTTTAATATCTGTATATTGTTCTATGCCTTTCTTCTCTCTTATGAAATGCACACATGACTAGTTGATTTGTATTTTACTCTTGCCACCACCTGCCCTGGGACAACAGATGGAAATTAGCTTCTTAGCTAAATGTGGTACAAGGAATCTCTTCTGAGACTGATGGCTCTTTTTGTACAATGTCCCTGATTCAAATAAACTAATAAACTCAATTAAAACTAAAATCATTAATTTTGAAGGGGCATTAATCAAGGTATAGGACACACACACATATATACTAATTTTCTTCCCACAAAAGGTTAAGTTAAGAAATGTCCTGAATGGGAAATGAATATCTGATGCTAATTGTTTAACTTTTATATCATCTTTCAATTAAATGTAGAATCAAGGTAATCAAAACCAAATAATCTGACCTCATTGTGATGAAAGAGTAAAGTCATCAACCTCATGATCACACCGGAGTGAAAGAGACAAAAATAATATCAAGTCATTGGGATTTTTCCTCAGGTCGTCCATATAATTTGATATGACTTAATATAAATATTTCAGTCAGGACTAACCCAAAGGCCATCTTTGCCATGCAAATAGACCATTCATACGCCGGTCGAAGCAGCGGGAGCAATTCTGGGTAAGTGTCTTGCTCAAGGGCACATGGAGCCACAGCCGCCCCATGTCTCTACAATTACTACTTAAAAAAGTTTATCAACATATTACAGGTCAACTTGCATTTCCTAAAATTCGTGCCCTAATAAAAGCCAATGTAGCTTGAGTTTTGAACTTGCTTCCTCATGAGGCTGACATCATCCTCCCAGAAACTTAACCCCAGCCTGAGAGTCTAGTCACTCAAGCACACCTGTCTTTGGAAGGGCTCTCAACCCCTCCAATTCAACAGGAGGATTATGGCTTTAAAAAAAGACTTGCCGACACAAAGGGGAGAAACTTTCCTGGAAGATCAACTGAGTCCTACCTGCCACCCACCTCTATGTTTCTCCCAGCTAATCCTACGATCCTGCAGCACTGCCAAGCCTCCCCTTTTTGCTTCCATGTTTTACCTGTTATCTTTCACCTCAGAGAATCATCTCCAGTTACGTTCCTTAAAGACATTTTGCAAGTATCTATTGTTTGAACAGTTTATTTAGGAAAGAGGTGGGCAGGAACGAAACTGTCACTCACTGCAGTTTGTTATGGTGCTAGTATCTTGTGCATTTTTCTCTGACAAATACAGCTTTGAGGCGTGAGAGTGCTGTGAAATACACAACACCTGCTGTGAACTCCTACTGTAAAACCGGAGAGGTGGCCGGCAGTAGCTCAGTCAGTAGGATCTTGGTTTGGGAACAGGAGGATCACCATCCTGATGCAGACCAAATTACCTAAGTTGTTGTGGTAACTGGAGAGGTACCAGGGCACTTTCCGAATACTGCCAAGGTGCCCTTGCGCAAGGCACTGAACCCCCAACCGCTCTGTTGTCCTCCCTTTAGTAGCAGTGTGGAGCAGCCCCACTCTGACATCTCTCCACTAAAGCATATCCACAGATCCTGTTTGTGCGTGTGTGTGATTCAGGTCTGTTTGAGAAGCATGTAAACCAGAATTTCCCTCAGGGACTAATAAGTATTTAAAAATCAAAATGATCATCAATAGTACAACAACAAAATCAATTATATTTGAATGGTTTGTATTTATAATTGGTTACATGCTGATTTAAATCTAAAGCCTCTTTTCCATAAACTTAAGGCTTCCATTTACTCAAATAAATTGAACAACTTGCAGAGAAACGCTTTTTATTATTTCTTAAAATCAATGATAGGGAAATGGAAATATAGCTGGCAAACAAATGTATACAAGGCCACATATCTATGCTCTCCCACTATATCGAAGTGTGTTGTCGCTGTATTACATCTACTTCTATTGAGGCAGCCATAAGAACCTTCATAAACTTGTAATATACACATTTTGTTTTAGTTTATTAAAACAATTTCAAGTCTCTCCAGAATTATTATTAAAACATCATGTTATGTCTTCCATATTTGACAAAGTGATGATATGACTAACACATTATTTTCCTTAAAGTTAAGAAAAACGTCACCAAAATCTCTCTTTCACTAATCTGGTTGAGACAATGATGCCTGACCTTTGGCTCGGGGCCAAAAGTGAAAAGTGTTTCATGAATAAGATTCATTCCTTATTGTGTGGAAAAAAACTTGCACAGTTCATAACATTAGTTTACTTTAGAACTGCATGTTCACTTATAAACTTTGAACTCACATAAAGTGTATCTCTGTTTTTAGTCTTTACTACTTATGGGTGGAAACATCGGGCCCTGTAGCAGCTAGACTCCCCTTTATGTTCATGTTCATGTGCAAGCTGCAAACTTTGTCTGGTTGCAAAAAGTATTTCCAGAGTTCCCAGTAATAAGAGTAATATATGTGATCCTTTTCATAGTGACAATGTATTGGTTTATTTTGAAAAGTAGTCTAGATCACTTTTAAGATACTTTTGCACTTGAAACTAATTACATAACACTCTATAGTTATGACTATGAGCAGACATCATGGATACAAAGTACAAATAACTGTGTGAGTGTTTTAGCTTTTTTTTTCTTTTTACATTCATGAAAGAAGAAACCTTACTTAACCATAGTGCAATGTGATTTTGCAATTCTAAGTGGCTGCTAAGAGCACTTTTCATGTTGGATCGAGTGAAAGGAAAAAGAAACAAAAAAAACGTGTGAAGGCGTTTATACGTCAGATGTGCTGACAGTCAGGAAGTGTGTTTATATTCCAACAAAGTGCACTCACACATTGTGCATCAGGCCAGCCGCTGCAGCCTGTCTGATGTGTCAGGAGCTCTCCCTCTGCAATACGCTCATTCCAGGCGAACATGTGCGCTGGAATTCTCCCCCAATTAAGACAGGGATTAGTCAGGTCCGCTGTGGGAACCGGCTGAGTGTGGGAAAACGCAGAGCCTGTCCCTCTCTCCTTCTCTCACTGACACTCAGCCTCATTCTCACTCGCTCCTGTTCATCAAGCTGCCTCCCTCCCTCTGCCTTTCTCACCCATACAGTAACTCTTCTTCGTCCCTTTCTCACCCTATATTCTGTCTTACCAACACTTTCTCATCTAAGAGATTTCATCTATTTCTTTTGCAACTCAATGTGTTTCACCCTCACTTCCTAAAAATACATTTTTCTGCCTAATTTTTGCTCGCTGAGCCCACTTATGTTATTCTTCTCCTCTTTTTTTTTTTTTAGCCACCCCAAATCTTCATAGCTTTCAATCCTTATTCTTCAAGGTTTTCTGAAGTGTACAGCTCTTCTATGCCCCCCCCCCCCTCCCTGCTCCCTCTTAATGCCCCTCCAGCCTTCATACTGAACGCTTGTCTGGAGGGAAGCTATAGGGACTCTTGCATGAATAGTCTGAGACTGTCGGAGAGACAGAGGGGGTCGAGCAAGACAGTTCATCAGAGGAGAAAAAACAGCTGTCTTGAAAAGAGACAGTTGCATAGTTTGCGTGATTAATTAAAATCCAACTTAAACTCAACATACTTATCATACCTTTAATCTACGGCACAGATTTTCTGCTTCAACACAAAAAAATAAACATAATTACTACTTGTTCATGGGAGATTTCAAGTCGAATAACACATAAAACCTGACTAAGCATGCACTAAACTATTCGTGGGAACATCCGTGGTGAACTTCATGCTCACTTTTCCATATCCACCCTTGTTTCTCATGATTCTGCACAACTTTCCCCATCACACCCGATTCCTCTCCCACATTCCTCCCCCTCATCGTCACCTCTTCTTCCTCGTTCCCCCGCTCCTTTCCTTGCGTTCCCATAAATCCCTTCCCTGTGCACTCCTTCACACAAGGCTTGTCCGTTCCAATTATTGCAGGGCCGTCCAGCCCCCCGGCTCGCACACTCTGCACACACACACACAGGCCGTTCTCATTAAGCCTGTATCAATTAGGCATTAACCTCCTGAAACAAAGGGCCTGTTGACGAGCGGCCCATCGCAGGCCATGTGAGGTACTTCCTCTGCAGCGCTCCACCCTGCTTCCCATCCTCAGAACCAAATATTCATGCAACCTCTTTCCCACTGAGAAAGGCCACTAAACAAATCTGGACCCAAAGAGCCACCGACAAGAAGAGGAAAGTGAATAAGCATCCAATGTTTACTTTTATTCTTGATACTAATTAGGTCAGGAATAAGAATGAAATGATTTAACAGAAACAAGAATGAAAGGTCACTGTACCCTTGTTCTGCAATTTCTGTTTTTTTCTAAATGTTTTTCGAGCATCCGGCTGACAGCATTATTACGCTACATTTAAAAATATATATTTTGCATTTCCTTCTTGGCTTAATAATCCGTTTCTTTTCTTTTACTTTCATTGTTATTATCAGATAAGCTCATGACAGTGTATTTATTTATGTCCACATACATCATCATATTGAGTTTGGCAAGTTTGTTAAAATGAAATCATACAATTAGGTTTAAGACTAAAAGGATGAACATAGAAAAGCAATAAATGCACTAAAAGCCTGAAATGGGGGCATAAAGGGGAAGTGAATGCAACATTTGCACAGTTTGAATTTTTACTAAGGTGATTTCATGGCCAAAATAGGATGATATAAATCTACAAAAAAACAAACAAACCACAGGCTATCCTAGGTGACGAGACTCACCCCTTTATACACAGCACAAGCTTCTGCCATCCGGTCGCAGGTAGACTCTTCCTATAGGCGCAGGATGAACAGATCTCATGTCCCTGGAACCATTGGTCTCCTCATACAATTTATGTATTTCAATGTGTTCTTGTTTTATTGACTGCTGGCTGTAAAGAAAAGTCCCTCTCTGGGAAAATACAGTTGACCTTGAGTCTTGAATCTAAAATCTTAAACCATACACTTTTTTTCATTTCACAATATAAACACTGATTCAAATTCTTCTTGTAGAGGGCTGTATACGATTGTTCTTTCACTACAAACTCATCTCAGTTGATGATATTCATATTTTAATTGCACATACATTGAAAACTACCTAATTCCCTAACTACTGATAATTTACCACTTACTGGTGTCACAGAAAATATTAGAAAAACAGTCCAAATCAGATGTTATGCCTGTGTGTGTGTTATTTGGTATTTTGGTTGTGTGCTTATGGTTATGGGACTGGAAGAGTGAGGTTATTTCAGATGGATGCAGGTTACGACACTAATTATAAAATGACACTTTTTCAATCTGGATCTTTAGTTTTTTCTAACTTTACTCGAGACAGATATGATCTATTTTAGAATAAGTGAGGTTATCATAACATACATCTCATGGTTGTGGGGTTTTTTAATACTATTTAAACACAATCTCATCTTTATCCTAAGCAGTGTTTGCATGATGATAGTTTCCCCCTTATAGTGATGATACAAAGTTGTCCAACTCAAAGGAATGAAATCTTCAAAATGCAACAGGTTAGGAAAAAAACTTGGCACTTGGCATTCAGGACCAGCTGTGGATTAGCAGACTCTTTTTGTACACATTTGTAATGTTACAAATACTGCTGTTTATCATCTACTTGTATCCGTTTTTATTTACCTTGAGTGCATTTCATCAGTGCGTGTTTGCAGATAGTCTCTGTCTTTGTTGGCTGAGCAGCAAAGAACAAACCTGGATTTGATTTTCCCACAGATCTGCCGGTGCGAGGAGTGGTCTCCAGCACCCAGCGCTTTGGCACAGTGACTATGTTGGCACAGATCCAAATCGAACCCCCCCACCCCCCACCCCTTTTCCCAGGGCCCCGAGAGTGTAGTACATTACACAAAATCCCACTTCCCATTCCTCTCAAACCTTCACACTCCTGCTCCCCTCCTCTTATGCACCCTGAAAAAGAGGATGACTTTTTCCATCTCCTTTAATTTTCCCATAATTCCCCAGAGTACTATCTCTTTTTTTTAACATGAAATTTAATGAAATGTTCTAATCAAAACTAAGAACTGTTAAGAAATCTTAAAAGGATTTTCCAATTTAAAAGATATATCCGCTATGTCACTAGAGAAAACTATGAAACCCAGCTACCAAAACACACGGGGAAAAATGCAGAGCCCTTTCACTGTTAAAGGGATTTAAAGGGAATAGCTCCCTATTCACACCCTGAGGTTATAAATATGAACCCTCATTCTGCAAAAAGCCTGGCTTGTTTGCGCCACAGTTCTCAGCACTGCATTGAGGGGAAGTATTCACAGGCGTGTACGTGTCTGGGTAACATGTAATGACATTATTCTCACCAGGGTGACCCCTCATTGTCACCGCGCTTTCTTCTCTCCAGCTCGTGAAATTGACATAAGCTTTACAAACATTCCAGGCATTTTTTTCTCAAGGCCGGCTTTCTATGGGAGGCCTTTCATAGAGAAACCCTCCAGCAAGAGCAGCACCACCTAGTGACGATGTAAATGCACACCATCCTTTGCTCTCTGCTCAAAAACAAGGTGGTGTCCTTCCAGAAGAGAGTTTGTGTTTTTCTACGTTGGGGAAAGCATTTATTAAAGTTTCGCTCTTTCGCTTTGGCTCAATTCTCAAACGAGATTTTTTGTTTTTAAAATTAAGCACAAATCTGTAAACAATTTAGTTCACGTCAGATTAGAACATCTCATTCTTTGCAAAAGGGTACGGGGAAGTACATTTCTCCAAAAATCTGCAAAGAAATCCCATTTTTTAAGTGTCACTGGTCCAAACTGATTTTGAGCCACAAGCAAAATGGTCCATTCAATTATTAAAGTGGGTCAATGGTTTTGACCATTAAATATTGCATGATGATGAAACTTTGTAGTTCTGAAATAAATTGCAGTAGAAGACATGCTTCAGATTGGTCCGGCTTAGTGAAGAGCTGTATTAGCACTACTGGAACGCCCCGCCTCCTGTTTCCCATGCAGGCTGCAGAAATGTGAGATCTCCTTTTCATACCTGCAGGTATTAAAGCTCAATATAACGCTTGACTCATATCATATATACGTACACATGAAGGGACATCCTGACCTGCACAGCTGTTTGTCGATGTAATCCTGCAGCTCTGATACCTGCGCCTCTGCAGCTGTTGCTCTGGTGATGAGGAGGGCACGTTCCTTCTCCAAGCTCACCTGTATGAAAAGAGGAAATCTTTACATGATTGGGTATTTTTATAAAGCCGGGGTGATTACAATTTGACAATAAGAATTGTGAAGGGTGAGAGGATTTGTGTTTACTAATGTGAGGTCTATAATCTGCTTCAGCTGTTTCCGTACATCGGACCAGGATTCCTTGCATGTCATCTGCAGTTTTGCCGGCCTGATAAAGTTACATTTTTCATGATTTTTTTTTTCTTTTTCTTTCATAACACAGTCCACAGCTGACCACACTTGTCATCGCATCAGAAACAAAACTGACACTCGCTCCTGAATGCATGGATCATTTATAACAGGCACTTTGAGGACAGTCACCTGGGAGACAACAGTCAGGGTGAAGGTTTTTCAATCACAATACAGACAAATGAATGAGGAGTGGAGACTTGGTTTTAAAATGATATCTTCATTTAAAAAGCAGATTCAAATGAAGAGCATTCCTTCTTCCCAAAGGAACTTGTATTGAGGATGAGAAATATAATTTTTTCACTGTTTCATATTTTGAGCTTATCAGCATTTGCAAAGGCTTTGATGAATGTCTCTGTCATGTTTGTGAGGTGAATGTGAAGCTTTTACCAGTTTGCAGTTCAGAGACAGATATAATAGCTTTGCATGTTGACTGAAACACAGAACAACAGACAACCTGTAACTGGATGAAAGTAACAAAATCGACAACCAGCATCACTAAAGCAAGTAATGAGAAAGTGTTTTTGCTGGTTTGAATTTTAAAAAAATCTTTAAAATCCCATTTTAATTAAGTATAAACTGGCAACTCCCTTCAATTAGTCACTATGTCTACCACCCAGTTTTCAAACAGCAGGACATACTTTTTGAAGTCTTTTTTTTTTCATTACTCACAAAACAATCTCTGTGTGATTGTATAATAAAAACACTGACACAATGGGAGAATCCCTGCCGACCAAAAACAAAACAATGAACAGACGAAACAAAAGCAGATCAAGCCACATCAAAGCAACCTTATTCTTTAGCTCTACCTGCTCCTGGGGCGCCTGCAGCCTCGCCTTGTCCTGACTCAGCTGCTGAAGCTCCTTCTCCGTTTCGTCTCTGAGCTCAGCAGGCTCCAGACTGAAGTGGGCTTCTGGGGGTCCAGGGTCAAGACCGCTATCGGGTTTGAGCATGATCCTCTCCCTCTGAATGCTAGAGATCACAGTGTATAAACGTGACCCATTACTCCTTTTGAATTGACTTGGTATTTGCTATTGACAGCAGTCTCTCCGTCCTAGTTTATTCAAACTACAAATGACAAAGTCAGTGGAGGAAATCAAAAGAAATCTAAAATGTATGAACTGCTGTATATGCGTGTAGAGTGGATTTAGAGTAAGAACCTTCAGAGAATTTCCTTTAACTTTTCTAAGCACTTGTATAGAAACAAGGCGCCTGCCATGTGTCTAAACAAAGTCAAACTAAAAGCAAGTCTCACCTGTACGCAATAAACAGAGCATGATGAGTTTTAGTTATATTCTGCAGTCTTTTCTTGAAGGAGCGGGCAGCAGAGGCGAGCTGTTCCTCCCTGACCCTGTGAGATGACCGGACATCCTGCAGCATGCTGTCTACAAAGGCCCTCATCTTAGCAGGCTCAGCACGGTTTTTACCTTCCCCAAGGCCATCGATGTATTCCTTCATGAATGGAACATTGATACATTTTGTGTTAGAGACTATCTGACCTTTAGTTTCTCAGTATAAAATGAAGAATCAGGTTATCAGTGAGTACAGCAATACACTGATATGGTGCATTGCTGGAAGCCCAAAAATGGACTGAAGATATAATTAAATATATTTTGTTGTCCCCAAAGGGACATTTGTCTTGGAGACTGTCTTGCAGAGAAATAAAAATACACAAATTGAAAACACAAAACATGTAAAAATGCCACATACAAAAAGAGCAGTGACATGTTTCACAGCGTTTGTCACATGCTACATTACCAGTTATTGAGAATATTAATGGATCTGCATAAATGATTATTTAAAGCAGCTCAGTCTGGTGTGAGAAACCCTGAAACACCTGTGATTTTCATAGGCTGACATGGATTGATTGATTATGTATATATAAGAAATATGACTGATATTATTCTTGCAGCTAGAACACTCTGTTACGCTGAATAAGAAGAAGAATGGATTTTGTGTACGATATTATTTAGAAATCAACAACAGAGCTGAAGGATGTAACTCAACAAGCATCGAGTCAGAATTTTAATTTGTTTTCCAAATGGACATAGCGAGGCTTTAAAGTCAAAGTGACTTCTTTTTAAACATAAAGTGGAGATAAAAAATAAACAAGATGAAGCAGTAAAAAGAGGGGGAAGCTTTTTTGTGAACATATGATATCAGGAGGAGTTTCTGCTAACATAAGCTAAGCTTGTTTTTTAATGTTAGCAGTCATATAGCTGTTCCTGTTCCTGCAGCTGTAAAGTCTATTTATGGATGTCACAAGTATCAAGGGGATCAGCAAAGGCTCATGTGAAGGAAGCAGAATCTGTATTGGGAAAGAAAAAGAGCTATCAACAATACTGGATTAAAGATATGCTTGTGTTCGTGCTAAAACTCACAGCTAAGTCCTGCAAATAGCACACAAGCCTGGCACGGTATTCCTCATTCAGCTCTTTGACTTGTAGCTGCAGCTTCGAGTTCTCTTCCTCTACTTCTTTCACTTGGCTGTGAGAGACCATCAGGGCCTGGGTAAGAAAAAAACATGATACACGTTTCAAAAATTGTACTCTTCTACTGGAATATCTGAACATTAAAAAATGATCAAAGAAAGAAGCTATATATAAAAATGGGATATTTCCTGCTCACCGCACTCTGCTCAGACAGTTTGTGTTGGCTGGTACGGATCACTCGCTTGTTCTCCTGCTGCTCTTTACCCATTGCTACCCTAATAACCAAAAACAGACACGACCACAAGAGAAGTGACCAAAACCCACAGTTAGCCACATCACAGAGTGAAAGCAAAGAGACCACATGACACACACAGCGGCAGGCAAAAACAAAGCTGAAGACTAACATCAAAGAAGAGGATGCATGTGGGACATAATGTGCATCCTGACATGGGTCTGGCTGTTTGATGACAGGAAATGAAGAGATAATGTTTCAACTTTTTTTTTTACTTCAAGTACAACAGAAGTAAATGACAAACATTGCCCTCACACTTTCTCCTCCAGTTTCGTCTGCTGCTCCTCGTAGCTCTTCCTCATTTTCTCCAGCATGTCTTTGATCTCATCTTGGTTTCCAAGCAGCTACGTGAGAGCAGATTAAAAAAAAAGTCACATCTTGTACTGAAACCTGACCAACATATATGTTGGCTTTTACCCCAAAGAAAGAGAGACAAAAATACCTACAGTTTTTTCCATCGTTTTCTGCTCCTCGTTCAGAGCTGCCAGATCCTCGAGCTGTTAACGCAATGTTCTGCATTTAAGATTTTTCCAAACTTTTATTTTGTCACCATGAATGCATTCAAATTTGGGAGGGATGAGTTTAAAGTTTAACATAAAAACATGGTGGACACATTTGTCTTTAGTACCTGATATTAGAGTAAATCCAGACTCAATGGAATGTTTTGTGCAAAGTGGTGTGCATCTAAGGAGGCAAGATATGATCATGACAAAACATTTGTTTTGCCTTTATATCAATGCTACGTGTAGTTAGGTGTATTCAAAGTGTCAACAAATGAGTGGGAAAGAACAAACTGGTGAGCAGAGAGGAGTATGAAACAGCTTCAATAGGTGAATGAAGATATTAATAACATCATGCCTGCTTGCCCACTCATAGTTAATCCTGACATAAGGAAATGTTACTAAGGGGATAGCAGGAAAAAGTGAGGGTGAAAAGTCATTCACACATGCTGCTCACCATGAAAACTGAAAGAGTTTTGTGCATGTGCTAAAACAGCCTAACATAACTGCTACAACTACAAACAAGTCTGCAAAAACTATGGAGTGACTGCAATGTAAGCTAGGAACAAACACTGTCTCACCTTGACTCTGTTATGTGAAATGCGGCTGATCAATGCCCGCACCCGGTCCAGTTCTCCATGCAGGCCTTGGGTGGTGGTCTTCACATTCTGCTGCTGTTCCTCAAGCTGCCTGCGGAGGGCGTCCTGGGCCCGAGCCAGGGCCAGCAGCTCAGCACTCAGCTCTTCACTCTGAGCGAGCTCTTTATGATGGGCCTCAGTCAGAGCGAGGTAGTTCTTCTTCAGTGCAGCATGAACCTCAGTCAGTTCTTTGCCACCGTCTTCTCCAGCTCTCAGACGAGCCTCCGCTGAATGGAGTTCCCTGAGCAACTTGTCTCGCTCCATCTCAAGCTCTGTAATCACACCAGCCTGGTCCAATATCTGACAAGAGGAAAGAGAAGGGAAGCACAGACAGCCTCACATGAATGTGTAAATAGTTTCCTGGTATAATCTTATATTAACCCTAAAATAAACATTTCCCCCTTTCAGAATTCTTCTTACCTTAAATCCTCTATGTTAGACAAGTCATATTTGAGAAAGAGGGCTGGATAAGTTTATTATAAATCCCCCCCCCCCAATAAGTTTCAGTTTGAGTGTGCTCTTGAACTGAGTAACTTTTTACACATTTGTTCCTTAAAATACATGTTTTATTGTGCATTTTCTATTTTGCATTCAGCGTGCTGTGAAACTGCTATTTCAAATAATAAACATCCTACATAAATCAAATCAAAAGTGTCAATTATATAAAGCACCTGATTTTTCAGCTGAAATGCCTCTTCCTCAAACTTCTCTCTGATCTTGTTTGTCTGAAGTTTCTCCTCAACAAGCTCCTTAGAGATCTTAATGATGAGAAGGGGAAAATAATAATGTTTAGCATTTCTAATTAACTTATGAGTCCTTCTGAACGTGATTCATGTTTCTACCTTCAGTTTGTCCTCTTCACTCTGTACCAGCCTGCCGGACAGATCTGTATTTGAGTTGGCCAGGCAGCACAGTCTGCTCTCCAGGTAGCCCACTTTAGTAAAGAGGCGTTCATTTTTGTCCCGCAGCCGCATCTACAATAAACAGCAACCATTTGTTATCATCATTCACATTGTAACCCATGTGGCTTAACGTAGCCTGCAAACACACATTTGTTTCTGTTTCCTTTAGAAATCAACCATCCTAACTAACTAAAAATGTAATTGTCATTGACAATCTCTGAATATAGACTGACCAGCAATCATTACTTACATTTTCTTCTGTAACAGCCTGAAGTCGCTCCTGAAGTTCATCTGAAGTTTTCTGCTGGTTTTGTGGATCCATCTTTGTTCACTGTTAACTACCTCTTCAGACTCACTGTATCCACCAACAGTATGTTACCATAGCTCCACAACACACGGATTATGAATTGGACCGTTTTCTACAACACGTCATGTCATGCAAATTATAACAAACGTTTAAATTATATATTTTTTAAAAATAGCACTAATTATGCCGCAGCAAGTATTTTTCATAGGTAAGTATCCTTTCATGATTTTTTAGATTCCTCACTAATTTTAATGTTAAACATGTAGATTAAATCCATGTTTTGCCTCGTTTAAATCATGTGATAAATCTTGTGGTCGAAAACTTCCTCAGTTCAGAGTTAAACATTATTTAGCATCAAAATAATACATCCGACACGAGCAGACAGTTAGTAAATTACATAGACAATGGCGCCCTCTTGTGGCTCATCTTTCTAAGGAAGACTGTATTGCTGAGCCGACATACGGCGTTGTAGTCCACGGGATACAGTGGGGATTGTCTAAACTAAGAATTAAATAAAACTGGAGTAACTCGACTAGAAACATTTCATGTTTGGTTTGTTTCATTTTATAACAGGCGAATGTAAGAAAAACACAACTAATATAAAACCTTTCACGCCACAAGAGGAAATATAAATATATTTTTTTTATTAAGCTACTTTGTAATGTATAGAAACAATACATTGAAACAAAGAAGAATTCACAACATGATGTGCTAAGTAAAAAAGAAAATTACTCACAAGTTATCAAAAATAGCTGCAAAATGCTTTACACAGGTACCTTTTACTGATTGAATATTAAAAATACATTGTATCAAATGTAAACCAAATTTGAATAATTCAGGACGTACTCAACACCGATAGCCAAAAATAGATCTGCTCAAAGGCAATAATGACCTGTATTAAATGATCTGAAGTGTCAATCCAGGATTAAAGTGAATTGAACAACTTTTCAGGTCAAATGTCTGAACTGTAAGGTTTTAAATAATCTCAGGTGGACTTGCAGTTTTCACTCTGAGATTCTTTTATTGTGGTTTCACAGTGATCATTCAGTCCGTGACAATGTAGTGCATCCTACAACAAAACTACTGTGCTCATTTTTACCAACTGAACTTCTGTTAGTATCTCCAACAAACCTCCTGTTGCTGTTTTTCACAGAACCTACCACACAGTCATTCCCATCTGTCAAAGTGAAGACTTTGACAATTAAAATATATGAAAATATATTATATTGTTTAAAAAACATATAGAAAAAAAAGGGAAGACTATATTTAGGATAAGTTTAAGTCCTCTTCCACTTCGTCTTCCTCCTTCATTTTGTAGTTGTTGTCTCCTTGATCCATGGGTACGCCCTGCTCTTTTTGCAGGGCCTTCAGACTGGCTTGGCTGATATAGTACCTGACATTCTGTCCTGGCAGAAGCCTCTGGAGCTCCTCAAGTCTACGGTAAGCCTGGAGTAGAAAAATAAGAAGAGTGGAATAATTATTTATCCAAGTTAGTTTTTAGAGTTTTAAACCTTGAGATGTAAACAAGAACCCTCGGAAAAAGTCACCAATTGGAAGTTGCCCTGCCGAATGTGGTGGTCGACCAGAAAGCCAAATGCATCTCCGATCCTGACAGCAGGGTCCAACTCTGGCTCCTCCAGCAGGGCTTCACATAAGCGCACTGCCTCACCAGCATCCTCTGTGTACAACCTGCAGACAGGACACAAGTTTCATAACTAAAGATGAAGACCAAAACCAAACATTAACAAAACTCTTAAAACAGAAAAAGAAAGGGACCTTGAAAAAAGAATGAAGAACAAATAGAAGTCCTATTCTCACCTGCGTGCATGGACAAACTTCTTGATAAGAGTGACTTTATGCTGCAGGTCCGCCAGCCTTACTTCATGTTGTCCAGGCTCCTTTATTTTAGAGAGGCACTTAAACGCCTCGGTCAATGCATCCAGTGCCTTTTCATAGTTTTGGTATTCATCGATCTCCACCTTAACAATAGTCAGCAAAACGTCACTTAATAAAATGTGAATGAAAATATTTCCCCAAAGGATTCTATTAGATAACAAAATATGTTTTAAGGTTACATGTCTCTAAAACACACATGGGGTATTTTTATTAAAAAAAAGACTAACTCAACAATCACCCATACCAAGCAAAGGGAATATTGATGTTATTTTTAATGAACTAGTGATAGACCTGGGCACATGCTTCATAGAAGCCAGCGAGCAGGTCGGGTGCCCTCCCTTTTGTGTAGAAACCAATGATTGTCCTCAAGATCTCAGGATTTTTCTGCCAGTCCAGAGACTGGAGGTAGTTGGCAGCCATGATGAAAAGCTCCTTCTGACGACAAACGTTGGCAAAGTATACAATCTTCTCTGTGTCGCCTGACTTGAGAAGTGCTTTCATGGCCTGTTGGAAGGATAGATATATATTTAACTTTCAGTCAAACCAGGAGTTTAAATCCTTCTCTCCCAGATAACAGATTCCACTTCTCAGTTTTACCTTCAGCCTGTTTCCTGCCTGTGTGTATTTCTTGGTGGCCAGGTGATAGTTGCCCTGACGCATACAGCAGTCAGCGATCCTCTCCAGCAGCTCCTTTCTGGCTTCATCAGATAGATCTTTAGAATCAATGACCGTCATCCTTTCTGCCAGCTCATCTGTGATGGTCAAGTTCTGGCTCACACACACCTCCAGGGCCTGTTGGTACTTTATTTCAGAACAAATAAAGGCACACACTGCTTAGTATGTACATATGAGCTGATGGTCCACACGGAGGTAATGTCATGTAAGAATTTACTACCTGTTTGGCTGCTACCAGTAACTCCACAGCTTTATCATACTGGGAGTGTGTGATGAAGAAGTCAGAGCAGCGTGAGAGGAGGGCCGGGTCTGAGGCCTCATTCAGATCCTCAGCGATTTGTTGAAGTGCAGAGAACTGTTGGGTGGAAAAAGCCAACTCCAGAGCTTTGGAGACATATCCAGCCTGCATTGAGACAAAAGCTCAGTTTAAATATGTGATGCAATACTGCCCCCTTGTGGCCTGACGCATGCGTGGTTCAGAAACAGCAGGCACTTGAGAGAGACCTTGTGGTAGAGGGCGACCGCTCGATCCATATGGGTGCCTTTCTCCTCGTAGTAACAGGCGGCCTCCATCATGTCTTCTGGGTTACTTAGCAGAGCCAGATTCATCAGCTGGTCGTCCAAACCACTCTCCTGTAAAGGCACAAAACAAACATCAACAACACACACAAAAAAGACAAAGGAATAAAAATGACTAAACAATGACTGAACAAAGTAAAAATGACTGAACAAAGTTCCATGGTAGGCATAAATCACTCTAGCCAAGGTGTATTACACTATAAAAGTAAACATTGTTTGTACATATTGAAAACGATTTCATACCAGGGATGAGCAAAAAAGTACAGACGGAAGCATTTTACCTTACAAAGTCGTATGGCGTTGTTGTAGGCCTGTGCTCTTGTGTAGAAGTGGACGGCCTGTTTGATGTCATCGTGGCCCTCGTAGTGTCTGGCCAGATGGTAAGACGCTGCCCTGTCTCCTGTGTCATTGGCTATCTCAGAGGCCTGTTGTCATGAAATGCTATTGCTATTATTTCTGTTTGTACATTACTGCAATACGAACCTGCAGCCCATTTACAAATAACAAAGTTAAATCAAAAGAAGTCACCACACTCAAAGAGACTAAGTCACCTTCTGAATGTTACCCATGTAGCAGTGGACTCGAACCAAAGAGAGGTAATCCTGGGCACATTCATAGAAACGCAGCGCTGAGTCCATGTCTGACTGACTCTCCAGGTACTGTGCCCACCACTTGTAGATATTCCTGGAGGAATAATGGGACATGTATTTTCATATAGCCTTGATATAGATACTTATAGAATGCTCTCAACACTTGTGGACCTCACTATAATAAGTTAGCAATGTATAATCATTTTACATGTTCTTGAATGAAGTCAGAGGTACTTCTGCAAAATCATAAAACTGGTGCACATTTCATTTAAGCTCCACAATTCTGTTTCCTTCAGAATGGGTTTCAGTCTCAATAGTTAGACCAACTGTTCTGTTATGTTAAAGGTAAGAGAGTCATACTTTGATTCTTAATTTTTAGTCCCAAGAAACACTCGGCTTACTTGTCTCTCATTTTGTTGACATAGATCTCCAGAGATCCTGTGTCATCCTGGAGCATTCTGGGAACTTCAACCCTGTGTGTGTCTGAGTTCTCGTAGCTGTAACATAAAAGGTCGACAATCAAATTCTGTTTCCATGTGTCTCTTTGCCAACACACAGAAAGACACACGTTCTGTCATTCTTCAGTACTGTGACACTGTATCACTGTGACAACTGTCACAGACTGTGTCTTACTATGCGAGGGCGAGGGCTTTGTCACCCGTAGACTCCAGGTATTTGGCGTAATTGTAGTAGGTGGTCCGCAGGTGGATGCGATCTTGGTTTTCGGCTGTTTCCAGAGCGAGCTTCCACTGGCCAGAAGCCTGGTAGAAATTGTTCAGCAGGTCGTAGCGTTGACAGCTCTTGTACAGCTTTTCTGCATCTTCCTATTAGTGGACAGAAAATGATGATGGAAAGATAAATGTGTGGAAAGTTCCAATGTCTTTGTGTGGTACGATGCTTGAAACTAGAAGTGGATGTGTTATTAGTAATTTCAGGGTGTGCTATTATCTTTGAGTTTGGTAAAAGACATATTTAAATAGGATTTTTTTTTTTTTGTATGAATTGGAGGAATGCCTTTCTGTTTTTATCCTCTTATATTTTCTGTATAGCATCTTCTCCCTTGTCTGTTCTTTCTGCATCTTATCCTTCTCTATATGAAAATTAAAACACAAATAGTTGCTGATCAAATTGTGTCAATTGTCACTTCCACTTGGACGCTGAATAGCTTACCAGCATGCTGAGCTGAATGGCCAACATGGCCACTTGGGCCTCTGGCTCCGGTTCAGCCTCCGCCTCTTTTAGTGCTTTTGCTGCTCTGGCATTTCCCATATTCCCCAGACATACACGTGCCACATCCAGCCGACGGGTTTTCACACACATCCGTGCCATGTTTTCCCAAACTGCTTTGCTGCAGAGAAAAGAGAAAGGCTTGTTTGAGAGGGGGGAATGTGTAGCTCATTGCATTGGTATTGCATTATTTAAGAGAAATAACGATTCCAGATGTATCAGTCATTTTGTTTAGGTTGATATTTTCACAACAAGAACTTTTTCAAAAAGCTAATCACAGTGACACCTGTAGGTCTCACAGCACAGACCTAGTGTAAAGCAGAATTGTTTGAACGTTTCCTACTACTTTAAATAAAATCATCCCGCACAAAAAAAAACCCCACTCATTAAAGCACATTCATACAAGAATGTGCGCAGACCTTTAACTCAAAGGGAGAGGCCTGTTTTTCCTCCCTTTTCAATTTTTTTCTTTTGTCCCACTGACGTAAATCAACCCTTCTCCCCCCTTTTTTCTTCTGCAGCAATTCCAATTTTAAGATTCCACAGCCATCTGGTCTCTATTTGCGTCCCCTCCCTCCTCCGTGCTTTAGCTAATACAGATGTGAGCTGTTTATTAAAGTTAGGCAACAGGAAATACCCCAAATCTTTAGGGGCCGTGCTATAAGAAGCAGGCAGGGGGGGGGGGGGGTCCAGCCAAAATCTAACTCTATATGGTCACAGAAAACCAGCCCTGACATTGACAATGAAAGGTTTTAAAATGCTGGGACCAATAGAGCTCGCTGCTCACGGGGCGGCAAGATCTAGAGAGCCAGAAAAGGAAAGACAAGAGAAGGAACGGGTTTACATTTGGCCCCTCTTCCCATCCTCTTTTCCTCTCAGGAAACACATCCTGTTGCAGACTGACTCCAGTGGCCAATATGTTTGTTGCAGACGAGAGAGAGAGAGAGAGAGGAGTTCAGCAAACGCCCCCATGGCTCCAGACAAAAGAATACACAACAGTGACGTCCAAGAGGGGGGGTCTTTTGGACACTCTCTCACATGAACACACACATTTAAAGTGATCCTGAAGGAGGCGAGATGTCTTTTTGAAGCTCGCTACAGTTGCGAACTGATGTCAGGGACTATGACGAAGAGCAACTCCCCCACATTTCAACTCTGACCTTGAGGATTTGCAGATAGTGTGCGAGGGAGAGAGAGAGAGAGAGAGAGAGAGAGAGAGAGAGAGAGAGAGAGAGAGAGAGAGAGAGAGAGAGAGAGAGAGAGAGAGAGAGAGAGAGAGAGAGAGAGAGAGAGAGAGAGAGAGAGAGAGAGAGAGAGAGAGAGAGAGAGAGAGAGAGAGAGAGAGAGAGAGAGAGAGAGAGAGAGAGAGAGAGAGAGAGAGAGAGAGGGTGGGGGGTTTAAAAGAAACTCCTTATTCCAGCCAAGCAGCCTGTGAAACAGAGAATCTCGTCTTATTTCTGAGGATCTTGGTTTATCTGCAGCTGGACTTCTGCATCCACAGAAAATACAGCTGCAAACACAGAAGTGCACAGCAGGGCACTAGGAATAGGAGAAGATAAGAGGGAAGGGTGATCAAGCAAGGAGCAGTCTAAGAGTCAAGCTGCAGCCAGTCAGAGCCAGTGGAATGGAACCAGGTGCCATTTGGATTAATCCCAGCGTACCCGCGGTGCTGTCTGAGGAGGAGGGCTGAGGATCTGCTGCGACTACAACTCCTGAATGAGGATGAATGGAGATGTTCTTTAGCTAAGCCTCAAGACAACACTCTCGCTGATTCCACCTCTGTGTGAGACGGGACAACTTTCCCGAACAGCTGGAGGAGCAAGAGGTGGTGGTGGTGGCGGAGGAGGAGGAGGTGGAGGAGGAAAGAAGCCAGGGGGCCACAAGCGCTGCCGTTACTACGGCCGAGGCCCAGGGGTCTGAGGAGGAACACGAGGGAGGGGGAGAGGTGGCGGGTGTCAAGCGTCGCATGGCCGTGCAGAGGCTGGTGGCGGCGGCGGTGGCAGTGGCCCTGCTGTCCCTGGTCCTCAACAATGTTGCAGCCTTCACCCCCAGCTGGGTCCTGCAGGCGCTGGAGGACGGACGCAAGAGGAGTGTGGGGCTGTGGAGGATGTGCCCCACGGGTGGAGAAAGGGGCCGTGATGATCTGCAGGCTGGGAGAAGGGGGCAAGGGACTCAGAGGCAGTGTGAAGGCCTGGGATGGGGCTCTGAGTATGCAGGATACCAAGAGTCCCGCAGCACTGTCAAATGTAAGTGTTTGAGCTAGTGGCCATACAAGTAACTAACATAAGTGAATCATAGACTCCAGAAAGGTCCAAGTATCTGTGTCATGTAGTGTACAGTGTACAGTATTATTCTCTAAGGTGTATTCTATATTGGCTTATACTGTGCAGGATATTCTCCTATCACACTTCTTTTAATTCTCAATACAACAAAGTAAGGAAATAAAAAACAAGCACAACATTGAATCAGTTTCTAGTTGGACTTTTGTGTTGATTGATTATTATGCCAAAGATTTTCTCAAACAAAACCAGTACCTTACCATCTTGAGTGTTTTTCTGTATCAGTGTACGTTATTTTTCTTTACCATATAAAAACAAACATCACAGTCTTTCCACAGTACGTGACTTTAGTTGAAGTAAATATATTCTATGTAATGGTCAATAGAAGATCAACCCTCAACTCAAAGGTTTAACATTAAACACATTTACTTCATCCATCTATTACATCTAACTAGTTTAATGCAGGTCTGTTACACACTCTAAATCATTCTCACGTCATCAATCATTAAGTGTTATCTATTTTAAAAACAAAATGCGTCTTCTCTTTCTGGGGACAAAGTCTGAGTATAAACCTTATCTCATGTTTGTGTTGTAGTGCATGTATGAGCTTTGCTAAATTAAGCTCCATTGAGGAATTTTCATTCAAGAACAAGCCTGGGAAACGTTCCAGTGACCACCTTCAGTAGGCACAATGGGCGGCACTGCCTACCAGCGCGAGAAAAATGATTACCATTCATGATGGAATCAGTATGCGCTTGTTACAAATGCAGGAGAAGCGAGTTCCTCCTTGGTCGTCATGTAGCACTGCGTCATTCAGATGATTTTCATTTCAAGATCAAGACCTCCACTTCAGACCTCACTGTTCCTGTTCTGTTCCTCACAGTGCAGTTTGACATGATGCGAGCGTGTAACCTGATGGCGACGGTGGCCCTGACTGTCGGTCAGCTGATCTTCCTGCTGGGCCTGATTGAGCTGCCCTTCATCACACAGGAATCTCAGTGGTGGGAGGAGGCCATTGCTGCACTCTTCCAGCTATCTAGTGAGTATCAATGTTTGCTGGGGGTTTTTTTTTTTTGCATCAGGAAAAAGTCAGAGAGAAAAATTTCTCTCTTAAAAAAACAGTCTGTATCCAAAATCTATGAACAGAATCACATTTTTACATTGGAAAGAGAGATTTCTGATGTGGAAGGAAAACTTTGAATGCTCTTACATGGCGAACAACAATGGTGAATAAAGTCACTGGGAAGGGAATAGATAAGCTGATAGAACCACACTGATGTGTTATCATCTGCAAATACTGTCGGGACTTGTTTGAATAGGTGCTGTCAGAATCAGAATCAGAAAGACTTTATTAATCCCAGGGGGAAACTCGGCTATGTTACTACATGTATTAATGGGAAATAGAACAAGAAGTGGATGATGGTTTGCTCAAACACACAGCAGTGTTTAGAGTGGTGTGAAAAAGAATTAAATAAACCAAAGGAACCATCAGCCTAACCAAACTCTTAAGGCAGGGGAAGCCAGGAACAAGGACTATCCTTGTGAGGGAGAGTTTTAGTCATGAAGACCAATTCATCACAATGAAGATCCGGCTGCTGTGGCCTGTCACGAGTAGCCACAATGAAACGTGTTGTGCTGCAATGTTGGTCCAAGCCGTTTTGGTATCACTGTGGCAGAGCAGCCTGGAGGGGGGTCTGCTCCGGGTCTAAATTTAGTCCTAGCCCAGGATCTCTGGGACTGAGCTGCAGCGAGCCAGGGAGCGACTGTCGGGCGCCAGGATATCCCTGCTCAGGACGAGGAAATGTCTGTGACTACCTGTTATGCAAACCCTCGAGCTGAAGAAGGAAAAAGAAGGGAGGGGGAATGGACAGATTCAACGGGGACTGAGTGTTTGTGTGCGCAATGGCAGGAGGGATTTTATGAATGTCAGTGTGTGTGTTCTGACAGAGACATGTCCAGGGTGGGAGTTGGCTCCGTCTAGATTAAATTCTTTAGATTTTAAGTCTGCGTTTTATAAAATGTGGAAGAGCAGCAGCAAAGAAAGACTCAGGGAGGAGGGCTGTTATCTGAAGACCTCTGTTGGGGATTGAGCGTTTTCCAAAATAAGACAACGCCAGCCAAACCTCAGTGACATCACTCACCCTGATCTATAAAGACAATGGGAGAATAAGAAGACGTCACATCCCATGAATCATTAGCACCAACATTTACAGCTCTTGTGATATTGTTGGCCAGTGACGATCTGAAGGACCGAGTTCATCACTGACTAACATTATCAAACCAGCTCTAAATATCCACCACACACGTTGGCGCTTATGACTCACAGGATGGGAGATTTGTTTCATGATCTAAAAGATTGTGTTCACAGTTATTTGGTTGAGTAACAATAGTGTCAAAAAGCTATAAATAGAACACACCTTTTTCCCTGACTTCTAATTACAGAAGAGCTCTCTGGAAAAATGGGCTCCGAAGCTGCTGAGTAATAAGGTGACAAGTATCCTGGGGATGTTTCGACGCCAAAATAGAAATACCAGAAGGCATTATGTGTTGTGTTGGTCAGTGCTGTTACTTTGAAGTATTTATCTTACTTTTGAAAAACTCCTCACAAGTATTCCAACCCTTTAACCGGCTCAGTTTCTAGGCTTCATAATGATTTTTATCAGATGGTCTTGAGCAGATAAATCTGAGTCTGCATGGAAGTGTGACGGTATGTGGCTCTTTAAACAAAGTGTATTCACACTATAAACTTGGTAGCGATTTTGATTACAATAAAAGTGAGTTTTTTTTCTACGTATGATCAAAGCTCTACAAACATGAAATGCTCAGAGAGTATACCATCACAATGAACGTGATTTGTCCCATGATAACATGAAAACGTGGAGAGTGATTACGAATCCTTCACGAGACATGCGTGTACATGGAAGTAATCAGAACAAAAGGTGGGAAAATAATGGACTCAAACTATGAACAGCTTTACAATAATGCTGATGGAGTTTAGCACACATTGTCAGGGAACCATGTTTTTTTTTCTCTTTACTTCCATTAAGTTTATAATGGGATGGTGACAAAAATGTTGGCCTTCCTGTTGCTCTTTTTGAGAAGCAGTAAGGTAAGACTAAAAGTAAGTGTGATTCAGGTTTTGGAAACCTTCACCAACTTTCATGAGAATTTACTGAACAGCTGTTTATCAGTCTGGGCCGAAGTCAGTTTCTAATCGACCAAGACACAATGCTCGTGTCTCTAATAACAATGCAAGCTTCCAATACTTGAGTCCTTGATTTGACCTTCAAATAAATCTTTTTAGAGTTTTGGATTAGTGTTTGGATAAAGCCAGCCTTGGGATGTTATTTTCAACTTCTGAGAAATGAACTGGCTGATACGCATCATCAGATTTCTTTAAAGGAATGTTGGTTTGTTAATTCATTAAAGCTAAATTAAAAACAAAGAGCATCTTTATCTGGTTTTAAATTTAGTTAAGGCTCTTACCATTTCATAATCTCTTCCCCATTCCTACTTTAGACCTCTGCTGCAAAGTCAGTGACTGAGCTTCAGCTCTCAGTGAATTGAGATATTTTTACCCATCACCCTCTTTTCTCAGGAATGTTTTCATTTCCAGAGGGGCCAAAATGCTCAGCTATTACAATCAGACTGTGGAAAAACGATATCTGGTTCCATTCAGTGATATCTCAGTGCTGTTGCCAGGTCCAGGCTTAAAGCACTATATTGTTAATTTCAAGCTCAGAGGTGTCCATGGAATGTGTTTTCTGAATGGACACAGCCTTAATATGTCAAAGGTCATGACTGCAGGTCAAGCTTATCTGCTTTTCATTTTGAAGACTTCCAACAAAGTGGCCCAAGTCGGATGTCTTCATCTTTGTTCTTGGTAAAAAAAAAAAAAAGGGAGTGATAAAGGTTTGAGCGAGACAACCAGACAGATTAGTCCCTCAATCAATTCTGTCCTCCATAAAAATAAACTAAGAACAGCAGCTAAATGGATTTCCAAGACCTGGACTCAAGATAAGACATGTTTAGATTTCTCAGCGACAGATCATGTCAAATGTTCAGCAAATATATTAACCTCGAAGCTAAGGGCGTGGAGAGTGGGGAAGGAAGGAAGGATGGAAAGAGGAAGACGGGGAAGGAAGCTTTGAGAGATAAGTGTTTGCCAAAAAAGAGGTTCACACAGCCCACCCAGGCTGGAACCTGGACAGGAGATTATTCATTTTCTTGGGTCAGGAGCCAGACAGGTTGAACATGAAGAGATCAAGCAAACAGTTGCATTCTTATTGAGTACAGGCACGCAATGATACACAAATACAGTTATTCACATCCTCACTCAAAACAATGACAACAATATTAAGGGACAAGTAAAGAAAGGCATTCTTAAGAACTGGCTCCTTGGAGCTGCCGCAGATTTCAGTAAATACTCTGAGTCACATCCTCAGGCACCAACATCCATATATTAAAGAGTCATTTAGGTCCCAACACCTCTGTGGATGGGCACTTTTCATTTAACAAATGAAATGTGGATTCTTAAAAGCGAACAGTCAGCTTTCTTACAGATCCTTAATGGAAGCTTTTCACTGCAGAAAAAGTCGATAAAAACAAACTCGAGATCAAAGAAACAGCATGAAATCGAAGGCCGGGCCTTTCTTCCTCGCAGGCAAACAGGAGTTCCTCATCGCGTGAGTTACACGGCTGTGAATCAAAGAAATCAGGAGATAAAACATCTCAAAGCCTTTTTCTTTTCTTCCAAGACTATATTCATGCTCTGATATTTTTAAGCTATTGAGAACTTTGATCTTCAGATCTCAGAAGTTCCTCCTTGGAGGAAACAGATTTTCAATTTCAAAGGACCCACACGGAGCTCCTGCTGAACTGTGAAGTTCAGGGATGAATGTCTCAACGAGGCCATGTGAGATTGAAAACAAAAAAAAAAAAAAACCACAGTCACATTATTTCAGATGATCCCTTTCATTAAGGTGTGGCTTTTTGAATATCTACAAAATTGTAAAGTAGAAAAACACATTTTAAGAGTGCTGGAAGAACAGCTCTTTTAAGTTAGTTGAGTTAGTTGAGCTCGGCTGAAACATGCAGCGTGTTTGTAAATGTAAACCTGCGTACTGATTGGTTGGTTCACAGTCATCCAGCACTACTATTAGATGGATCACGTTGCACTTTGTACAGACATTCAGGATCCCCAGAAGAGGAATCTTACAGATTTTGGTTGATCCATCAACTTCTCACAGGTTCACAATGTTTTGTTCTGAGTAATATGTGTAAACATTTGCTGGTGGATTCTCATCAATTTTAACAACTTTGGTCATGTCTCAACTTTTTGTTTTGTGCTGGAATCAAAACAAAATGTTCCTCGGCTTTGGCCTTGATCATTTTTACCAAATGATGTTGTGTTGGGGTCTAACACAGCATGCTAAAAAAACAGAGAAAATATGATCCGTGTCTTAGCATGAGCATTGACGTTGTGAGACAGTAAGAGTTTGGATGTTAGGAAGGGAAGTAGATCATTCTGACATGTTTATCAGATTCACTTATCGTCCCTCTCTGTTCTTTCCTTCAGGTTTTGTGCTTGTGATCGGACTTGTGACCTTCTACAGGATCGGGCCATACACACATCTGTCTTACTCCTGCTACCTGGATATAGCTGCTTGCCTGCTGGCCACATTGGCTGCAGCCATGCTCATATGGAACATTTTACATCGTCGTGATGACTGCCTCGCACCTCGGGTTATAATCATCAGCCGCTCGCTGGCATCGCCTTTTCACCCTCGATTAGACAATGACTATGTGGAGTCGCCATGTTGAGTCCCGCCAATTCACCAGCCAAGAAAATAGCGTTGGACATCATGTGACTCACAAGAGACGAGGACATTCCCGTTGCTCTCCAACAGCTGGGCTAACATGAACCTGCTATTGTAAAATGTATGACATAAATCGAGATTACAGAATTGATTTGCTGCTTAGTGCACAGTTTAACTCAATGTTTGTATGGAGCAGCCCCTCAAATACATGCATGTTCAACCCTGTGCTGTTTCATTTAGCTATGGGGAGGTAAGCTAATGGTTAGCTGAATCCTGAATCTGGACTCAGACTGTCTATGAAACCCCCGACGACTGAAAAGATCAAGCTGGAACTTGACTCGTTGTGTTAGACGTGCACTTAATGAATGGCTTCCTGCCAGATTATAAATTGGAAATTACAAATGTTTTTAAACGTTATAACAGATTACCTCACAAGTTTGATATATTACTATTAAAGACATATGTTATAAGTAAGAAGGTAAACTAACAAGGTAAAGGTCAATGAGTCAAACTTTTAAAGATCAGGGAACATTTAAAGATTCAAATCATGCTGTGGCAATAAATACTATGATATTAAAACAGCTTTCCAATTCATAACAAGATGAAATGTTGATTATTTTCGTTTGAATTTAATGGTTAGAAATGAGTGGACACTGTACTGCATCTTGAGATGGCATTCATTGTTAGTGCTGCTTTGAAACAGTAAACCCTGCTTGCTTCTTGTGGTACAGAATGTATACTTAGATTCATATTTTTATAAGAAAAGTGCTCTTATTAGTATTAGTATTATAATTGTGACCATATCATATTCTGTAAAAAAAACCTCCAGGCTATCTGTGGTGGTCTGCCACATTTGCCAAACATAGGGGCATTTTTAAAGAACAATAATAATATGTCATTCATTCAATAGATTTTATATATTCAAACAAAGGGGGTTGCTGTTGTTGTTTCTGCTGTTTTCGTTCCCAACACCACAACAACAAATGGACAACAGAACTCCATTAAAAACCATTGAAAATGTTTCTCATGGAAGGACTTCTTTTGTGGTATCACTAATGAATTAAAGGGATACTCTGTGCTTCGCCCTCGGTTCTGCTAGAGTAACCATGCAGCAACATGCAGCCGAGAGGATGTAAAAATCCAGCAATAAGTGTTTTTCCACAAACAATATGTAACTTTTTTCATTATTGCTGGCATCTCGGTAATATTTGGGATCAGCTTCTACTTGAGACTAAGCATTTGAATCCTTATCAGAGAGAACAATAAAATACTTTTGAAACGACTCTAAAACAGAGCTGAACCATTTGTGTTTTGTTTCAGTGGTTGTATTCTAAACCTTTAAGTTACTGTGCTATATGAGATTTGTTACATCTCCTCAATCCGACTCCCAAACATTCGTATCCAGAGTTCTTTATCACTGAGTGCAGTAGTAGTTCATTTACAAATGGCTTACACTCAGATGGGGGACATGGGAGTGTCACATGAACAACAGCCAGCAGAGATGACTGAATATCATCCATCGGTCTCTGCTTCACCTCTGAACATTTCCTCGGGTGGTGCTGATGGAAAGGGGGAGTTTGGCTTTTAGAAAGCAGATGCAGTGGCAGACAGACGGCACATGAAGGCTTGCATTCATGCGAACAGATAACCCAGCAGCATGTCACCTTAAGTCAAGGACAACATGAATGAGAGGAAGCCGCACAGTCTGCACTGAATAAAGACATTCCAAGCTGTATCTGACGGGCGGCTTTGAGTGTCAGAGAGATGGTCACACAGAGGTCTGTTTAAGTGGAGGGAATTTAAACTCTCTTACTGGACTTACAGCATTCAGGTACATTTTCATGCACAAAAAATATGTGTCATGTCCTGAGTGTTTAATTATACAACCTAAAATAACCAAGAACGAAGTCCAGGAAAGGTACAGGTTACTGCTGCAGGAAATACATATTCCTGTGGGTGGAGATATGCGGGAATCAAGCACAATACAGATCTCAAAAAAAAAAAAAATCTGTAGTAAAAATAGCCATCAATGAGGAGCTTAGTAAAGCTGTCATCACGTCTATTAAACTCATTGGAACATCCGGCTGGTGGGATATGATGTTTTTCCCATTTGTGTGTGTTTCCGTGCTTTTTTCAAATTGGCATAATGTTTGTACGTGCTAAGCTACACTGCAGCAAGATATCTGACGGAGTGCCCTAAACCACATTTTCAACTGAAGATAAAATCCGACCAGATTAGATCTTTGCTGAAATCACGTATGTTTCCACACACGCACACGCACACGCACACACACACACACAGAAACGAACACTCATATCCTTTAAGTGACCTGATTCAGTGTTTGCCAGAATGAAAAAAGCCACTCTGTTTGGTACAAAGTGGAATTAGGACCCCATTTGTGTGTGTGTGTGTGTGTGTGTGTGTGTGTGTGTGTGTTTAGAAAAGTACATCCCCTTCGAACACACCCGCACACTAACAGAAACAGTCACATATACAAATTGAGGAGTTCCTTCCCTGAGCAGAGGCGCACAAGAAGTCCTTAATCATGTCCTGTGTTGAAGATTGGATTTCTTTTACCAATACTAAAGACAAATATAAGTTCATTATCCGTGCTGAATAAAACATTAAAGAGCGATTCACTTGTAAACAAACTGCTGAGCAAAGTCTTATTTTGTTACAAAGCTTGAACAAAAATGTGGACGTATAACGGGAACAGAGCTCATCAACACTTCAAGCTCTAGATTCTGTTTTTATTCCTCCTCCAGATTTATAACTGCACAGTATTGTTTTTCTTCTAATGCTTGTCTGCTGTAAGATAAGGTTGTTTTAGGCATGTCTAACAGTAACAGATGTGGCAGGCGTTGCTTTTTCGACCTTACGTTATCCTTGTTGGTGACTTACCATCATGTTTCTATTTAACCAGGTCCATGGACCAAATCAGACTCATTCAAAGTACTGCATGTAAACTTACAACAAGACAAAACATTTTCACTCAAAATATTTTACAGCAAACAAAACTCAGAGTGATAAATGTCCATACCCTGCATAAATGCTTTGTCTTTTGCTTAGGAATGACACAATACTCAAAGGAAAGTATCAAAATAAACATTGTTTGTTGCCCTTAGTTGCCCGTCAAACATTTCAAAGTTAAGGTAACAGAACTATTGTGGAGGTTTTCCTCGATGTTGGCCTCAACAGTCAAAGGTGCTGACTGAGATGAGGGGTGAAATGTAGTAACAAAGCATGTTTTCTCAGTGTAAGTCAAGGGCAGCTCGCCCACTGCAAACCATTGTAGAGAACTCTGAGAGACGTCAAGGCTGCAGCAACAATGCTAGTCCTTTGAACTGAAGCCCATGTGGCAAAGACTGCTGGGTGAAGCTGAAGAAACAGGGGGGCTGTGCAGACAGCAAGAGTGACATCCTGCACGTATGCACGTTCTCCTCTCTTTACAAACACCTGCTTGATTTGATGCTGCTATCTACTTTGTATGCTGCCATCTACGCTGCTGTTGGTTACACAATCAGGATAAGTGGTGAGAATCAGCAAATCACACCATATATTTATAAAACAGACTTATCTCTGAAGAGCTTTTTGCATTGTGGCAGGAAGAAATGTAAGGCCTTACCTCTTGATGAGCTTGATTGATTTGAAGGCTTCATCCATATCTCCGATTGTCAGGTAGAAGCTGAAGTTGAGCATGGCATCACGGATGGCCTTCTCACAGTTCTCCAGGCCCACAAAGTCTCTGAGAGCACGCCTGGACACCATGTGAGGAGAGTTGACCGCCGTCCCTCTCGATGGCTCTGTCGGCTGTGGAGGTGCTGATGTTGTGGCTGACACCTCTGTTAAACTTTGATCTCTCTCGCCGGGCTGTGGAGGAGTAGATAAGGTGGGAAAAAATGTGATTCACAGATAGTAGAGAATGCAGTGTGACAATTTAAAAGTCCCATATTATGATTTGTCTGCTTTTTTTGTTTTCCAGGTGTTTTGTGCATGTTTAGGCCCATCTGTGTGCACAAATCCAAAGTCTGCAGATACGTAGCTACATCACAAACCCATGATGTCACTGATCCAAGCCCACTGGCTCATTGTAGCGAAGGGCAAACTCCCACTCACTGACTGTAGCATTCCCAATATGGTAAAAGGGGCGGGACATATCTGTGAACAAAGCTGAACGACTGACTGGCACAGGAATGAGTCCTAAAAGCCGGAAGTGAGTTAGCATTTTAGTGCAATGGGTTCCTAACTCTAAAAGTCAATGGGGATTTTTGAACGGGTTTGTGTTTAGACGCCTGAAATAAGCTCTGTGTTTAACACAAGCTTAAGAGATGTTGATGTTTTGTTAGACAAGATAAACTACGTTTGCTAAGACCCCCACTGGTGAATTTTAAAGTTTTTTAGTGTACTTAAAACGGCGGTTGCTAACGAGTAGCTAACTGACACCACAGTGGTTGTCGCAGACATTAAACGTCATCATCCCGGGAACTCTCTCCCTAATCCTCCTTACAGCCTCCAGTCATGTTTTTTAGTGCACTTGTAAATATTAGTTTAATAAACAATTTATTAAGCTACGGTTTCACTAGCATGTCAAAATCTCTGAATAGATCGATGAAGCATAACCGTCGTGACGTCCGAATCAACCGACTGCGGTGTAGTTCGCTATAGCATAACGTTAGCTTTCTACTTCTCTCGACTGCATTAACTCTTCAAACCACATATAAATTGTGTTCATCTGTAAAGATTATCCATCTGAAAAAAACGTCTAAGCATCAGAAACGTGTTTGACACAGCTAATTTTCTACAATAATCCAATGCAAAAATCCCAAAGTAGAATTTTCGTAGGAATCACCGGCATAGCTACTTCCGGGTTGGCCTACAAAAATATGTCATCACTATTTCAGTCTATTACAAGAAAGCAGATCAGACTTGGCACACGTGGGGACCTTTTTTTTTTCTCTTCGTGGGGGATTCTGAGCGTTAGAAACACAGGCCGATGAGAGAGCCTGCATGAAGCGACAGTACATGAAAACATACACTTTTTATGAACATTAGCGACTGTGAACGTACTTCAGTCAACACATCAATTAGATATTTGAAGCCCAAAAAGGGCATAATATGGGACCTTTAAGTGAAATAAATTTTACAAGCAAAATTCTTGGGAAAACATTTTGGAGAGCAGATAAGAGGTGGTGAAAGCAAAACAACAAGAATAGCAAGACTCAAACAAGGTGGATGTGGATGGGAATGGACACAGTCATTTAAACACACATTATTTCAGGGACGCACTTGTGCTGCTTGTTCACTCGATGTATATTTTTATGTCAATGCAGCACAAGGCACACACAAGCACAGCTGTTGGAACGTGGGAGCACAGAACACCGAAGCTGCCTGACTAGAGAGGGCAGACACTTACTTCTGGTCGAAAGTCACCCCCCCTCCGAAATAATAGCTGGGGGTGTGTGTGACCAAACACAGAGTCAAACATAAGAAGTGTGATGGGTGGAAATAAAAACACAAAGATTATGTTTAAGAAAACTCAAGGCAACCTTCAACTGCACAGGAAGAAACCTCAAATGCTGTATGAGAAACCTCCAACACAAAAGCAGAACAGAGAGTTCCCCATCCTCACCTTGCAGCTGAAATAATAGTAGGGGACGTCCAGAGCAAGGAGGGCCTGCAGGCCTGGTGGTTTGAGGTAGTAGTCCTGAAGGAGGAGCCCATGCTCCTGTGTACAGAAGAGGGTCACTACCGACACGTCCATCTAAGCAGAAGGAAGGAAACACTGTAAACCCACTTTACATTCCATTTTTTCAGCAAGAGAGTTTTGGTACTGGAAGTTTCAAGTTAATCCAAAAAGTCTGCAAAAAGCTGCAGTACTATCTCATTGTTAAGAAGCAGTCTTTACCGAGTCCAAGAAACTAGTTGATGAGGATTCAGAGCTGACCGGCACTGTCTCGCACACAAAAAGACGAGGTTCACTCTCATCCCAGAAGTGAGACACAGGGCAGCGACCGCTGAGCTCGGTCATCTGAAACTGCTGCCTGAAACACACAGCAGGCATTCTTCACAGTAAGACATGTCGTGGAGAGAGTTATATTTAACTATATCTAAAAACAAAAAGAAGATATTTGTTACCTTTCACTTTCCTCTGGTTGTGAGATACCACTGGCTGGTCTGCCGATGAAGAAATCAAAATGCGTCACAGTGTCCATCTCAATGTCATAAAAGTACACTTTGTGATCAGGCCGTCCATTAACCTGAGAGCAAGAGTTTACATTAAGATTACTCCAGACTGAATGAGTGCATGTTATGGCACTGAAAATACATATATATAGCCCCATATATATAAAATCGTATCATCTTTTAAAGAGGGGAGAGTCAAATGTTTATTTACCTGAGAGATTAGGATGCTGATTTGGCTGCCGTTGGCGTTACATTTGACCGACCTCAGAGCACCCAGATTGGAAATCTGCTCAGCTAGGTTCTTAGCATTGCAGTGTGCCTTGGCATCTCTATAAAACACATACAGTGGAAGGAGAATTATTGGCCAAAAAGGCCAGTACTTTGAACAACCAGTAACAAATACCCACTATGCATTTAAGTAAACTACCATTCCTGTTTTACATGAAGGGAGTGACACCAACATCAACTTGAACCTTATACCTTCTGGAGAGGTCAAAGACTCTGATGTGTGCGGTGTCTGTGCCTACCACCAGGTAAGACTGACACACGCTGAGTATCACAGGATTACCCTCTGACTTGGAGAAGGTCAGCAGTTGCTTTACGGTACCCTAAATTGAAAAAAAAGGAATAAAACACACACACAAAATATTTTTCAACAACACTAATTTGTGCAAAGATGTTCCTGTCTCTGTGTTTAGCTTCCAGGGTGGGATGACAAACCTGTGGTGTGCGAATCTGGACTCTGTTGGGTTCCACAGTGTAGAGGTTCTCATCATGTACAGCTACTACAGGGGAATCACAAGGGAAGGATCCTGGTACATCAGCAAGAGGGAAGACAGAGAAGGACAGATGGAGTAGAAAAGCACCAGGTTACAAAATGACCCGTGTGTAAGTTAGTTATGTCTGATCAGTAGGCTTTGATTGATGCACCTGTATTACGAAGAGATGTCCCTGAAAGCTCGTACACGGTCACCTGCTTACCACTCCAGACAGTCACTGAATCCTGTTGATATGAAAACCATGATTTTAACTTCAGCTGATACTTGGTCCTCATATATAACTTACCCTCTTCTTAGCTGGATACTAACCTTGGTAACACACACTCCCTTGATGTGTCTGTCAGAATGTAGAGCCAGATGCACTCCTGCAGGGAATTGGACGATGCTGAGCTGGGTCGGCGTGAGCTGCACTGCTGCCACCTGCTGGCTGAAGTGGGCCGACATCACATGCTCACACAGGATCAGCACTGTGTTTGAGTTATTGGCTGCCAGCAAATTCTGGCTTGAGCCCCACTGAAATGGAAAAATGTCATTTTATGTCCTCCATCATTTTACATAACTAGTTTGTACAGTTCTGATAAACTATACCTGTAGATGTGTGACGTTTCCCTCCACTTCTGTGGGTGTCTGTAGCTTCCACTGGGCCTTGGTATCAGCTCTGCTGCTGTCTGGCTGCACCACCATCCTCCATATTGCTATGCGCCCATTGGTGGTACCAGCAGCCAAGATTTCTGCAGAATTTGTATCAGTGAAGAAAAGTAATAACTCTTTACAATCTGTTATTAGTCTACTAAAAAAAAACCTGGTCTGGATTTTGCTGGCAGCCAATAACCAGGTCAAACACAATCGCTTATATTGTTTAATGTACAAAAAATATATACATTAGTAGCTACCTTTTCCTGCACAGTAGGAAACACAGTTGATCATCTCTCCTCTCTCAAATCCAAGAGTTTCATCGAGAGCCAGAACATAGTTGTCATCTCGCTCCAGGTCCCACAACCTAAAGATGTAAGTGACAAATATTCATGTTTACAATGGAGTTGTACAAAATGTGTGTGAACAATGTGTTTGCACACTGACCTGATAACAAGTTCTCCTGTAGCTGTGACGAGGAGGCCATTCTCTGTCCAGACAATGTCTACGTTCTGACCAGTCCGGCTACTCAACTTAACCTGTCATACAGCAAATATGTTCACAAGTCAAACTCAGTTTAAGTTCAAACTGAATGAAAAATCTGGCCTGAAAAACCATAGTGTTATCAAAAGAATATGATGCGTCTAACAGTGGGGCTTTTACTTGTAATTGATCACTGCAAACAACATACATTAAAATGCCTTTGTTTTTGGGTTTTTTAGAAGAGTTAAAAAATAAATGGTATTTTGGATGATTTTAGTTTACCTTCATTAATTCCTGGGCTCCCCCCTCAGGTCCGAGAGCGTACTGTGATAACATCATGGTCTCTGTGATCACAGCGAGCGCCTCTCTCTTCTCAAGGTAGAAAAGCTTCTTAATTGAACCCTCCACACTGAGAAGTGTATTTGTCTTACAATGCTCATCCACACAGTGGACCTTACCTGTAATATATTCAAGATACATAATATTTTAGATTTTAAAAGTGAGATATCTATAGCCAGAAAATGATCTGATTTTTGCAGACAGGATTGTTTGGACAATATTTAGTGATAAATGTATTATACTGTCAGAGCTCTGCTTTCTTGAAAAGGGTTGGTGACAACTCTTGTCATGTTTCGAAGGTACCGCCAAAGTGGGCTTACTGATTGTTCTTGTTTGAACACACAACAAACGATTACCTCTGAAAACAAAAAGGTGAGCTCTTACCATCTGCAGTGCTGACATAGAATGCGAGTCCCTCCTGTGGGCCCATCTTTAGAGGTGCTCCCTTCCAGCTGAACATATCCAGAGCACTCTCATCTCCACTCACAGACGCCCGGGCGAGCTTTGCCACATCGCTGCAGCACAAGTTAGATCAAAAGATCAGCAAACACTCTTTCGATCAAAAAAACTTGACGATATCCACGTTTGTCCAATAGTATCTCACCGAAGACACTTTAAAAGATGAAGCATTTCTTCTCGTTAACTTACTCTCCAGGTGAAGCTGGTCTGAAGATGCAGCAAGTGAGAGGTTTTTTGTATTCATGCTTTACAAGATGGTTTCCCTGAAGTCTCCCTCGAGCATCCACTTTCCATACTGCTAGGGCTCCAGTCTGTCATTAAATAATTACACTTCATTGCTCTGCTTTAATGTGAATAAATTTGATGTTCAATTGTTTCAGAACATAACTGTTCACACACTTAATCCATTTTATGTTTTGATTACCCAATAAGAATATGTGCCAAATGTCCTTTGTTGACAACAAGTCTGGCTCTCAGTATTAGATGCTATGCTATGAATGTATCGAGGTGTTGATATGTCACATGTGAAAGAAAATACTGTCCATGCAACAAGGCACTCACATAATCGCCAGTCACCAAGCGGCTGCCAGAGCTACTCCACTCCAGCAGAGTGATGCAGTCTGTGTGTGTGCTGGGAACGACTGTTTGATCTCCAGAGGGGTGGCTCAGCAGCACCACCTCTCCGTTCTCCCAGCCGAGTGCCAACACTGGTTTTGTGGGATGCCAGCGCAGCACTGTGGGCAGGTAAGGACGCTCTAAATGGCAGCTCTCCACACACTCTCCCTGAATATGGACAGCAATGACATGTGCAAAGTTCCTTAAGCATGCTATGATTGGTAATATGTTCACACAGAGAGCATTACAAACATGTTCAATGTTTTTCCTTGTGTGTCAGTGTTTACCTGCTGCAGGTAGAGGTCTATATGGCCTCCAGTGGTGGGGCTGATTGAAGACACAGCCAGTACAGGAAGCACAGTGTGCCAGGTCAGTTGAGAGGGTACTCCACTGCTTTCAGGGGCATCAATACGGTGGTCAAAATACACCGCCATGTCCCCAGAGCTCCCCTCTACAAACAGGAGGAACATGACACGGAAAAAAACGTGAGGTTGAACCTCATATATTACACATGCTTAAGCCACAATGTAAATTATATTTTAGAGAACCCTATGCAGATAATTAATTGTATGGCTATTTAGTTTTGTAAAAAAAACTGAGAAATCATTCATCAACTCCTTGACGTGCCCTCAAATAGCGTTCAGTGCGTCTCCTTCCATTATTTCACTTTATGTACACACCAGTTAGCCTCGCTACTTCCCTGCCTGTCATAGATACACCATGAAGATTAAAATAAGTTCATGGTTAATTATTCTACCTACAACTATGTGCTACAATAAAAAGTTGTAGCGTTATGTAACAATTATTAAATTAGCTTTAGCCGCTAACTTTGGCTAAGCTACTGTAGATAGGCTAGCCATAGTTAGCATTCATTGCTGGCCCTCGCTACCGTCAAATTAACTTAACCTTTTTGTTAAACAGTCAGGGGACCAACCTCACAGTATCTTCCGTCAGGGTAATGCTTTTGTAGCTGTTCAATCCCGAAGTTAATTGAAATATCGCCTGTAACGTCCAGTGTTTTTTTGTAGCCTCCAGTGTGACTGAAAAGCGTCTCTCACAGTTGCCCCTGACAACCTCGATACCGGACAGGAGGAGTTACGGAATAGTACGAGCATGACCCGAGTTTTATCGAAGCTGCTACCAACCTAAGGAGTTCTAATGTTTACCAAACGTTACTACTCGGCAGAAATTCACAGGCCGACAGTACACAAGATGTAGTTTTAAATTTACACCAACATCATAATCTCTGATTTGTTTATTTTTGATAAATGTGTACCGGTAGTTTCTGTCAAAGGGTAAATGGGTGTTTGCAGAATTATAGAGTTGAATAGATGTGTTTTATTCAAATTAACTAATTTACACCGGATGGCTTCAAGTTCATTAGCTGAGTAAAGACCTGAAATCGGGATAAGGTTTAAGGCCTGGAACAATAGCACAAACCCATCATTAAAAAAGTATTGATGCAGTTAATCTCCTGTAACCAAATAAAGTCCCCTTCTATTGAAAACTATAAACAATTATATTTCCAAATGTTTCATTGTTGTGAACAAAAATGGCAAAAAGGAAATAGTAGTAGTAATACTGGTAGTATTTCTTTAAGGGTGCCTGCATGTGAATATTCACAGGATGTCCTTAGCAAACAAACAAACACAGGACAGAGGGATGCACTAACAGGAAAAGGATATCCTCATAAAAGTACAGTTTATTGGTAGGCAAAAATCCTCCATTCCATCAATACTCAGGTTAGGTTCATAAATTATACACACTATTTTCATCCTAACAATACAGTGCAAGGGAATGTAAGGATGTGCATGGTGCAGATAGATTTGAAGAAGAGGCAGAATTTTGAGCAAATGAAACTGATAAGAGTACAATATTTAGAAAAATCATTTGCATCAGCTCCAATACTCTGATCTCCAGGTTATGTGAGGATCAGATGTAGAACACAGTCAATATTTCAGGATTCGAGGCTCAATGCTTGTGGGTCTTGTAGCTGTTTTTTCAGGCTCTTGTCCATCAGAACCAGACTCTGTACAGCTAGACTCCGGCAGTCTGCATCAGGGTCGCCTTCTGCCACATCTGTAGATATTAATAACACAAAAACGCAATAAGAACTTGGGTAAAATATGTCCAGAACATCTCCAAGTATAATTTTAAATGCAAAAAATAATAAATATGACAACAAAGGTGATGCTGCCGTCGAAAACTACCTTTCGAACCTCAGGCTTTATTTTATTTTTGTCCATGCACACAATTCAGATGTTTTTTTTTATGCAAGAGTAACAATCTTTAGTGAACTGTCCTCTATGTACAAAAGTAAAAAATAAACAACAATAAACACAATGTAAGCAAAGCCTAATACCTGTGTATGTTCAAGACTAATTAAGTCTATAGTGCAATGGTGAGGAGGGCAAAATGCTGAAATAAACTTGATAATACAATGTGTAACTATGTAACAAATGGGTTAATTCCAAAAAATCCAACGTGTCCACAACACTGCCTGTGAAGCTTTTTTTTATCTTCCAAAGGATGAAGAAACATCAACCTGTGGAGGAGCCAGTCACGTCACGGATAGTCCATGTTGTACAGGACATCCTGGTTCCTCATCTAATTCCCAGAAATGCAGGGTCCAGCTGTGTGTGTGTGTGTGTGTGTGTGTGTGTGTGTGTGTGTGTGGGGGTGTGTGTGTGTGTACACGCTGCATGTTTGTCTGTCACTGAGGAAACATCCCGGACAGAATTACACTGTGCAGGTGCAGCCTCAAACCTCCGTGCATTTATAGGAATCCGATGTTTATGAAAGAAGTAACCTTTAACATGAACAGTTTGTTGCTTTTCAAAGTTAAATTATAGTCTATGAAAATATGGTCCCGTTAAAACACAACTGAAACAAATGCTCTGCTTTTCTTGTATATATGTATAAACTTAAAAAATTAAAACTTAAAAAATAATTTCCATAATATTTGTCCAAAAGAATATACATTTTTATGGCAGAGATTCAAGAGCAGGATGTTTTGTTTTTTCTTTTACCTGCCAGCCAAGTTCTGGTCTCAAACAGCTGATCACTCAGGTCCACCAGCAGGTTCTGACTGTTCACGCTCAGAAACACGGAGCAGACACCGAAGAGGACGCCTCGCCTCACCATCCTTTATCACACAGATCGCATGTTACAACTGGTGTCGAAATAACATGCTGAACATTCAGAATCATTATCAGGATCAGAATCAGCTTTATTGGCCAGACGAATGTTTAACACACAAGGAATTTAACTTCAGTAGACTGCGCTCTCTTTACAATGTAAACATTAAATATTAACAATGAACTAAAAATATAAACAAGTAATTAAAGACTAATATGTACTAAAACAATCAGTACAGAATGTTACAGTCTATCTGGGTGTATTGTTTTAATGATAGCTGTTATTGGCTACATTAATTTTAAAAAAAATCATGCCGTTGGGAAGAGAGTTTGCAGTTGATTTATGTTAATAATAAAAGACCTGGTTAGTAGGAAAAAACACTTAAAATTGATGTTAGCAACCACACAGATCCTCCCTCTGTAACACTCAGTAGTCATACTCACTGGTCCACATGATAGCGCAGCGCCCACACAAAGTCCAGTAATGCTCGACCCATCTGTGCAGCTATCTGCATGAAAAAAAACCAATTGATGAGTAAATCCTAGAGTGCCCAGAGAAAGAGCTTGACCTTAATATGCATTAAAGGACTTATTCTTTGTCATTTTAACTCCATATAGGACTGAACTGTTTTTGGATGAGCTTGTTTTAATAAAGTGATAAAGAGGACAGGATGTGATATCAGACTGTCTGCAGTAATAGTAACCCCTAAACAATGGACAGATTGGATGAAGTACCGGTGCATTGGCTGCCAGGTGCATGAAGAGGCCCAATGTGTGGATCAACCTGCCCAGCACCAGATGGTCGCTGCCCATCAGGTCAAAGGTCACCTGAGGCCTAGAAGAAAGAACTTTTATCTTTAAATGCTCTGCTGCATCAAAACTTCAGATTCAAATCTGACTTTTATGATAACAATACTTACTTGTCATAATTATGCAGCAGAGGGAAGAAGAAGTGTCCTGCAACAGGGGCATAGCGGTTAGGGGTGGCCTTAGCTGGAGGTCTTGGGACACCCTGTAGAAACAGAGAAATGACTTAACATCTTAACTCACACACCAAAAAGAACTGATGAAAAAGAGTCCATGCTTTCCCTACCTTACTAAGGCGTCTCGTCTTGCTTTGAATCCGCTTCTCTACTTCCTGTCGCCAGTGAACAGGGTTGTCTCCGGGGTATGGAGTCAAATCTGTGCTGGCAGAGACACTCCTGGAAGAATCTCTTGTTTCAGTGATCGGCTTTGAGAGCTCCTGCGCTGCCAGAGCAAGAACCTGATAGAACCAAAAACAATCAGCTCAATTACTGACTTTTGTCATCAATTTACGATTAATAAAGTACATATTCTAACCTCCAAGATATCGAGCCGCTGGCGCAGACTGTAGTTCAAGGAGTAGAACTCTGTGGTCAAATACTGGGTCACCTAAGTCGGAGTGAAAAGATAAAAGTGGAATACATCTATGTGGTGAAAAGAAAACATGTTGACATGAAGAGATTTAGTTTAAAAAGTGAAGTGACGATCATACAGGGATCGTGTCAGTGACAGTGAGGGCCACCATGGTCGCCTGTCTGAGACTCATGAAGCCCCTTATGCTGTACTTATCCTCCATGTGAAGAAACACTTTGCTCAGCTGCACACTGATCTGAAAAGGTTGGAAAAAAGCAACTGCAGTTAAAAAACAGGATAAAAAGAGGCCGATGTCTCTTTTCACTTATAAGGCAGCAAGTATTATTTGTTCTGTCAAACATGAATCTGCCAATTACATTTGTAATAAACCGGTTCATTGCATAGTTGTTATAATGTTGCATAATAAAGTAATTACTTCTCGTTCTTTTCTTTTTTGAAACCAAAGTTATAATACTTTGACGTCCAACAAAAAAGACAAAAAAACGTTTGGCTTTTCATTTATTTTATCATTTAAACAATTCGATTGACGAAAATATATTAAATATGTTGAACTTATTAAGCAGCAAACGATTGGAGCTTCAGTCCTGAACAACAATAACAGAGTGTACTTTCAGTATGAATGTGAAGCACTCTGTTTTTAGCTTGACGTACCTCTCTGGCTGCAAAGCTGTTCTTCCTCACCAAACTCTCAGCAGCTCTTAAACTGAGCTCCACACGCACCGGGTCATCAGAGGAAATTAAATCTGGATGGGTCAGAAGATTAAAGGAAATTATTCCAACAGGAGGGGCAAAGCACCAAATCGAAACACACAGGAAGATAACGTGAAGTAATCCGTGGAGACGTACTTTCCAGACAGTCTCGTAGGTAGCGGGGCGGAGATGCTTTGTTCATTTCCTGATCGGCGGACATGTCGTAAGGCGTGAGCTCATCATCACTACATCAGAGAAAGACCAGGCGTCGTCAACACTGTTCTCTTGTTCTTTTAGCACTAATAAAATCTCACAAATGCATTTCATGTTCAGAGTCACTGAATTAACAAAAGACAATATAGTGACCTGTCTAAGTCGGAGTCCGGGTCCGTTGTTGAAGCCTCGATCTGAGCAGAGGGCGTTGTTTGGTTGGTCTCTTGTGGAGAGTCGATTCTGGGGAGGACAGAAGTCTCTTGAGGAAAATCAATGCCTTTATATTCATATACAGTCAATACAGTTCATGGGATTTGGCACAGTAATCGCCAAGGTTAAAAACATATAAGAAAAAGATTATTGCAGTCAATAAATTCAAACGTTGAATTGTGCTTTATCAAAGTTTTTCTCTGTTCTGTATGAACTTTGTTAATTGTATTAGAGGAGCTGTTCTTGCTGTTTTTCTTTGTTTTGTTTTACTGTTTTTTTTTTCTTAAATAAATAATGGGAATGACGCTGTGTGTAAATTTGCAGGTATATCTACATCTCTGAAGCCTAAAGGTTAACAGTTAAAGTGATGTAGCATACCTGTTAACAGACTCGGCTTCTGGTTCCTCACCACTAACAGGAGTCATCAGCGAGAGCAGCTCCTGTGTTTCCTCATCATGATCGTACTAAAACACAACACAATGCAAACTCAGAAACTGGAGAGCTTCTGTGCACATTTTTAATAAGGACCTTACCTCAAACTTCAGCTCAGCTCCATTGATATCCATGCGAGAACTGAGGCACTCTCCCACCACCATGCCCATATGCCTGATCCGCACCACGCTGCTGTCCAGGTGGCTCTGCATGCCGCCCAGCATACACTGAAGTAAGTCTGACAGGAGAAGCACACAACACCAAACACGGTTTCCTTTAAGCAGTTAAGCAGCAACATAATGCTCATCCCCCACTAAAAATCCAGAGACTCATTTAACACAGTGAACAACCTTATCAGTACCTGATCTTAGCTCCTGTAGTTCAGAGTCGCTGAGCAGACTCACACTCAGCAGTAAGGCCTTGCTCACATACAGCTGCTGCTCTAAAGGTGTGTGTTTCACTGCACTGGGGTTAGCCCAGGCCTGAGACACAGACCTCAACACCTGAGAACACACACACGTGTACAAATTGACAATACATATACATAATACACTGTGATATAGTTTTGCCTGCTTAACATCCTGATGCCCTCACCTGGATGAGCAGTGTGCGTCGCTCCTTATCTGCTGCCAGGTAACCCAGAATAATCCTCAGGACTCGAGTCTGGAGACAAACGATGAATTTTTTAGATCTTTACAAGGAAGTGTTTACTGTGAGGCAGCGGGACATCTTCTTACCTCATATTTGTACTGTAATAACAGCAGCTTGTGAGTGATGACGAACTGGGCCTTTTTGTTTGTTAACACTAGATTACCAATGACTCTGCCCAAAGCTTCAGGCCTGGAAAAAAAAACAAACTGGTGTCATTCAAAGGAAGAGAGAAGACATGTCTGCAAAGGTGACTTCTTGGTTACCCGCTGACAGCCTGCACAAGAGCAGTTAGCACGCTCTCAGCCCATCGCTGTGGAACGTTCCCAAACAGCTTCCAGCAAACCCTTTGCCACACCATGTCTGAGCTCGTGCAGGCAGAGAGCTGAGGAGCCAGCACGGCCAGCACCAAACCTGCAGAGGAGGAGGAGGAAAGGCCAGAAGAACATTTACAGTCACTATAATTTCATCAAACGTCAACTTCTGATTAAAAAAAACTCCTTCTTTGCATTTCCTTTTTTTTTCACTAAGAAGCAGAAATAATTCGGATCATATGACCAATGTGGTGAATATGTTCACAGGAGACTTGCAGCAGCACGTTTTTTCTTAATAAGTATCCATTTGCCGATTGTTTTGATCATTTTCTAATTCATTATTGGTCTCCGACATTTCAGGAGATTTTGAAATATTATCATCACTTCCCAAAGCTCAAGATGAAATCTACCAAAAAGTATCTAACCACTGGGAAATTTAAATCAATAGAAGAGGTGCAGCTTGCATCTATCAGAAGGCTTGATGTGTGAATGTGGCATCATGTGAGGGATAACACCATTAAGAAAACATATTAATACACAGTAATGCATCACAATGACTCAACTCACCACTATGACCCTGGATACACACTTTTCCAAGTGTTTCAGCCACAAACGTTAAAGAGCAATCATTGCCATCTGTTAAAAATAAATGAAACAAATATTATTTTGGTATAACAACCATGAATCTTTGACATAGGATGTACGCTGTGAGGATGTCACCTCACCTTTAAGTGCTCCACAGGTCCTCTCCAGAGCAGTGAGCATGTCTGAGGCCAGTAAAGGATAATACTGCTGAGGGAGAAAAAGAGGCTTCATGTTCAGATGCAACTTGTTGGCAGTAAGGTCCGGCAAAGAAACAATGCGTGCCAGCAGAGTTTCTCTGAGCTGAGGGGTGTCAGAGGGAGCGGTTTGCAGACAGTAGGACCACAGCAGGTCAGCGAGACGATGGCTCTGAAGGAACCTCTCTGTGATGCTGACCAAGTGGTCCAGACTTGCACTGGCTCTGGAATGGAGAGAAAAAAAACAACAGTCTCTTAGTGAGCAGATCAAATGATGAATCATCCCTTCTTTAACACCACCAACCTTAGCTCTCCTATCCCGTCCATCAGCACCAGCAGCGTCTGCTCTGGAGGGCCTTTAAGGAACAGTGTGTCCCACAAATCAGTGCGCTGAGCTTCTGTGAGGCTGTGAAACCAGTCAGCCTGCATGCAACTAACCAGGAACTGGAGGGTGCGAGTGAAGTGTGCTCTCCTGAACTCCACACGCTGCACTGAGCTGATCTTGTTTTCAGGTCTTTCATCCAGGTAAGAGTTGAGTGTGTGTAGAGCGTTGATAATGTCTTTGTTATCAGTGGACGAAGTGAGGGTCCGGAAACACTGAGCCACAGCCAGGCGAACCTCAGTATTAGGGGTGAGGGATTCCATCTTTGTGAGGGGAACCAACTTGTTCTACCTCTGAAATAAAAACTTAAAGGGACATCTTGTCCCTCATAGGGAGCTGTCTACCAAGCTATTATAACCCACTGTTCACAACTAAATCCTCTGATGACTCTCACCCTGGAACTGTACAGAAGACAACTTATGCTGAGGGGATTCATTTAATGTGTTAAGTAACTCCACTTTCTCTTTTAGCAAGCCGCAATCAAGCATTTAGCTTACAGCTAGGTCATAACATTAATGTTTACAATCCCAGAAGATGTCAGTGGATTTAGCATAAACATTATTTAATAGCATGGCAGGTGACTTCTGTTGTCGCCGTTCTAAACTGGTACATAACTGCGCACATTTAAACAAACTTAACAGCATGCATTACCTGCTGTACGCTGACATATTTAATAGCTATTGTGATATCAACGTGTTTGTTTTCGTTGTAAGACCTGCAGTCCCTCATGTCACTCCATGTTTTAAACGAGAATCCACCGCGTCGTGTGTCTCTGTGTGATTAGTCAGTGAACGCAGCAGAGAGGTGGTGCTTACGGTATGGCAAGCACAAAGGACCAAATGTCGCCATTTGGAAACGCGTTTTTAATTTCCAAAATCGCCGCTTTTACGCCGTGACACATTTCTACAGCCAATGCATTGTTAATTGCTTTTACATATGTACATGTTTAAAGTGGTCAACTTAATGTGACAGAATAGTACAGTCTATAGACAGAATAAGCTGTTACAAAACATTCCGGTTCTTGAATGCTTCACTGTGATAACTGTCGCCGGAAGCCCAAAGGGGCCAAATAGTCACTTTGCAAGCGCGTTTCGTCAATAACAACAAAAGTCCAAGCGATAAATGGAAGCATCTACGAAATATATTAAGCATTAAAAAAAGTAAAAAATAAGTTTGTTAAATAACCGTTATGGTTAATATTTCAGCGGAAGCTTAAATGGGCTATAATCTTGATTTTATGAATAAGAAGAAAAATGGTTAAGAAGTGCAACAATTTATAATTAAAAACTTTTTAAAATTATTTCATCTTTTATATACGGAGCCCCTTAGCCTTTAGCCCTTAAGCATTCTTTGATTGATACGTTCATCATCATCTCAATACTTTCCTTCTTCTCACTCCTAGAAAAAAAAAATATTCGCACCACTATTTCTCAATGTTGATAATAAAGATGTTAGAAAGGCAAGACTATCTGCAAAGCAAAACACGTAATTTACCTGCATTTTTATTGGTTATTTATTTTTCAGATGACAATTATCAACAAGTCTAATGGCATAACTTATATGTAACATAATTATATTCTTGAATTTCCCTAGGGATCAATAAAGTAAGTAAGTATCTATCTATCCATCTATCTATCTTCTAAATACAGCTGTATAATTACACTCCCTGTAATAACCATCAGCTGATTGGGCTGTCTAAAGGGAAAGATGGTATAATGCTAAATAAAGGTAGGCCTATATGGATGATTGCGACACTGCAGAAACGTTGAACATTTTCACATTGTGATATAAATACTGATTATTCTTACATTGTTTTCTTAAGGGATAGTGCAGTGTGCATCTACAACCTGCAGGTGGGGCTGTTAAGCTGAACAATGCTGTGCATTTGTTTAACAAAATCCACTGTTTTTCGATCGATAGAGAGACAGACGTGTTCAAAACAAAGTTTAGGGGATACAGTACGTATAGAATGCATGCAGACACAACATACAACTTGCAAAGAAATAATGAAGCAACCAAACAAGGTTGTTTTATTCCATTTATTTTTCTATTCGTACTTTCACTGCTTACCTTTAAATTTTCTCTTTTTACAATGACTGAAATTAAATTTCCCCCAGTAACAATTAGGATTAGATCATTTGGGGATTTTAAAAAATAATACAGCCAACCAATACTGCTTTAATTTATACATTTATCTTTGAAAATAGGAATAAATTTAAGATTCTCTTTTCTACAATATTCTCTTTTTTAATCTTCCCATGTCACATAATGGCAAGCAATGCACTACTGCAGTAGTGATGTTTGTGCCTTGAGCAGACCTTCTTTGGACACTGGAAGTGAGTGTGAAGAGAGAGGGGAAGAAAAAAAAAAATCACAGAAATGACAATTCTTATTTACAGTTTAGGATCCATCATAATTTAAGTGACAGTCACATGGTTAGTGTTTTCCTTGGGCTCATCATCAGGTTCGGTTTAGAGGCAAAGTTTGAGACACAGAGGCACAGTGTTACGACTAGCAGGACTGTTTTTGTTTCCTTTAAAAGGCAGGAGTCTCTTGATTTCTGAATTTAGTAGAGGAGTAAAATGTTCCCAGAAGCATGATAACGGACCCTGATAGATAAAATTCAAAGTTTGAAGTTGAAGCATCTGTCTTTGGTCATTTTGAAAGCAGGAGAAATTTGGTTAAAGTGCAATTGCGGGAATGTTTTATCAGCTCTGGTCTCACTGTCCAGTTTGTTTGTTGCCTGTCCCTGAACCATCTGTCAAAACCCAACACTCAAATTCAGAGCAGGGAGAGCATAAAGTGTTGCACAGCCTGCTGTGTTCAAGTGTCGTCCCATTTCCTCTTTGTGATGGAAAAAAAAAAAAAAAAAAAAAAAAAAAAGGAGATTCATCTCTACAAAGAATGCAATACTAAATCTGTTGGGGCAAACCTCCAGTCACACTTAAAGGCAGGATGTTGAACTCAGCAAGCCCAGGTGTGAGGTTTTAAGTGTTGTGTATTGTTGAAGCCTTCAACTCTATTAATTGGCAATTATAGCAAATGATTTGTCAGTCAAAACACAAGTCTGAATAAGAGATATACAATAAAACATGTGTTTTTCATGCAGTACCTGACTCCATCTGGAATACAACAGTAGAATCTGCAGACTCTGCCGTGTATCTTTAAAAAAAAAAAACCAAAAAAAAACCAACAACCCTGAAGAGGTCATTGCATCGTCAGCATCATGGAAGAGTGCAGCGACCTCAACAAACTACCAATCTGACTTCGAGGGTCACATCTGAGCTTGTAGGCTCAATGCTGACGCCCGACAACACAACCAAACATTTCTCTCAGTTCAATAAATTCTCCTGCAAGATCGAACTTCCCCTTGTGAATCCCAAAAATGTACATTTTCAGCAGAACAGATCACAGAGTGTGAGTTGTCGTTTGTGTCACATGGTTAATAAATATATCTGAAAGTTATTCAAAACAGGAAACAAACAAAAAAGAAACCCCAACAGATACTGTACACGCTACATGCTAGAGAAGAATACAGGCAGCTGTCTCTGAGCATAAGACAAGAAGAAGAAATGTTGGTTTCTTCAGACTATAAAAATACCTAGAATCTAGAATGAGTGTAGAAAAAACTTTACATGTACAAGTCATTTACATCCAAGGCCATTTTTTTTTCCTGTGGAGTGGCAGGTGAAGAAGAGCGGCATGACAGACGTGAAGAAGGTGAAAAGTAGCATATCGGTGCAGAACGTCATGCGGTCCAGACCATAAAAACTTCCCCTGTCAAGATTTTTCAATCCGACACTTGTGTCCAGTTTTCTGAGTCTGAATGAAACGTCCCAAAGCACTGTGAGATGGCTGCAATGTACCAGATAAACGGTCCATTTGAAGTCCATACGTCTTTGAAAAAGCAGATGCGTCCTCCACTTATGTCCACTTCCTCACCGAGCATTATTGCTACCAAGTCCGCCATGTATCTTCATGTCAGCGTTACACCTAACGGATCCAACTAGCCAACAGTCAGCAAAAGAGCCAAAAGTAACTCATGGTGGCTGAAAAAATACTGTCTCAATGGAAATTCATCTTGAGCAATATGTTTGCAATAATTTCAACATTTCTGATTGTGAATAAAAATTAGTGTTGAATTTGTTTGTTGTTTTACACAAGCGAAATGTCTGCAGCCAGTGGCAACAAAAGCCCTGCACAGTTCAATGCAGGCTCAAAACCATCTTTGTTTCCAATTTGATCCCTTCACGATAAACAAAAATTAAATCAAAACAAAACTTAGTGCAAAGTACAACACTTTGATTACTCACAAATGTCAGCATCCTTCACTTTCAACACCTTTTTTTTTTTTTTTTTTTTTTTTTTAAACAATAAATCATTTGTGCAGCGGAGAAAAAAAATAAAGTTACCTGGATACACTTGCTCCCCATTACTTTCACTCAGCAAGGGAACACTGGAAACAGATGGGCTGTACTCAATCCCACAGAAAAAAAAACTACATTTCCCAGAATCACTCAGTTTCCCTTCATGTGTAGTTTCAAGCGTTTGGAGAGTTTTTAAAGTGAACTTGTGAGAATAAACAGGGTATTTGTCAGTTATAGCACCTCGTCTAAATTTTGTGAGATATGTTTAAGTTATATAAGTTTGTTTTAGTTTTTTTCAGGGGCTGATGGGAAATGTAGTATTTTTTAGTCATTGGAGGTTTCCAGCCCACCATAGCTCCAGGACCCTGTTTCATTGCAAAATAAAAACAAAGTAACAATATGAAAAGGCAAACTGAACCACCCAGTTCCTTCATTTCTTGACATTGAAGCGTACGTTTCTCCTTTTAATGTTAGCAACGATTTTTTGAAAATCTTTGCGTAACATAGAGCAAAAACAACACAAAAACACCTCACACACAATCATCTACAAACTGGAAAAAAAAAAAAAACCCTTCAGGCATTTCTCCTCCTTGACCCTAAGAAATGTCCCTCACTTGGGTTCACTGGAAAGATGGTGGAACTTGTTGAAAAGGACAGAACACACAGTGAAAGGGGCACCGCAAGCTTTCAACACATTAACAAATTCAAGAGAGACACTGCAGCTGGGATCTCCTGACCAGAGCTTCATACGGCTTTCTCACGACTCAGCCTGGTTCAGGAGATCGCAGCCCACCATCCCAGATCTGAGGCATGTGTGGTGTATGGTATGATGAATGAATACTTTGATCACCTTTCTTAAGGCCTTTCGGTACAGTATATGTGTCTGATTATGTTTTCACTCCATCAAACTTTTTCTTTTTTTTTGGGGGGGGGGGGGGGGATTCTTGATGATACTGACCTCTTGAGCACATTCACACACTCGCTCGACTCGACATAATAGACTCGGGTCCCTCTAGCCAAATACATGGAAGTCACTAGAACCCAAGTGTGTACATACACTCACACATGAGCACAGACTCGAGGAATATCTGACAAAAAATATATATTTCTTCACCCACAGCCGCTGGCTTCTTAGAAATCGTAAATCCTTTTTTTTTTTTTTGGGAGGGGGGGGACAGTGTTTTTTTCTTTCCAACCAAAGTGATCATTTTACATCTTCTCCTGGTAACTCTAATTAAAGCCAAGTCTCCACTATATTTAACGGCCCGAGGAGTCACTGTGTGCGTAGACAATCTGGCTGCATGGCGTCTATTTGACCTCTAAGATGGAGGGGTTGCACTCCATGATGGCCACAATGATTTTGTCGATATAGTCCTGGAGCCTGTAGTTGATCTCCTCCTGTTTATGGACAGTCTCCATCAGCTGGAAGTAGGGACATAGAAGTCAGTGCAGAACAGAATATCCAATGTATAGGTTGAAATATATATATTTATTCCCCCTGTTTTCTGAACCTACCTCTACACGCGACACAGAGTTGATCTCAGCTGCCAGGGAGTCCGAGAAAGAGGCCGACATCAGGTTCTTTGCTCCTTGGATGCTCAGGTTGATAATCTGGCCGTTCAACTCGTCGTTCTGCTCCTTTAGGCTACGGTTGTCCTGGAAAAGATCAGTTAAAAGTAAAACATCAATAATCCGCAAATGACTGACCAGAGAAATCTTTGATTTTTAAAAGCAGTTGAGTGACGGAATAAGAGAAGGCTGCAGAAATGGGCGGGGCGGGAAAAAAAATAAATAAATTTGAGCATACTCGAAATATTTGCGATACCTGTTTGAGTCGTTTGATCTCCTGTTCCAGCTCCGCCTCACGAGTGCGGGTCTGATATTCCTGCAGCCCTGCGCCAGGTGTTCGGCCTCTTTTTGCTTCAGCCTCCAACTTGTACAGCTGTAGGTGCTCGAGCTGTTTACGCAAGTCTTCAATGAGCTGAGGGTCGAACAAAAGGCAGAGACGTTGAAAGTGATGCCTAAATGTACCCTGTATCGTTCTATCGTGTACACAGTCCTGTTTGTTTTGTACACAGAGAAGCAAAGCCTGACCTCCTGAGTGCACTCCTTCTCCTTCTGGCTCTGATGGCGCTCGTGGCTCAGCTTGTCAGCCATCTTTCTGCGGGACTCGGTCTCCTCCTGCAGCCTGTCCGACATAACTTCTGTCTCATCCTCCAGCTTCTGCTTCTCCTGAAATACAAACCGAAGGCAGTGAGCTCAAAGAGGAGCGTCACATAAGAGAGGCACAAAATGATCCGTATGAAAACGAGTACGTTGGGTGGGGGGGCGTGCGCTTCGACGGCGCTCTCACCTCATCTAGTCTCTCGATGTTTGCTCGCAGACAGGGAACACATGACCTCAGCTCGCTGTTCTCCTCGTCCAGCTGCTGCACCCTGAGATCAAACACAAACACCAATCCTTAGATCAGGGGTGTCCAAAGTGCGGCCCGGGGGCCATTTGTGGCCCTTGAGTGGATTTTTTGTGGCCCTTGACTTCAAATCGAAGAATCAGAAGTTTTTGGCCCCAGGCCTCATCAGATGGCATATTTCGTTCTTTTTTTCTTTTTCATGTTAGCGAGGGAGACCTATAAAAGCCTGACTATTCTTTCCAAAAAATTAGAACACAACAGTTTCCCCACTGCAATTAGTTATTGTGTATTTACATTATTTTTTGAAGGTCAAAATACAAAAAGTTCCTTCCAATATTTAAAAAAAACAAACAAAAAACCCTGCGGCCCGTGAGCGATTCTAACGCGACAATTTTGGCCCGCAAGAAAAAAAGATTGGACACCACTGCCTAAGATGGACAAACCAAATCAAATCAAAACAACACCTGCACATTTTCTTGACATTAAACAAAGCCATAGGGCAGAAAAAAAGCTCAGATTCAGTAGCAACCTGGTGCCATGGGGTGGCAGTGTAGAGCCGCAATTTAACTTAAAAACAACATGTCCAAAATGTGGTGTCACATTTAAAAAAAACATGTTTTTACTATTCTGTTAAATCTATCACAAATATTACTGTAAGTAGGAAATATTATATTTGAAAGGAAAGCCCCCTGAGATGCAGCATCTCATTTTCAAGAGGGTCCTAACACACTGACACAGTAATCTTCTAACAATAGCACAAACCATTCACAATTAAAGACGGTTCCTCTTTATTCATTCTGGAAATAATGAAAAGGGGGGCGGTCCATACGTCGTAGTGAATATGAAGACGCAGGTGGAACCGATAACCATTTCAGGTATGAGGAACGATTAAAATTCATACTTAATTGTATGATTCAGTTCTAAAATCAATATGTGGCTTCAAAGAGAACTCGGGGTCGAATCACTGTCAAGAGGAGATCCATTCATAAAGTGATGAAACAATTCTGAGGAACGGGAGAGATCGTGTCATGTATCAAACCGCGTGCAGCAGGATTTCTTATTCAATAAAAGCAGATTTGTACTTTAAGTTCAAATCTGACTAAGAATTCTGGACTTGTGATCCATGAGGTGAATAAAAGTGTTATCATCTGCACTGAGGTGAATATGTCAGGCAGAATATTTTTTTTGGGGGGGGGGGGGGGGGGGGGGGGGGGGGGGGGGGGAGATCCTTTACAAGATTGAACAGAAGAAGTGGTCCGAAAGTGGAGCCTTGTTGGACACCCGGTGTAACTGACACTGACGACCATGAAACACTCCAAACTGGCGTCTATTTGAAGGATTACGCCAGAGAAGAAGAGCACTGATCTAAAGTCATGGAGCTTATCAAGGAGGAGGTAGTGGTTCACCATTTCAAAAGATTTGGTGACTCAGACTGCACCAATCAAAGAAAAGAGATGATTGTTGAATTTATTTTCAGTTAAGAGAGTAGCGGTCATTGTGCTGGAAAAATGATCTGGTTAAAAATGAAAGACTAAATTGATGGATGAAGTTTGATAATTGATTTAAAATAAGTTCCTGAAAGATTTTAGCCATGATACAGATGATAAAATGGGTCTGTAATTATTCACATCAGATGGATCATCACAATGAAAAGAGCGGTAACTCTAGAATATTTCCATATGGGCAGAATGCAGCAAGAAGACATGTAAATGTAAAGTCTGCCAGGAGATAAATCAATAATATGAGTGAAGTTGAGCAGCACTGCAGCTCTCTCATGACTCACAAATTGCTTGGTAAACATCAGTAGGCAAAACTAAAATCAGCCATTTCGAGAAGTAAAGTTTGAGGAATCAGCCGCAGCAAAGGAATTAATATGCAGGACTCGAGAAATAGAAGAGAAGAACTGATTAAAAGCATCGGCCATAAGAGTCAGAAGGATTTTTTTACTTGGTTTACAGGGCCAAGTCCGACAGGTTCAGGGTTCACGATCCCGTTATAATATGACAAAAATATCCAAATGACCTTAAATAAAACACCTTGTTTCTTTTTATTTATAAATATTGTATTACCTGGATCAAAATGTATTTATTTAAGGTGTGTGAAGCTCTTTTTTTTTTCCTTTCATGAATGTAATTGTTGCATGATAAACTGTACACATGTATTAAATTCCTTCATCTGCTCACCTGGCCTGCAGGTTTTCCAGCTCCAGCCCTCTCTCTCTCTCCAGTTTGACCAGAGCCTCCTTGTGACGCCGCGTCTCTTGCTGGAGTTGCTCATCAGCGTGGAGCTCCTGCTCCTTCAGCTGCTCCTCCAAAGCGTTGGCCCGATGCACCAGCTGAAGGTTCTCCTGCCGCAGCCGCGCGTGCTGCTCCCCCGACGCCTCAGACTCCTTCTCCAACTCGGCGACTCGCCGCTCGAGGAGGAGCACCTGGGGAAAAAGTCAAGGTCAGGTCTGTGCCAAGCATGACTGCGTTGAAACGGGCCTGTGAAGAGGTCGGCTTCCTTGACGGATGAGGCGCCCCCCACCTTGTCTGTGATGTCATTGTCAGCGAGCTCCAGGATGTCCCGTGTCAAATCGCTCATCGTGTCCAGAGTCATGGAGCTGTTCTGAAGGAGATGTCTGCACAAAGTGAGAGAGAGAGAGAATTTAACTCAACCATCCTCTGTGCCAGCTAAAAACATAAACCGGTACAAACATTCCAGGAGTATGAACCAGAGCAACTCTTCTGCTTACCTCGCTACTTTCTTGCTTGACAGCCTCTTGCCAGCGCTGGACGAGGAGACAAAAACAACAGGAAGAATAGTCAGGAAGAGAGAAAGGATAGAGGAAAGAGACACTATCTCATGGTCTTAGTCCACCCCCCCCCCCCCCAAATCCCTCTCTCTCTCTCTCTCTGATGGCAGACACTAAAGCAGAAAGTGGTTCTCTTTGAATAAATAACTTGAAACTAAGACGGCAGGGTACAAACACATCACAGCAGCAAACATTAAATGTCTAACAAGTGCGGATCCAGGATCTGTAATGCTTCATCTTTTAGGCATTTTAAAATTCTGTATGCTTCTATTTGAAGTTTTTTTTTTTTTTTTTTTTATCTTATGAACAGATGCAATTGGGTTTGAGAAAGACTTTTTTTCTTTTTAGCTTCTCGTCGCTAATCCTGGATCAGCAAACAAGTGCTTTGACAGTTTTTCTCCACTACCAGCAGTCACTCTGCAAAACTCAAATAAAACATGAAGACAATGGCATGAGTGACATGGAAAATATTGACCCACCTGTGACATAGCCAGGGTTTTACGTTTCTACAGCACCCTTCACATAAACTACATATGGACAATCCTTATATTTAGGTGTCTTTTTTAGATGATGTTTATTCGGTTTGATCGTCGATGACGGAGACAGACGGATTAACAGCCATCTCAAAAGTTGCATCACAGCCTCTGAAATGCTGTAAATGAGCTTTTAAATGATTGTTCAAAAACAAACAAAAAATAAATAAATAAATAAAAATGAGCACACAAAAACAGGATAAAGTGGAGTACGGTCACCGTCCAACACTCCAAACGTTTGAGAGTACAAGCTGTAACACGACACACCATGTTGCTGCTGGTCCTAAATGTTCATGCATACATTATGAGTACATGCATGATCGTGGATCTAGTCACTGCAAACACAATCACACAGCAGACAGGAGTCAGAGGAGGGGGTGGTGGGGGGGTGTTACCTAGTCATCTCTAGGAAAGTGAGGCGGGTGGAGAGGTCCTCGAGACGACTGATTTGTTTGTGACACTGGCTACAGAAAAAGTCGAGCGCCTCCTCCCTGAGGAAGCTCTGAAAGCAGTCAGGGAGAGGAGCAGGTGCGCTGGAGAGAAGGAAAAACAACAGGGAGGAAGAGGAGGAGGACGTAGTGAGTGACAGAGAAGAAAGAGGGGGAGAGGGGGGGGGGCCGAGGTGGGGACAGGTCCCCATCCCAGAATCCCAAAGAGGGGTGTTAGTGAAACCCAGGAGAGCGTCAAGTGTGAGGGCGACAGTGGGAGGGAGACACGGAGCGGACTGCAGTGTGGCGCTTTGGTCAGGTGTCTGGAGAGTGTGAGGACACAAAACATTCAAGGAGAAAAAAAAAAGAAAAAAAGAAACTGATCCTCTGAAGTGCTGACCACATCCGACCTTTGCCAGGTTTTTTTTTCTCCCGCACAGGTAAAAACGTGAGCTGAATAAATCCAAACAAACTCTTTTCTCTCTCAAGCAAATAAACAAAAACACACACAGCTGATTTATTTCATAGTGTGAGTCTGAACTCTCCCCTCGCTTCACCTCTGCCAGCTGATTGTTCATTCAGCAGGCGAGTCCTGTCTGAATTATGCAACACGCTGGCACACGTTCCCGTTTATGGCGGCGAGGCACACTGTGACCGTCACTTGATGCCCGCTGTCGTACTATTAAGCCCCCTTTTTCCTTCTGAGGGTGTGAAGGACGTCTTTGTTGGAATAATGCCTGAGGTTTGCGCGTGTGTTTTATCTACAGCGGGGACAGCAACAACTCTGAGTGCGCGCTGTCAAAGTGCTGCGATATGTAGCTAGATAAAACGTGTGGGAGTGTGTAGGCAGCACTGATACATGAGCAGGACTGACTCAAAAACACAGTGACGCATTCACACTGAGTGGGTGAAGTTAGTGGGATGCTGTTTTTGTTTTGTTTTTTTCTGTGCACAACTAGTCTTCCATTTCATCCATTACAGAGAGCATGCCATTTACTGATCGGCTCTTATTTCTTTATTACTTAAGAATCCAAATGAACATTTCAGGACTCAATAATTAACCTGTTTCATTCATTTTAAATAATGTTTGGTTTCCATTATAATTTCTTGTAAAATCATTGAATCAGAAAAAAAACATCAATCAGGTGTAGCTAATGTAAATATGTGTGCGTTTGTGTGTAGATGAGGCTGTATTTGGGTGTTTGTTTGAAGTCGAGCTTTCTTTATACTCCTGTACGACCAGGGGCAAAGCTTGTTTGATGCTCCCTCAGATGAACTCCTCCTCCCGTCTCTCCTTGGAGAAGGCTCGGCAACAGAGGTCAGCCTTAAAACCGAAAACATTGGGATTGTGAAACTCGAACTGGTGAGACAGAATTTGACCAACGGTTACAAAACCTTTGTAACAGTGTGGGTAAGGCCAAAGGAATGACCTTTGTATTTGTATTATGTCTCGGCCTTCACGGGGAAAAAGGGCAGATAAGCGCGGAAGGACGTCTTCAGATACTCCTTATCAAAGTTCGTCCTCTGCATCTTTGTTGAAACAGAAACATTTACCCGTACAGCTGGTCAGTGTAAGAGTGTCACACCTCTTATCAGAGAACTGGAGGTAAGAAGACTGGTTGGAAAATAGGATTCATACATGAGCTGAAATGATTTCAGCCTGGCGCTCTGTGGTTTGGCTGCGAGGAGAGGACTGTGCGTACCTGGGGGAGAGCAGTGAGGAGCCGTTGACGTGCTCGGCCGGCTGCTCCAGCGACGAGTCCGCCTCGCCCTCCGTCCCTTCCACGCCGCTCTCCAGCAGCAGCTCCGACGTGTTGCTTTCCCCAAAGTCCTCAAAGTGCTCCTCCTCCCCGCCGATGACGCTCACCAGCGAGTGGTTATGGAGCTCCGAGTTCAGGGAAAACCTGGGGGACATGGAAGAGTGGATTAGTGTGTTAGTGTCGGTGTGTGTGCTCACTTGTGTAAACAACAACAGTGCAGTTAATTTAAGGTCCGAGGGCCAGGAATAGAGGAAGGTGCCGGATTTAGATTAGATTAATGGACTTCAGTTGAAACAGCTACATAACCATACATTTAAGAAAGCATTTAAAACAGGTTGAGCAGAAGGATCTTGGTTTGAAACAAAACAACAGGTTGATGTGTTTGAACCAGAAAGTAGAGCCATCTGTAAATACAAAACAATCACAATTAATCTTTCCAGCAGAAGTGCAGCAATCTGGACAGGTTGGACGATCGCTCGTCTTCAAAGGTAATCTGATAATTGTCATTAATCCCAAAGGTCAACGCATGATGTCTGCGTGGTAATTGAAAAGCACAGCATGGACACGCTGAGAGGAACTTTGATGTTGTTTGATATGCCTCAAGTTGAAAACATGTCCGGCGTGTGATGTTGCACAACCGAAGCCCAAACCAGCGTGCTGCATTATCTGTGAGTCTTTGATGTGACAGACACGAGTTCCGGGAGCTGTGGGGGGAAATGATCGGCAGGTCGCAGGAAAGCTGGAAAACTGGTCTTTCCTGTTCTTACAGAGGAAGTGTTGGATGTCTTTAACACACACACACACACACACACACACACACACACACACACACACACACACACACACACACACACACACACACACACACACACACACACACACACACACACACACACACACACACACACACACACACACACACACACACACACACACACACACACACACACACACACACACACACACACACACACACACGAGGAGGATGTCTGAATCAGCAAAAAAAAAAAACTTGCAGTCTCAGTGAACCATGACTAAGCCAATTTTGCTCCGATCAACAAGTGCAATTCAAAACCATTATTTTGATGCGATGAGTTCACGTCATACGCTGTGACTCTAATCTCTGCACTAACTTTAATGACAAGTCTTTTTCCACCTTACAGATACGGACTACTTGAATTTCCCTCGGGATCAATAAAGTATCTATCTATCTATCTATCTATCTATCTATGTCACTCACCCCTTGCTACTTGGCCCCATAGCGAGATCCCTCGCGCAGAGAGACGGCGAGGAAAGAGAACGCATCTTTAAACGCCCTCCACTGCCCTGGCGTGAAAGCCTTGGAGCAACTGGAGTCAAAACTCCCGACAGCCAGAGAGGAATCCTGAAGTTTCACAGGTTTTACACCGCTCGGAAAATGGACACGACGACTCTCCGGCCGATACTCTCCAAAAACAGCCAAGTCTGCGGCTCTAATGAGCGGCTAATCTTCAGTTCCACATGACTGATGTTGCCCCCCTCCCCTCCCGCGGTGTTGTCGTTGTACCAGAGAGGGTCGACCGTGAGTGGGTTAATCTGATTTGAGGCTAAGCAGCGGCCAACAGACAGGACTGCTGACCGTCCGAGGGCCAAATGTGTGCGAGGACACGGGTAGGTTAGAAGAGTGTGGGGGAGGCTAATCCTGTTAGATTCTTAATCCCTATTCCAGTGCATATACTCCTATGCTGAACAGAGTTAGTGCTAGCTAGGCTAACCAGGCAGAATGACTAAACCTCACAGTACTTACTGACCTTTTTGTTGCGCTTACTCACAGTCAGCGTCGTTTCTTTAAAGCTTTATTTTGGATTTGGACTTCTCTCTGGCCTGAAAAAGTCTTAAGATGATGAAACTGGAATGTTTTTGTAAACAAACTGCTATAAAAAAAAAGAGAATCTGAAGGTCCTTCAGTCATACAGTGCGCGTGTTATTTTAATGTCGGGGGGGTGGGGGGAGAAAAAAACCCGACGACAAAAAAAAAAAAAAAAAAAAAGTGCCAACTCAACACTTCCTGGAATTCAAGGCTCAACCTTGGAATGGGAAGTCTAACCACATCCGTGTCAAGGCAGAGCACCCCGATCCGTCATGGCGCCGGACAGACAGGTCACACAGTCAGCAGATGAGGGCTCAGATGTGGACGCTTCCTCCCCTGTGTTTGCCCTCAATCCTACCTCGGCAGGAAGATGTCACACGGAGGAGTAGAGCTCATCGGCGACAGCTCGCTCTCTTTTACAGTAAAGGTGATATTATTCAAATAAAGTCAGGGGGCTTATTTCTTTAATCAATTAGACAAAGAGACATTGGATATGTGATCAATGCCCGATAACAGATACTCCTCAACTAACTCCTCTGAGCTAGATAACAGCACAAAGACACATGAAGGCAGTTTGTTTGAGTCGGTCTTTTTTAAATCTTACTGATGGAGTCCTCTGCGGTCATCTTTGTCGTGTATGGTTTCAATAAACTCTTTTTTTATGTCAAAAACACAAATCAATCTCAGCCTTTTCCTATTCTTGTACTTCCTGGTTACATCCAAAACTACAATCCATATTTGAGCGAGATATCTGTGGAAGAGTCAACGTGGAACACTTTGAGTCCGATTATAATCCGTTCATCACTGGAAGAGACTCCGATGTGAGACACTCTTCTTCTGAAGGGAGATCATGGAGGCAAGGAAGAGTCAAAAACCCACGAGCGTTCTGACTACAACAATGATCAAGCAGATTATCCAAACTATAAATAGAACCGAAGAGGTTCCTCAGTTTCAAAGAATAAAAATAGCATTAAAAAAAGGGGTTTACCTGCTGTGAACATTAAAAGTGTGATCATGGAGAGAAAAAAAAGAACAGAAGAAAAAGTCATGAACAGACAATTCAGTCTCTTTCCAGGCGAGAAAATGAAGATCCACTCAGACCAACAACTTTGGGAAAGAATGGTGGAAGTGCTTTTGCTGTTCAAGGTCTCTGGCGCTCACACTGTTTGCATTTCAAGTTATCTCTGAAGGAGCTTTCCTGTTCAGCCGTACAGAAAAACATTCACTGTCAGCGTCCCGGCACACTTTTGTCAAGTGTTCCTTAAACTGCCTGTGACGACGCATCGCTGTGCCTGAACTCCAGGAGCTGCATTTTATTAGCAACTCCAGGACATTGTCAAGAAAGCCTTTGTTGGACTGTGTGGATATTAAGGAACAAAAGACATTACTTTGATCAAGAGGCGGCCTCCTAATGCCTGTCTGCTGACCTAAATAGAACCCAAGTGATCCAGCGCTGCGCATGCAAAAAAAAAACCTCACAAGCACGTGATCTGTGTGAAAGGTTAGTGCGGGTCAAGTCCAGAGCTAACCCTCAGCTGAAGATCTGACACACATTTTCGGTCAATTGTGCAGCCAGCAGCGCATTATGACGTCGATCTAGTCGTCATGAAAGGTGGATTATCATGTATTGCGTGCGACAGGAGTCATTCAGGGTCTCGGCGCCGAACAAAAAAGCAGAGGAGGAATTAGTAAAGGAGAGTCGAGGAGAATTTCAGCCGGGACTGAAAGTTCTGCTCACGAGTGAAAGTTTGGTGTACCGACCTATTTCCTCCGTCTTCGGGGTCATGCAGGGTCGCCTCGATGCCGCTGTCCGTCTCCACATCCTCGTGCATCTCCGGGGGTACGAGGGCCCCCGTGTCCTCGTCGGTGAAGGTCTCACACTCGCTGTACGTGCTCTCCGAGCCCAGGTACGCGCTGTCCGTTACCTCATTCTGCTGCAGGAAGAGAGAGGAAGACGAGGGTGAGCTGGACAGAGAACGGCCGTCAATCAGGAGGCGGACTTAAAAGAGACACGTCAAACACTTACGGTGTCTTTTGGTTTGAATAAAAACCTGACTCGGAAAAAATGCTGCTCCATTACAGCAAACGTGCACATGTAAAGTATTAGTGTTAAACACGCTGTTAACATCATTTTAAAGGTTAACAAACAAAAAACAAAAAAATCTCAGAAAAAGTCATGAAATGAGGATTATTTCAAACGGCTGGGACAAACTGACAGACGCCATGTCAAGCAGCCAGTAGGTACAGACAACCAAACAGATCATAGAGCGTAAACAGACCGCTGCCTCTCAGACGGTCGAGCTCAACCTGCTGCAGCACCAACCTCTTAGCAACAAGTTCAAACCAAGGCTTTCCAAGAGACAAACAACCAACAATGAACTCAAAACACTCGCGTTCACTTAAAAAAAAAAAAAAAAAAAAAAAAAAAAGAGGATCCAAAGCTTTCGCAAACAAGACAGGCACATTATCAGGCATCAGAGCGGTGAAGCAATCAAGAAGACAAGACAGGTGTGTCACGTTTGAAGGACTGCCGTACCGTTATAAAAGGAGCGTCGGGAGGAGCAGTGCGATCCACCATGCCCAGAACCATTCTCTCTGCCCGGCCTCACACATCACAGCCTCCCCCCCTCGTCCTCCCTTTCACTTATACTAACGCTTCCTCTCTTGCATTCCCACAGAGGTAGAGGGTGAGGGCAAGTTAGGGGGGGAAAGAAAAAAAAGAAAAAAAAAAAAAGAAAAGGAAAATACTGTGACACCTCGTTCAGCTGCGCTGGGTGGTCAGAGGGGAGGAGACAAAGTCCAAAGAGTTGCAGAAGAGAGGCAGCGATCAGCTGAAAGAAGGGTTTAATCTTTTCTGGCTTCACCGACTGAATAAATCATTAAACTTTATTTACATGTTGTCGACTGGACAGTGAACGAGGCTGTAAATCAAAGCCTGTCGTAACTGTCTAAGTGTTGGAGAGTGGGAAAGTAACAGGCTGTCATTTTACTGATGGGACAATTGGGAAGGGATCAATTGCTATTTTCTAATCAAACTGTGAGAAGGAAACGTGGAAGTAAACAGAAAAAAAGAAGAAAAAAAAACCGGGCTGGACGGGGCGTTGCTTTTCTCTTATGCCAGGCCTCGGCTGAACAGCCTCACCTTGCCTGTTTTGAGAGTAAACAAGGCGAGAACAGCGCTGCCATTGAGAGAGAGGAACCCTTTTTTTTTTGCTGCCAAAAACTGGAGAGAGGGGGGATAAAAACAAGGCCACGGACACAGGTGTGGCAACTACTTCAAACATAAACACAAACTTCCCCAGAACTCTCCTTTCGGGCTTCCAGTAAAGCGCAAACAGGCTTCAATAAATCACCGGAAATAAAACGTTGTCAGATCAGATTCCCGCCTACTTTCCTGCATCGAACAAATCCGTACTGTTGCGGGATATTTTGAGTTTTATTTGTAATATCGAAATAAAATAAAAAGTCTCAAACAGCAGAATGACTGTGTAGGAAGCAGAGCCATTTTGAATCTAAAGAAACTTAAAACACCTGCCCGGAAAAACTGTTTTCTACACATCAGTGTTAATATGTAGATTAATAGAAACTTACTGTAAATCCAGTCGTCATGATTTCACTCTTTAATTGAAGTTACTTCATTGACTTTGATACACAAAGGGTCTCTTGTGTCAATAAGGCCTCCACTGTGTTGTGCAGCTTTGGAGCGGTCCAATGATAACGTTACTATCATTACTGGTCTCAATTTAGAAAGAAAAAATAACAACAAAAAGGGATACAACTGTAGAAATGTTTTTCTCCTGATGGATCTTCAATGAATGCCTGCATTTATAACTGAATAATAAATCATCTCTTGACGCCTGTGGTTAAATGGTTTGAGATCGAGGGAATCTATTTGTACTTTGGTAGCTGCACTTCTAAACCCCTCCAAAAGAGGGTGCTGACACAGTGTCCCTCGCAGCTGCTAAAACAACAGTCAGAGTCCTGCAGTGCCAGAAGTGCACACAATAGCAGAAACACTTCAATTTTGCGGAGGCCAGCAACAATGATGGTTAAATATACAAGTTCAGTGCACAAGAGGAGACAGGAATTCCAGATATGCTGACCACAACTGTAAAAACACACAAATGTTACAAAAAAACCCCCTCACATTCCAGCTAATTCAATATTTGTCAAAGAATATTCAAAAGCATAGACTGCCAGATGCTATTTAGTGTCAGCCAAACTGGGAGGTTGAGTCTGTGGAACGTTCACAGGGAGGTAATGATAGCTCTGCAAGCCACTTGGTGAATTACAGAGGGAAGAGTGAGAGTGCACGTTGAGTTCAGAGCGTGTCCTCCGTCATGTGCCGTACACGTCATCTGCAGAGAGTCTGAGCCTCACCTCGTCGTACTCCTCGGGACAGCCCACGGCTCCGTCCCCCGGACTGTAGTTTACATTGTAGAGCTGCGGCTCTGGACCTGCACATATGAGGGAGGGGGGGGGGGAGGGGGGAGAAGGCCTTTAGTGCGTGCAAGACAAACACTTCAAGTCAAACAACACGGGGAGGATCGACAAACAAAAGGCTGGTGTGCGTGAACTGTCGCAGCAGCATCCATGTGCAAACACACGAGCTTTATACAGCTAAAGAGGTCACAGCAGGTTAGAGCTTTGGTTTATTAAAATGTATGAAACATGTGACTTCAATTCTATAATCGACATTCAGCAGTTTAATGACGTACACGATTTTAATCACCCAATAGGCAACAACATTTTGAACCAGTGAGCAATCTGCAGTAAGCTTTCCAGGAAGTGTGAGGTGCTTTTTTTTTTTTTTTTCATGGATGAGGCAACGATCTTCCAGTCGCCGGTTTTGAAGGACAAACACACTGATGTTAGATAACTGTCATATTTCTGTCCACAATGTATTTTGCTCAACCATGCGCCAGCACATTTAAGCGCTAATGTCCGAGCTGCCCTACTTTAACAATCTGAGCGTGATGTGGTTATAAACATTATGTAACGTTTAAAGTGTCATTTAAAAAGGTCTGCACGGCGCCGTGGAAAAAAAACAGGTAGGAACAAAATAAAACAATAAAAGAGGACGAGGAGGGATCCATAGTGATTCAATTTTGTCGATACAAGCTGTTTTTTTTTAAAGCACCTGCGATGTAACCCGAGATGTGCAAACAAGACAAAGTCCCATCAGCCACTGCGGCTCCTGTGTCTAGTAAACAGAGTCGTGAATAGCACCCTGCTGTGAGACTGGAGCACAAACAGGGTTCTCCAGTGGACTCCAGAGGGGGTTTGTGCCCTCCACTCTTACATAGCCGCACTGTTCTGGATGACTCGTGCACATAGCAGAGCATTTAAGAGAAAGGAGTCGGCACCCAAAGGGGGCTCTCGGGAGAAGCTGGCTTCTGTTGGAGCAACACACACCTGCAGTCTTTCTGGCGTGTTGTCAAAATATCAGAAGACACAAATATGTTGCTGTTGTAGTTCCAGACATGCCGGAGAAACTACAGGGGACGAGGCATTTCCATGGCCTGCAGGCCCTTCTTTATTACAGAAAGCGTCCAGCCGGGTTCCACGCAGTGCAGCAATGAAGCGGAGAAGAAAGTGGAGTTTAATAAAGTTCATATTGGAACCTGTTCAGAGCAGGTTTGATTCCAGTAAAAGGCGTTGGAAACTGGAAACCTTGGGAGAAAACACGACACGGATCTTGTTGATCTGAGGGTCGATGTTTTATTTGCAAAGTGTCAATAAAGAAAAAGAAAAAAAAAACGGAACTCCAGCTTTACAAGCAGAGTGGAATTTAGTCAGTAGTGTGTGAGAAGCTTGGAGGTTTACATTTACAGGTCTGATCTTCACACACTGATGGAAAACTGGGATTCATTCCCCACATCGCTGATTACACAGAAACTAGTGGAGAATGGGAGGGAAATTTGAGAAATGGGAACACGGGACGATGATCCTCGACCGGACTGTGAACCGTGACACGACTGTCACCTGATATGTGCATGAACAAACCAAAAAGAGCTCTTGACAAACCACTCAGTACTCCTACTTAAACTGTATCTACTGGTGGTCAGTGTGGGAGGCTGAGAGGTTGGTTTTATAAGGAGACAGATGTATAGGAGGACTACATTACCCAGAAGCTCCTTTGATCATCCCACAGTGAAGACGTCACAGGAAAATGTTTCAGTTTACAAAAAACTACAATCAGCCATTAAACTACATTCTGTCGTTGATTTCTACTGGACATAAAAGCACTGCTTGTTCAGAACTGATTGTCAATCGAGGCCTTGTGCCGGAACAGGCCGGTATGTTTTTCTCTCAATCTGGCTTTCCAACACATCTTTGCAATGAGTGACAGGAAGTGGAAAACAAGGGAGAAAGAGAGAGGACAGTAAATTATTTAGGTGAATAAGACTCTGCTCAAACCTCGCCAGTAAGCCTGTGTGTGTGTGTGTGCGCGCGCGCATCTCATGCTTTCCAATACATGACTTATTAATGCCAGCAGTAACCCGAGCTGTGCAACCCAGAAAGCTGAGAGAAAAGTACATAACTGATCAACAGGCAGGGTGGACTGAGGATTTAGGCACCTTACTGCTGTGACATCACTATGACGAGATGACGTCATGTAAAGACCACTGGCATGTCGTGCAAGCTGCTGAAAGTCTTTGTGTCGATGTCTTTTAGTCACTATAACCTACTATAATAATTATTTGAAATCCCCCCCCCCCCCGGGGACAAATAAAGTGTTTTTGAATTGAATGGAATAAGCAGAGCAGGAGGACAGCACGCCGGCTGAAGTGAGAATAACGGTTCAGTTACAAAGAATTTGGGTCAGTCTGAAAAATCATTCACTCCCCCGAGCGATGAATGTGAAACTTACTGTGTTGACGACAATATTTGGCCCCGTGGGGAATTCTGAGAGATGGAGCCAGATGCTCCAGACTGAATGTAAGTACAGGAATCTGACGCCGAGGTTATTTTTTATAGAATTAGATACAAAGAAAATTAAGAACAAGATCTGAAATTGATTTGATTAGAGTCTACCATTGCGTGTGCATCAGAGCGTTCTGTTGGTGACCCAGGTGTCAATATGGCCGATAAAAAACGGGGACAGATAGAGACAGTTGGTCAGAATATTTTTAGAATCTAGGTTTTGCAAACGATTACATGTAGAGCCTCCAGAGTCAGAGACAGACGTCCACAAAAAGAGGACACTAACTGAAGAGTTTAAAGGGAACACAAAGTCCGCTGTTATTTACTACATGGCACAGCAGGTCTTTTATACAAGATTAAAATCACACTTTTTTTTTTTTTTTTTTTAAAGGGACTCTAAAAACTCACCTCCGTTGCTAATGGCAGAGATTCCTCGGTGGAAGTCCTCGAAGCTGATCACTCCGAGGCCACTGGGATCCAAAAACTTGGTCAAATCCTTCACCTGAAAGACAAACGAAACGCAAACATTCAAATCTCATTTCATCACGGAAAACGCATGAAGATGAGTGTGGGTGCTTCAAGATGACGTGGGAACATGAGAGCAAATGACTGAACTGTGATGTTTGGATACAATGGGGGAAAGCGCACTGATCAGATCTGACCTGTAGTTACTTTAAATGACCACAAACTCAACTCTGTGGTCATTTGGCTCACATGACAGGTTAACAGCAGGATTATGTAAAGATATTTTGATTACAGGAGCAAAAAAAAAAAGTAACCCATAAAAAAAAAAAAACACCTCCAGAGGAGAATCTTGCAGACGAGGCAAATGTGAGTTTACAAACGTACAAAGGGTACATTCATTGTTCTCTTTGATTTGACAAAGGAGAAGAACATGTTACTGAAGGATTTACAGGTTGCAGACGAAGTGTTCTCGCCACACGGGCAGTGCTTTTAAAGAACGAGTGTGGAATCTTCAAAAAGATCATCTTACATTCACAGAAATCTGATCATAAAAAAAGAGCCAAGGACAGGAAAGTTTTCATCTTGAAAAAAAAAAAAAAAAAAAGCCAAGAATGCACGCATGTCTATGACACCAAGGATCCTTCTGTGCACAGAAACGTTGCTGCACTCAAGTGTTAAACAGGTTACGTAAGCGCAGCTGCATACTGTATGGTCCTACAGTCGGTAACCTGGCAACAGGAGGACGTGTGATTCTGTAACAACAGGACCTCCGAGGATAAAAAAAAAAAAAAAAAAAAAACACGACAGTGCACGTTGGATCCGACGTCTTCTCCTGCTGAAAAAACAGAGCAGCTCGAGCTCACAGCTCCTGAGGAACCGTGAGCTTCACACGGAGGCTTATCAGAGGCGCCGTGCAATTAAAATCTATTCACACAAATAATAGACTAAGGCAAATGTGGACCATCAAACAAATTGGCTGAACCCGTTATTACAGTGTGATTTCAGGCGTGTACGACAGAATGAGCTGGGAGGGATCCTGGGAGTATGTCGGCTGAGGTTTCTGTGGTCTCCGCTCACTCATCCCTCGAGAAAGTGAGCGCACAATGTGAACATGGTCATTTAAGGGAGACTTTCGTTTCTGTGTTCGGTTTCTTCTTCCATTTTTTTCTTTATTTATATCGGTTACACATGAAAACAAGCTGATCTGCTTAGCGATGCTGAGCTGTGAGTCAAGAGGCTGAGAAGGCTGAAACTGCTAATAAACCCCCGAGTAGCTTATGATCTGAGTTTTGGTGAATTAAAGCCAGCTGCACTTTAGTGAGAGGAGGGGAGGAGGCTCATCACCCTCAATGGTGGTTTACACAGCAGAGCTAAGTTTAGGTTCGTCCCACGCCTACCTCCTCTGCAATGCTTTCCATGAACTACATTTGCCTGCTAGGTTGACCAAGAGTTGCTAAATGATTGAACTCTCAATGATCAAAGATTTTTTTTTCTCTCTTTTCTGCAGTTTGTGGGAGGCGTCTGAACACAGCGTTCATTTTCCTGTTTCACACTTGAACATGATAGCTCACATGTTCCATGCAGCTCTTGCAGAAACACCTCTGCTGCTGGCTGAGGTGAGAAAAACTGAGTGTGTCTGCTGCGCCCTGATGACACTTTTTACGTGATCAGTGGTGGATTATTCTTAGTCATTGCATTTGCAGGGAGAGGTTGGAACAATGCGCCGCAATAAAGCGACCACTCAACAGGCTTGATATGACACATTGACAGCTGAAGCAACCAGAGCAATACAAATCTACACTGTGGAAGCTGACATGGCCTACATCAGAGTTGTTAAGCTTCTGCAGCAGTGCCAGGCCCCTCAGGTCTGGTGAGCAGAGCCTGTTAGCTATTCCTAGGTCTAACCTAAAACCTGAAAAAGGTGATTGGGATGATTTTGTGTTAGTTATGGTTTGTCCCAAGACTGAGGTACAAACAGGTATTAAACTAATGGAACTTTGTTTTTTCAATTGAACGAATGTTGTTTGGAGATGTGTTTTTCTGGAGCTGTATCCTACTCAGAAGAATTATTTTAGTACGGCACCATAACAAACTCCTATATGAATCGAACACACAGTAATATCAGTTTGGAGTGCAAATTAAAACCCTGTCAGGTGCGTTCGTTCATAATGTTTCAAGTCATTAAAGTAATATTCAAGCAAAGCAAAAAGCAATTAATCAAGTAAACTAATCAGTTTAGATGAGCAGCAGCTCAGTTTGCAGCCCCCAAACGAAGTCCTGACAAAGACCGTCACAAAGCAATTTTTGGTCAGTCTTTTACCCCTTTTAATAATAATAAAATCTGTTTTCTAAGAGAGACCTCTGTGGATGACTCTTGGTGGAAAAACTAGTGAATAATCGACGGTCGGAGGTTTAACATAAAACCCGCTCAGCCACACGAAAACTCGCAAGTGGCAGCTCAGCTTGCAGCCTCCTTCTGACGGCCGGTGTCTGCGTCTAGCTTCTTTTTCCAGTGTTGTTAATCATTTGAAATCATAAATCATGTTTGCTTGAGATGAGGAGGACCGGGGGAATAATTAAGCCCTCAGTAAACAAACATACCCTTGGTGTGGCTGTTTGTACTGCCTTGCTCTGGGTGCAACAATGACGCAGCTTAAAAAAGACTCTTCTCAACTGATGTTAGAAATTGTCGACTTTCAGGAAGCCCCCCTTATTTCATGCACGTTTTTTTTTTTTAACAATTTTTAGCTTTTCAACATCTGCTAATAATTATAGTGGAAAATTTTAAACAGTAACTCAAAGTATTGTCTCTTTAACATGATGTTACGTAACCATTTGCATTATTACATCTAACAAGCACAGCCTGCAGAGACAGTGGTAAGGCAGATAACGACCAAATTCAAACGAAGCCCTGTCAGGCTCTGTGGTTTTTCTGTTTCCTCTATTTGTGTCTAATCAGTGCCGGGGCACGCCTGACCGCCTCCACAAAGTCTGCCGCTGTGCTTAACCCCATGGAGAAGAATACCCTTTGGTAACGGTCTTTCCTGGAGGGGTTTTCACGACCGCTTCTAAACAAAACCCTGATCGTATGCCTAGCGGCTTGAAAAACGATGACTTAAAGAAGGGAGAGTGATCTTTGGGTATAAAACATTAACACACACAAAAGTGAACTCAAGAGAGGGGACGTTTTAGGGCATGGGACATTCCATTGTGGATTAGAGGGGCAGCACATAAAAGCAGCGGGTGAGGGGAGGGATACTGGCTAAAGTAGGGTTTGGACTGTCGACCCACGACAGAGACGCAGCCACAATGGAGTCCAGTGAGGCTTTTGTGTAGAATCAGGGTCAAAAGCAGAACGGGAAACCAATGATTGGAGGCTAGAGAGATCTTATAAATAGAATTTCTAGATGACACATGCCTGCTGGCTATTATTCTAATACTTTTTTTTTCTTCAAAAAGCTAGAGTAGTACCTTAATAAAAGCCGGTTAGCATGAACTTCTCATACTGTTCTGAACAGTAGAGTAACATACAAAAGGGTTTTTCTGAAGTAAAACCTTATAGAAATGGTAGTGGCAGCGCTTTAATTACGATGCAAAGCCAGCCATCGTTGATTTAACTCTAAATGACTGAACATGTTTGCCCTTTAAAAGAAGTCCAAAAATGTTTTCTGCAATTCAATTCTACATTAAATGTCATCAGACATTACAGAATAAGGCCACACACACACACACACACACACACACACACACACACACACACACACACACACACACACACACACACACACACACACACACACACACACACACACACACACACACACACACACACACACACACACACACACACACACACACACACACACACACACACACACACACACACACACACACCTTGTGTGTACACTGTTGCTATCATATCCTGGAAACATTCTGGAAGCAACATTTGCATGCTAAGCGTACAGCTAAGCATACCGGCTCCGACTGATCATGCATGCAAATACCTCATGAATACCTTCCTGCTGTCTCTTGACAGGTCGCCAGGAGTTTTGATGACTGGTTCAGGATAATACACACCATGCTCGGCCTGCTTGCAGCCCACTAATTCAAACAACCAACAAAATCCCACTGAAAAATGGCTTTTCTCACAGGCTTGAGAATAATATTTAAAAGCAAAGAAAACCAAACCGTAGTGTTATTTATGGAAGTGTCAATTAGTCTGACCTAATAGCTCATTCTGTTTAACCACCCAATTAAATACTTGTGTTACCAACGTAGCTCACAGTGAAATATCACTAATCTGAGCTGCCCAGGCATGCAGGTTATTCAAACCACTTTTATCTCCAGAAACACAAGGACATATCAGGGCAAAGCTTATTCAAATACAAAAAGCACACACATTTCAATCTGATACGAGAAGAGTGAGCCATTTGCTACCTCGGCCAAGAGACAATCAGCACTCATAAAGCGGCCTGCAGACCTTGTTGCAGCAGCCCTGACTTTCCCACAGATCCTTGAGTTTAGCTCATGAATGCAAACCCACTGAAAAGTTAAATCCATTATGTGACATTCTCCAAATTCTGAAGATACGCCCGTCTGTCGCCTGCTTACCTGGTGTAAATGTGAAGCTTCGGTCTCAATCTGTCTCTCTGATCACAATAAACATTTTAAAAAAGGGTAATCTTAGAGGAGTTTCCTGTAAAGGCACAAAAGAGCTCCTGGAAACAAGATATTCAAAGGCTGAACAAAAAGAAAACGATGAAATCTGCACAACTAAAGAAAGAAGTCCAACGAAAACCTGGAAGATTCAGACATCCAAAAAGAAACACTTAAAAGGTGTAAGAGGAGCACTCCACCAGATACCAAAGAGGACAGAACAACATTAGAGCAGACCACACCTATTAAATAAATTAACTCCCAGTGTCATGTTAGTGTTTCACCTTTAGCCCTGCCTAACACAACAACGGGTGAAAAGAAGATTCAAATTAGACTTGATGTTGTAACATTTCGCCCTCTCTGTCCTTAAACACAACAGTCCAGGGCCATTTAGTGGAAGGCCCCCCAAATCCATGGAGTCCCTCTGACTCAGGAAAATACATTTGACTCCTAATCCTTCACTGTTCCCTGCCTGGGGATCCACAGATACTAATGGGCAGACAGAGGACAGATTGGGGGCAATAGAGGCGCTTTGAACTGGGAGCGAAGGGATTAAACAGCATTAGTGAGGCTGCATCACTCGGCGTGAGTGCTGAGCACCAACAAGTTCCCATTCTCACCCTGAACCCAAAGTTTAAAAGTGCAACAAAAAGAGTTTCTGTCAAACTGGGAAATATGTCAAACTTGATCAACTAAATGACACGAGATGTATAAAGATGGGTTTGAAGAAGAGGCCAGTAAATGAGTAGAAAACATATCTAATGCATTGTCATTTGGGCCCACTTGACTGTTAATGTTCCTGTTGGGTTACATCTCGGTTTGTTGTATCCACCCTCTTATGGTTATTTGCGAACGGTGTGGCCACTTGAAGCTCAGTTAGAGTGTTGTCAACTTTAGGCGGGGAAGGCGTACAGACGTAGACAGGAAAAGAAAGTGATGTCATTTCCACTCAAACGTTTTTTTTTTAGACCAAAACGAAGAAGAAACCAAAAACCTAAAACGTCAGAACGACACTCAAAAGATAACCTCGACCGGGGTTTATAAAAAAAAAAAAAAAAAAAAAAAGACAAATTCCAATAAACTCATAAAGTAGAGAATATTTTCTCTTCAGCTCAATAAGCTTCACAAGCCCATCAAGTAAACTGTGATCAATTGAAGTCACCTAAATCTTTATGAGCCGTTGTATTTATTCAATTTCTTGCTCGCAGTTGGATATCTTTTTGCAACAATGTGCCAAGCCTGTAGCGCAACACCATATGCAACAAATGGGTGATGGTGATGGGTGGAGTGAGACAGACGCATCAGCCATTTCACAGGAGATTATCCCTAAACCACGGGATATGCAAATGATGGAGATGGGTGTTTTGTCATTTGACATATGGAGGACTGCCAGGCCTGATGGAATTCATTACAGCCAATATGGTTAGCCGGACTTATCTCTAAATCCCAGCTCTAGCACACTTACAGAATGTAGATGACAGACTAATCCAGGCACTGTTTAAAGATGTTGTGGTGTAAGCCAAATCTACCATACCCAATGGTAGGGAGCACATTAGAGCTAGCAGCTAAAAACACTCACATTGCTTTAAAAGTAATGTGTCCAAATGAGACCTTTTTAACAAGTGGAAATTGGGATAGCAAAGTGAAGTCAGCCAGCTGATTGAATTATGCAGGCTTTTTGCACAGAACCCTCAGAGGTTCAGTAGAAAATCAATAATAAATCATTTACATTTATGGAGCTTTATATAGTTTTACACAGAACTTTACTCAGCGTGCATTACCAAGTGGCTGCAAGATCAGACCAAGGCAATAAAAAGAACAATAAGAGGTCTCACCTGATCGGCTCCATACGCAGCAGCAAACTCCATAAACTCCTCAATTCGAACAAAGCCATCTCCATCTTGGTCCAAAGCGTCGAACACGGCTTTTAGCGGAGAGACCTGTTCCTCCCTCGAGTTCACAGCTGAGACCATCGGCAGTGAGTCATCTCCCACCATCTTAGAGAGGGAAATCGTCTCCTCCGTTTGCTTACTAGTCCACCCCCTCTCCCGAGAAGAAGAGTGCAAGTCCTTAACTGAAAAGCCAAAAGAAGCCACATTGTGACAGTGTGGTCCTTCCGGCTGGTTCGTGTCCGTCAGCCGCTCCTCTTCCCTCTGTTCTGGTGTCGGATCGGGATCGCCGTCGTCCTGTAAGCCATCCAGCGGATTCAAGTCCCAAGTTTCCTCATTGTGGACCTCGTCGACAGTCAAGCACGGATCCAAAGCCATTGTCTCGTTCCCCTGAGAGCAAACTGTGTCTTCAATCAGATCCTTACACTCAGTTTCCACAGACAAACTCTCACTGGTGAACTCACCGCGTGTGAAAGCATCTTCAGCCTGAGGCACAGTCACTGATGAACCTTCCGGTGACAAACCCAGAGCAAATGAGTCATTCTCCCTTTGTTGTTGTGAAGTTAGATCGATAATTTCAGCAGCTCCTTCATGTTCCACCTGTGAATCCTCTGGTGATATACTTAAAGGCTCATCTGTGCAGATAACAGAGGGGGGGCCAACCGGCCACAGACTCAGACTTCCTTCACATTCTGGCACCTCTAAATCCAACAAAGGCACAGATCCGTGTAAAGACTCCAGTGGTGCGCTGACGTTGTTATGCGGGACGCAGCTCTCAGGTAAACCTTGAAGAGTAGTGCTACAGGTAATAGGCAGATCAGTCACTTGATCGGGGCATAAACCTTTGTCTCCAGTTTCAGGTGACAAAGTCTCCCTGCTCTGCGAGGGAGGGGGACCTGCCTGCTCCTCTGGTGACAGGTCTACAAGCTCCTCACTGACACCCTGTGCGTTCAACTCACCGGAGGACTCCGGGGTAAGATATGAGAGTTCATTTGAGAGGAGGTCTACCAACAAAAAAGTATCACCTGTGTTTGTTTCCGAAGTCTTTGACGGAGAGACTGGATCCTCCTGTGTTAGACCGAGTTCCTCGCTGACAGAGTTTTCTCGAACAATATCAGTGAGTTGGGGAGAAAACAACCATTTCAAAGTTTCACTTGGTCCATCAGTTGTTTCTTGAAAGGAAAATCCATCGAGCTGAGTGCTAAGGAAGGATGCTTGAGACACAGCTGACTTGTGTCCCTCAAAATGAAAATTTCCACAAGAAAAATCAGAGATGTTTATAAGTTTGTCCAATTTTGGAGGCTTCCCTTCTTCACTGTGAGAGGACATTTGATCCTGGTCCCCGTTCCTGAAATCTAAACTTGTCTGGCCACTGTCGTTTGGGCAGAGCACACCTCCATTGTCTGAATCGTCCAGGGTGTTAAATCCGAGAGGAAATGGCTGATCTGACTCCCACTGTGTGTGCCCCAAAGGGCCAGAGACAACTGTTGGCTCCATTTAAATTTGCTACGAAACTTTACGCACTTGAGGAAAGCTGGTGACGTTTTATCTCACGGCTGTCGTCAAGATACAGATGTTTGATTGCAATGCCATATTTTAATTGGCACCGTGTGTCCTTGTCGAAGTCTTGAAATTATGCATTTTCGACCAGGGAAATTTAAAAGATGAGTGCTAGTTTACTCATTTCAAACACCATGTTAGAAACTAAATAACTGTGGTGGTTTTGAAGATTAACCGGACAGGAAATGGGGGTTTTAAACAGCTTTTGTCATTTTTACTTCAGTGGTTGTCTTCCACACCGCGACAAAATACGTTACCTTAACTCATAATGCATATTGATCTCCTACATTAGCTGGATCTCGTACTGATTTAAATGTGTTTTCACTCACTATTTGTGTCAAGGTACGTCCACTCTGCGCTGTAGCCCAATCTGTCAGCTTCAGTAAATCCACCATAGACATCCTTCAGCTCGGCCTGAAAGCTTCGATATATAAGAGAAATACAACGGCTCAACGGCTGGCAGCGTTTCTGCACATGACTCCACTTAAAGCTGCTAACAAATTAACGCGTTTTGTCGCGAGTGTTTGTCAACATTAGCTTTCTTAGCGTTTTATCTTATCCCATCCATAGCAGGCTGATTTTGTGAGATGCCGAAAATGGCAACGAAAAAGCGACGTGGTTATCAGACCTGTAGCTTTAACAGTGTACCCCTCATTATGTTGTGGTTTACCTAATATAACACCGGCTGTCAAACCGTCCTAATGATTTGGTCGGCTAACTCCTCCTTCGAGCATCCCACTCCTTCCGTGCCAGGCGAGCTGCTAACTGATGAGCTAACGGAATTAGCCTATTAGCTAGCCTACACACCAAACAGCCCAGCTTCAACCTCCCGCGACTGTGTTGAATCAAATATTAGCTTTCATTTGAAACGGTCCGAGGTGTGAATACTAAAAAATGTCGCGTATGTGATAGCCCGAGACGAAGCTGCATTTCGATGTCGTTTTTTCCCAGCGGCAATCCACCTGTGTCACTAACAAGCCAGGCCAGCCGAGTGACGAGACGAAACGCGTCCTTTTTCCTCTTCAAACTCCTCCGACATCAACGCCTCGAAAAACACATCCGTGCCTGCGATCCTTCTTCGGAACTAATTGTGAAACGAAAAATGGTGATGAATAGTGTCAAAAAAAGCTCCATCATTTGGCAGTCAGTCCATTGATGTTGATCACAGGCACCGAAAGCTCTCGCATCAGCATCAGCAATGTCCCATCCTCCTCCTCCTCCACCTCCTCCTCCAGCCGCATACACACCACTGACGTTTCACGCAAGCGTACAAAACACCCCGCAGTATCACTGGCTTCATAGCAGGTATTAACTTGGTACCTTATGATTTGCACAATAGCATGTCCCATACACATTTTCTGCATGTGGTTAGGTATTACGTTCAGCCAGGAGCTTTAACCTGTCATTTTCACTGACACTTCAGAACTACTTTATATATTGACAACAAAACATTTACCACTTAAGAGAGTCTAGATATGTCACATTCCATCGCTGATATAAAATACAAGAGTAATGCAATGTGACTTTATAGTTTAAGAGTTCCAGTGTATAGGGGTTTATTTGAATAGTAGTCTAAAGATCGTTTAAAAAATAAAGTTGTGGCGCCCTCGTGTGTTTAACAGTGTACATTTCTATTACTTGCTAAATTATTCTCCCTTGGAACAAATTTGACTCTCTCTCTCTCCAAAGATAGTTTTATGTATATGATTCAGCCTAAAATAATTAAAAGCAACAATATTTTTTTGACAAACAATAAGAGCATAAAGGAGATAACGAGCTGACATTTAAAACGTAAGGAATGTGATTTAATTTGTCACCTTTTTTGCAATCACCATATTAATCCTCATTTGTATCCTTTCTCATAAAACATGCCTGCTATTTCCTACAGGTACACTTCAATGATCAAGGAACAGACAAATGAGTTTAATTATTAAATGCAAACAGTAGTCAAGAAACTTATTATTACCTGACAAATATGACTCTAATACAAAACTTGTATCAATAAATGAGAGGTACTGGACAATCACATGAAATGATAAACAGGACTGTACATGAAATGCATGATATTACACAGAGAATTAAAGGGTGACCTATAATCCCTGAATTTATTTAGCCTTTATACATTGGAAAGAGTGTGGAAGGTATAATATAGTAAGTTGTTAGGTGTTTATAAACTGTACATCTAGAATTTTATTACTTCAGATACTTTTGTATCCAGAATTTACTTATCCATTTTCTTTTCAGCTGACCAATAACCTGGAAGAAAACAGGAGAGACAAGTGAATAAATATGGTGTATAAAGCTGTCTTTTAAACAGTCTCTTTAAGTCTAACAATACAAATCAGAATGGACCTCAAACTTGACCTCCTCCTACACACCTTGGTCAGGAGGAGGACAGGAGAGCCCCTGTTCAGAGTTTAGATTTAGAGGAGGCAATACCCAACAGCATGGAGACGTCATTGGCTGAGGTCAGCCATGAGCCGCCATCAGCAACCAGGATGGCTCCGGTCACATAGGAGGAGGCTCTACTGGCCAAGAAAAGGGCGCTGTGAGCCATCTCTGTCTTATTGCCCGCTCGCTGCAGAGGAATGGACTGGAACGCACCTGCAGCCTCTCCTCTTGGACCGCCTGAGGGATTACAGGAAACACAAAAACTTCAACAGCCCACTACTTACAGATTAGAATTTAAACTATTAACTCATTTAAACTGAACTGTCATCTTTTATACAAAGCTTTTACTTTGCTGTTCCGCAAAATGTTTCAATTTTGTTGTCTATTTCTTCTGCTCATCCAACATTTGAGGTTGACTACATCACTGTTTGATGTACTTATTTTTGCTTACATTTCTTTTTTTAAAGATTTTTTTTATTTTTGGCCTTTATTATAGAGCGAGGAAAGTGGACAGTCGGAAATCAGAGAGAGACATGCGGGAAATGAGCCACAGGCCGGACGCGAACCCGGGCCGCCCACGCGAGGACTGAGCCTCAATACATGGGACCGCGCGCACTGCCGCTGCGCCACCGGCGACCCCATTTTTGCTTACATTTCTACAGAGCAGGTAAAACTGAGTAATAAGCTGCCCGTCAATCCTCGCCAACAGACTTTAAATTTGTGAGTATTTTACAATAAGTGGACACAGTTTAATAAACTGTGCAGAGAGAAATACAATATGCACATGCGGTTTATGAAACTGTGCTCACAGTTTACAAAACAGTGATTAAAGACTGCAAATCCATGGGCACAGATTATAAACATTGTGGATTTATAATCAGTGGGTACACTTTTAAAAACAGCTTCTTTTTCTTGTTTTATTACCTGAGCCTTCGGGCTACTTGTACTCACCACTTCAACTATATTTACAACATTCATAGAATAATTCAAAAGTTAGTTCAAAACTTTTTACATTACCTTTTAAATGTTTGGTTAACATTCATTCACTACCACTATCGAACATTTTCAACGTTATAATCAAAAGTTGTTTGAGAACATTTTACATAGTAGCCTCTGCCATCAGTGTGTGAAAGTGGTGCTAATGGATGAATGTGACAAGCGTTTAGTTTAAAATGTGATGTGAATGGAAGAATATCAAGGAAATGTGTGTGTAGAAAAGATGTGTTACATACTTTTTAGTTCCTCGACAGACACTACCCATTCTAAAAGAAAGCCTTGAAGTTCTAAAGGGTTTCTGTACAACTTTGAGTCTGATGAAATAAATTATGTTTTAATATGTTGTTGCCATGTGTGAAATAGCAAACTATTTGCTTATAGTAGAGGATTTTGTCGATGCACATTTTTTTATTTGGTCAGGTTTCTAAGCACGGCTCCTTGAGGCTGGTGTGAGTTCAAAAACCATCATCATCTATTTAATAATTTAAAAGAGTAATGAGCTATAATAATCAGCTTCCTTTATCTCCCGTTTAACTCCCTGGGCTCACAGTGTTCATCCCAACAAAGAAGATAACAACAATGCTCTCCAACAGTCTTTGTTTTAAATGTAAAGACCTTATTTACCAGTTTGTCAATATGGCGCAAGACCTTACCCAGCCTACGGAAACCCTCAGTGCCAGAGATAGGACCTGGAGCCAGAGTATTGACTCGAACTCCACTGGGCCCCCACTCCACAGCAAGGTGTTTCGTCATTGCATCTGTGGAAAACAGAAGCAACGTTGTTTTATTAGGTTCTCACTTTTCTCTTTAATCATTGCACCACATTAAAAATCTCTTTACCATTTGCAGCCTTAGCAGAGCCAGCATGCACCTGGAGGCCCTGTCCCTTGTATCCAAGCGTAGCAGATATATTGACTATGTTGCCACCATGATTCTACACACAAAAACACATTGAAATCACAGCGATAAGAAAATGCTTCTCATAGAACTGTTTTGACACAGTGAAGGTATTGTGTAAGTTGTGATCTTCACTGTCTTCTTGTGATGATTAGAGGGAAGTGAAGAGAAGATAAATAGCTAACATTTATGTCTGCAAACTAAATATCATCATTTCTGTGCTATGCTATAATAAACATCATTCTTACAATGCTCCTTACTTTAACTCTGAGGAAAAAAAGGTTTCACACTGATAGAAGATAAAACCTACCTGGAACCATTTCTCAAAAACCACCTTACTGGTGTTGAATGTTCCCATAGTGTCTATCTCCATTACAGTCTTGAAAGCATTGAAGGAGAGAGCAGAGGCCGGGCAGAGGAAGTTTCCAGCAGCATCTATCAAAAACAAAATAATCCACCATGATTTTGATCAAAGGCCAAATGTTTGTACTCTGCTTTACAGAATGTTTTAAAAATGTGTTATTAAATCATACATGTATTCAGCAACCTCAGCAGTGATGTAACACAAAGCATCTTGCAAAGAAAAGTGCACTCAGTTTTGATAACTTCATTACTAATCTTGGAGTGATGCAACAGTCTGTAAAAAGGGACGAGGGGGCAAAGATAAAAGATAAGAATAGATGCAGTATCAGAAAAGTTAAAAATTAAACTAAAGCCATTCACACATGCTTTTTTTTTAAAGCACACAAGGGCTAATTCACCATTTTTACATACATTTACTGTATGTACAGTACATACACTACCAGTCAAAAGTACTGGACACACCTGATTGAAGTGCACGTTATTATCTCTTAGACATTTTCATCCAAAGGATAATGCTTAAATGTATGACAGGTTTCCTATATAAATAAAAATAGTAAAGTTGATACCTTCGTATGCATTTCTTTCCAAAACAAAAAATAAATTAAAAGTTTAATTTTTATTGTTTTAATATCTACTATTCCAAAATGTGGGAAATAGTTAAAATAAACAAATTCATTCTATCAGTTGGTATGCCATATACAGCTTACAGTAGCTGTATTATAATGATATGTGTTAAACTGTATTGTTCATAATACTGTGACTGTCGTGTGTCCAAACTTTTGACTGACAGTGTTTAGATTTACACCTGTTGACAGGTTGCATTGTGTTATAAAATAGTTAAGGATGACTTGTCCAGCGCATCACAGTTTAGAAATAACCAGCTGAAAGACAGACCTTTCAAGGCTTGTTTTCAACAGGACACATACTGTTAATGAGGATGTCGATGCGGCCTAACTCTTTCAGTGTCTCATCCACAGCGGTTGTGATGCTCTCTGGCTGCCTCACATCGATACACAGAGGAAGACAGCGACGCCCTGTCGCAGCAGACAGCTTTTTAGCTGCCTAGAAAGACAATGAAATCCAATAAGTCAAACATATTATAATATAGATACTGTAGGTATGACATTAGATAGATTATCTGGGATGGGGGAAATGATGTGAAATAAATAACCTCTTTAAGCTTGTCCAAGTTCCTGCTTGCAATCACTGTGTCACAGCCATGTCTGATAGAAAAGAAATACAATAATGTGGAAAAGAATATTTAGAGAATATATGTTATTAATTCTTTCCAAATTAAGGTTGACAGGGAGACAACATGAGAGTCACAAGAAAGTTAAAATGGTATTTAAAAAATGTACACAAACACCACTTCTAGATGTTTTAATAAAAGATCAAATTATTTCTGCCATGAGTGGATTATTAAATGATTTCTGATTTGTGACGAAAGCAAAACCACTGAAAGTGTTAACGACAGATAACAAAAGCAGAAAGTTTAAAGTGCACCATACCATCGCATTCATTCTGACTTACACATTTTACTCTTTAAGTGAAAAGTAATACTCCTGAAAAAGCATTGGTTTTACATATTACAAGTGTATTCTTTTTTATAGCCGTATCTTATAATATCTGTGGATGTTAGAGGAGTGAAATTAGACTACATCTTTTATTCTGCAGGAACTGTGGCAGGGAATCTTCCCACCTCATAAAGATTTCAGCTATCCTGAGTCCGATTCCAGATCCACCACCTGTGATAAAAGCCACCTGACCTCTGAAAAAGAAATCAACATTTCCAGTAAACAATAATGTGCGAGGGTATCACATTGGAAAGAAAGTGTTTTCATGCCTACTTCAGTAAATCTGGACTGTAGACGTGTGTGTAGGAAATGAGGCAGTCATCTGAACCAATATCTTCCGGCAGCATCTCTCCTTTTTTCTGCGGCTCGGCCATGCTGGTAAATAAAGTTTGTCAAAAAGGTGCAATAACACTGGAATGACACAAAAAAATAAAAAATCACAATTCCAAAAAAAACAAAAAACATCTGTAAATCAAGAAACTGCATCAAAAAAGGATTTAAATGATTATATATATACATATATATATATATATATATATATATAACCTTTAAGCTCGAGGTTTGTTTTTCTGACTTTTTGTCACCGTCGGTATAGTTATACATATTTCATTTAACACACATGCACATGCTGTCAAACAGTGTGACACTTTGCAGACTTCATATGAAGTGACAATAACTAAATCAACTTTGCTGTGTGGCTCATGCTGAAAATTAAACATTAACACTGAAGTCAAACCAAGTCAAGAACAGACACATTAACTAAAGACACTGTATGGTTGACAGCTCTGGGTTTTCTGTTGTTAAGCTTACTGTAGTTGCATTTTGGGACAAAGTAGTTTCGTTCAGTACTGGGCTGTTGTCGCATTACCTGCAGACAGAAACAAGCTAGTTTTGTAGCTCTGGCTGAAAGGACTCCTCTTTGAAGAAACACGACCTGCACACGAATCTCTCCCCTCGGTCTGTCGATAGGTTAACTATTCATCCTCCTTAGCTATCCGTATTTTCTTGTCTCAGTTAAAACTACTTGTACTTTGGACTATCTTTTCGCATGTGGTAGTGCATCATGGGGGATGAAGTCCGCCCAGGGTGTGTTCAAGAGCTCAAACAATTCAGGGGCCAAACATAATCTCGTCTGTTTTAGACACAATTTGTGAGTGAGTGAGTAAAAACACGGTTAACTTTTAGATCTACCAAGACATTTGCTTTGGGCAATAAAGAATTTTGAAAAGAAAGTTTATCTGAAAGCAGCATGCTCTCGAGAGAGATTCAGGTCTAGTGTGCAGAATTAAAACCCAATTATCTGATCTAGAAATGGCTCTAGCAAGAGATTCCACTTGTAAACCAACACTGATGTACACAATCCAGGGTTTACAGTTTCAAGGCTGAGGCAGATCAGGGTCCATTAGTGCAGAGAGTGGTCTTTATTGATCCATACTTTGGGATTAACTTGGTTGGAGAAAGCTCTGTGCAATGGACACCCCAAATGGATTTTATCCTCATCGCAGTAAATGTTCTAAGATCAGAAATGTGAGATGAGAGCGTTAGTAATTTGATTTGTTTTTCAAGAAGCACGAATAAACTAGAGCTGTTACAGAAGTACACACGACATTGCTCAAACTGTAAATAAACTTGTTGCTGTGACTAAAGGCCACCTCTAAAAGTGTTCTGCTCCACTCCTTTCTCTTCTCCGATAATCGTTTGAAATGTTTTCTACTTTCTTACAATGCCTATACATAATAAACAATGACATTTAATATGTATAAAAGTTTGTGTGTCTAATTGTATGATAAAAAGGTGTAAATTAAGTGAGTTTCTGTCCAGCAGAAAAAAAGCAATAATAACAAACGTTTTTAATATAAATGACATAAAAATAAAAACATGATGGTATTAAAGCAATTCCAGGTTAAAAGGACATAATCAGTGGCTTCTGCATTTAAAATAAAAAACCCATGACAAAATCTCAAAAATAACACGTGTATAATAAAGGTAGCTGTACACATGCTTTGTAAAAGAAAATCGGAAAAGATATAAACCTACCTTAGTGTGATTTCATTTGAGTAGCTTGCAGCCAGGTGGCGCTACATGTCAGCGTTTTCAGCTAGAATCCACATCACTAATTTCACTTCAGTCCCTCTAAAGCTGCATTAAGATATTTTTCTCTTTTATAAACATGTTTTTATGAGTGACCATTTATTCATATTTCTGCTAATGTAATTCTAGAGCTCAACTATTCCAGCTGTAATAAAAATACATTCAGGTGCAAACTGCGAGACGATAGTGAAATTATGATTTGTTTGATCAAAAAGTTCAAATAGGCTTTTTTCTTTAATTTGTATGTCTTTTATTACAGATCAAATGTTTTGAGACATTCTTTCAGGTTTAAGCCCTGAATCCCTCCAGCACACAGCTAAACACATTTCTGTTCTCAAAAGCATTCCACATCGTGTTTTGTGTTTGAAAAAATAAACACACATAATAGGACCGTCATCATCATGCTACAGCAGACTAAGTACGGCTCTGGCAGCAAAATCCCTGAGTGCACTGATGTGAGTAAGACGGAATTGTTTGTGAATTCGAGTTTTCATTTGTACAGGCACAAAAGAGATCTTCTATCATAGAGGAGTCTTTTCTGAAAAAAAGAAGCTCAGGGTCCGTTGCCAAGGCCTTTTCCTTTTCTTGTTTTTTTTAAACCAAATGTCCTGATGCAGGAACCTTAAGACTTGTATAAAAGACTGTTCCATTAACTGCACAGCTCGTGCCATCAAGTCCATTTTATCCTCCGCTGGTCCAGAGGCCGGAGCAGACCTACAGCCCTGCAGCTCTGACAGCTGCCCCTGCACTCTGTCCTTGAGTCTGCACTTGATCTGCCTGTGAAGCTTTGCTTTGGATTTCTGCTGAGGGGTTTGGCTTGGCCGACTCTACCTCATCCTCCAGACCAACCAGCCTGCTGCTGACCTCCCACAGCCTCCGAGCCGCCTCCTCATCCAGGGCCTGGGGCGCTGGCTCCTTCTCTGTCATTACATCATAGTACCCCCCCGTCACCCCCGCCATTTCCTCAGACACAGCGAGGTAGACGATGGGCTGAGCCCCCATCTCTGGGCTCTTCACCAACATGGAGAAAAAGGGGCCTGTCGGGGGGGGGGGGGGTTAGTGGAGAAACAGATTAGCTGGTATCAGAATAAAAGCATTTTTTGTATTCCCCTGTGTTAACTACCGATCCAAATGTTTCCTGTTTTCATGTTGTTTTGTTTAGTTAAGAATAAAAGGACACACTTCCACTGGGGAGCATCAAATGCATTTGTTTATTTCAACTTCAGACACATGTTGCACATTTGTATTATCTCCTTCATTGACTCTGGATGATCTCAATTATAAACAGTGAGCTCTCTCCGCAGTGCAGGCGTTTTATTACCCATGGGTTCATGTCATTAAAAAAAAATCATTTCAGAATAAAAATAAAAACTACAATCATTTCTGAGAAGCTGTTTCAGCACAGACAATGACTGAAGCAGACGACTGTGATTTCACATTTCAGAGGTTTGAATCTAACTGTAACATAGCTATAATTATTATTAATTATGTCTTTTTTTATAGGATGTTTGGTTAATTAAGATCATTATAACTGTGTGGGGAAACATTTGTGACACTTTTTGTGATTTTGTATCAACTGTATTTAAAGTGTAACAAGCTGCTATGTTGGTTGAACCCATGAAACGAATCCAGTGATGCAATGTGAAACTCGTATTTTCCCAAGTATATCAATTGCATGCTACTTTGTACCTTCAATTCACAAAGATTCAGAGGAAAATGTGCACCTGTTTAATTCACTAGATACAAATGTATTATTATGGATGAAACCATTCAACAGTAAATGGAATAGTTAAGAATTATCACCTCACCCACTTCAAAAGGAGAATTCCGCTCCTCATTGTGCATCATTATATAAATCTAACAATAACAATGTGCTGGCTGACAGTATGAAAGCCACATAGGAGAAATCTGTCTTCATTGAGTTCTTTTGACAAAAAAAAACACGAGAAGTTTAAAGCAAAGGGCAGAATTAGATAGTTGAAATATTTATAATTGCTGCAGCTTCTGCTCAGCTAATATTAGCACATGCATTAGGTAAGCGTTTATTGATTTCGCTAAATTCAGAATAACTGTTTTGGGATACTCACTGAGCACCGAGCTGGAGAACTGTGATTGGTGCAGACCTGTGTGCCTCCCCAGCTCTGTGGCAACAACGCCTGGGTGTGCAGCGTTTACTGTGACTCCTGTGCCTGTTACACACACACAAACACAAACCATTGTTCAAAAAATACATACCCAATAGCCAATGACAAACTAGAACATAGGGCGTACTCCCTCCCACACATGCCCACATATTCAGCGGCCAGAAGACTTGCCTTGTAATCGCCTGGCGAGCTCCCTGGTGAACAGAACATTGGCAAGCTTGCTCTGACAGTACGCCTGCTTGGTATCAAACTTCTTCTTCTCCCAGTTCAAGTCCTCGAAGTCGATCTTTCCAACAATGTGGGCGAGCGAGGCCAGGTTGATCACTCTGCTGGGGGCGGACTCTTTCAACTTATCCAACAGGAGGTTTGTCAACAAGAAGTGGCCTGGAGAAAGAGAGGAAGAACCAGGTAGTGATTGAGTTCAGTGTGAGTTTATTCATACATTTTTCTCACAGAGAGAATCTACAGAAAGTTGCAACATTTTTTTTCACCTAAGTGGTTCACTCCAAACTGCATGTCAAAGCCATCTTCTGTCTTCCATGCTGGACATCTCATTACCCCTGCGTTGTTTATCAGAACATCCACATGCTTCTCTTCTACAAGACAAGAAAGAAAAGAACAGTTCTCCTGTGCGCTTCATTTTCCTACATTAAGAATAAAACTTGAAAGTACCTCGCACCTTGTTTGATTCTTTCTGCAAACTCTCGTATGGACTTCATGGACGCCAGGTCGAGCTGACACGCGTAGACGTGAGGATTCAGTGTCTTTCCTCGTATTTCCTTCGCAGCTGCTTCACACTTCTCCATGTCTCGACATCCCATAATGATCCGCCCCCCTGACGATGTAAGAAGGGAAGAAGGAGTTTGCTTTTGCAGAGCAGAATAACAGGTGGAGGTGTTTATATTTTGTCTTTTACACCAAATCAGAGGGACATCAGAAATCTTTCACACCTCTTCGTGCCAGTTCTCGGGCAGTTTCTTTCCCAATGCCTGTGTTTGCCCCGGTTATAACAACAGTCTTTCCAGTAATGGTAGCTTTACTAGGACAACGGCCTCCAGTAACATGGTTCCTATAAGAAGCATCAAAACAAGGTTATTTACATATTTGCTTACACACTTGAAGTACAACACTCCTTAAAACTTAGTTCAGCAATTAATGTACCAGGAGCATATCTTAAGGAGGATGCTGAGCTGGGTGTTACAGGGTAATATGTAAAAGCATTATGTTCAGCCCTAAATTCAAAATATCCACTGATAGAGATGGGCTTTAATTTCTTAGATTAGATCCAACCACTAACATTTGTGATATCATTTTTTGGTAGGGACTATGGTCGTGGAGTGGCTTTAAAGCGTGTCCTCTTAAATGTTCAATCAAGAGAGAGACAAACCTTGTGTTCTGACCTCGATGTAAGTTTCCACTGAAGCAAATGGCTCTAGCAATTAACCCTCAACCATACTCGATGTCAAAAAGTACACGATTACTCAATAAAGTGTAACTGTTTACTTGGACAAAAATAAACAAAAAGTAGATATAAAGCAATTCAATATATTCCAAAGTTAGACAAAAAAGAAAGAGAGAGAGTGAGAGAGGGGTCAAAAGACTGTGGATGCACTCTCTGCCTGTATGAACTATAAGTTCAATTATTCCTTCGCTCCCTTAATCAAAGCAACTTAAAGAGTTTCAATTACCATTGATGTAGTTTTACATTCAGTAACTACATTTTATGCATCTAACTAATCCATGTGAATGATTAATGTCAGTATTCAAACACCTAACTTCATGAGTTACTATAAATAGGAACTATCAATCTCTAAATATGATGAGTAAAGAAACTGTTCCTTCCACGTACCTTTAAATCAATTAACCATGAACAGTGTTCACACACAGTATAAACTTATAACATTGCATGCAGCCCACATTGTCACCATGATGAGCATTTAGGCTCCGATTCTTGATTCTGTAGTTCAGTTTGTATCCCACTTAAATGCAATACATTAATTTATTAAATCAAAGAACCAAACAGACTGGAGGAAAATGGATATTCAAGAATAATAAGACTGTATGTTGTGGTTCATTCAGTGCAGAAATATTTTTTGTCCTTTATTTCGATATAGGTGGCAAATAAAGAGCATGGTATCGAACCACGTATTATAAGTGTGATAATAATTATCATTTAAAAACAGGACTAAGTTGCAACTGCTAGTAGCCGACATGTTTTAGTATCTAGTGCTATTTTCTAGTGTATGGTGGAAACAGGTTTATAAAACACCTCTGTGACAGGTTTCATGATACAAATTAATTCTATCAGCTTGACACCGTAGAGATATCAAGTATTTTATATAGCCTACTGCATCAAATATTTTGATCTGAAATTAATTGCACATTTTGTATCAATACATTCAGGTTTACTGATAGAAACGTGCATTATGTCACTCACTTCAGAAGAACAGCGCTTCCCAACACTGTTCCGAATACAGAAACTGGTAAAATATATCTGCTCATTATTCCACAATAATCGCAGTGACCGACACAAACTGCTGTTTAAACCTGAATAATGTCAGTCTATGGTTTAAACACAGTTTCCACCGCAGCACAACACGGCCTCAGCACAAGGTTATGCGCGCATATATATGACGTCATCAATTGCCAGTAACCAACCGGAGGCAGCAAAAACTCTGTGGATGTCTGGGAAATGCAGTCCCGCTATTGTGACAAGCAGTACAAAATACTGTATATTAAAAAGTCTTAAGTCTTAAGCAAAATGACTGTTATACTACATTTATGAAAAGATCAACCAAGAAAGAGATTAGGTTACAGAGAGGACTTGCTTTGGTGAGTCAGGTAGATGCAGGATAAACTGTGCATAGTGTGCCTAAATAGTGTGCCTAAATATTACCATGCTCCATGAAATATCTGCTATTTAGAGCAAATGTTGCGTTATCTTCGTTGTATTGCGTTTTTCTGCACCATATTTAAGAAGATCAAGATTGAAAAGACAAGCAGTTGATGGTTTTCAAAGAAAGTTTTCAAAGACAACACCACTAATATACTTGGTCATAATTAACATGGGCATTACAGGACGTCTTCTCTCTCTATCCTTTTCTTTAAAGAGGACACATTATCTCCCTTGTTGACCTTTTCAAACAGTACTCTGTGCTCTAAATGAAACACCTGTGCCATGCTTTGGTCAAAATATAACATGAATCAAGCACCAGAGGAGGTTTGTGACCCTGTAGAGCTCTGTTTTGGTGTGTATGTGCTTTAAATGCAATGGGACCCCTCAGAGTTTTCCCAGTAGACATCAGTCCTCTGTAGAGACAATAAAGATGGCAGACCTGTGCAAAAGTTTACTCTAAGCTGGAGGTGGAGTCCATGGGTGGAGATACCAGGGGTATTTTCCTGCCAGAATCGAACTTGTGATGTCACAAACGGAGCACTTTTCTCTTTGTGGTAAGACTTATGCAGAGCACGAACAAAGGACTGGATGGATTTATTTCAAATTTTGTGGGTCAATAGACACTCAGGTTACCCAAACAAATATTCAAAACACTGTAAAAGTGGATTGTTCATAATATGTCTCCTTTAAGATGAACTCCTCTACAACAAACGTTTGAGCAGGAGTTTATGAGCATGTTTTTATAGCTGCCCATGGGGGTTAATTGGTAAAAGGAAAACAGAGTCAAGGATTTTTTTTGTAGAATTTAGTTCATGGCAAACTGGTTTATAAATAACAAGCTGAAAAACATACACATCTTATTGTTGTCCACAAATTATGTATGAACAAACTTTAGTCCCCTCTCCGCTTGGGTCCTGTGTAAATACCCTCTATTGCAGTTTGTAGCACATCCAGGACACAAAGTAACAAAGTAAACTCTGCATGAAGATGAATTTGAGAACAGTGTGAAAACAAGGCCACCTCCCCCTTTCAACAAGCTCTGAAAACTTTAGGTGACACATAAAAAGTAAAAACTAGGACGTGAACATGGTGTCAGAACACAGAGAGAGGAGGAGGAGAAGCATTGGATGCAGACCTGCTCTATTTGTTCTCAGCTCATGAGGTGTGCTTGTGCGTGTTTGTGTGTGCATGTGTGTGTCTGTGTGTGTGTCTGGTGTGTTTGACCCCGAGCGCTCTCTGCTGTCAGCCTGAAGCGCTCGACCTTCACTATGATTAATCACAACTCTGCTATTGTGTCAAACCGGGCGAAAGTAACTTCCTATCTGCTTAACTTAACACCTGGATATCTCAAAGAGGTGATGATGAGGATGCAATTAACATTAGTCCAATGCAAGCAAAGTCATGCAGCGTCATAAAAACAATAATTATTATTTACCAAAGCGATTTACAGAAAACAATATAAAAAAAGAATTAAACCAAGAGAAGTATCAGATCATTGTGATCATAAACAAAGACACATGCAGCATAAAAACATCAGAACAACAAATAGTAAAAGGACTTTTCTAGTCTTCTGACCACTCAAATCACTTTTTGACGTTGCAGGTTACACTTACACCACTTTCACACACTGATTGCAGAGGCTGATGCTTTTAATCCATTCATTCAAATTCCCAATTCGGTGTTCAGTCTAAACCAACAACACTTGATGTGGCTGCAGGAATTGGGGACCAAACCCCCAACATTCCGATTAAGATGGCTGACTACCACTCTACCCCCAAATTAGGCAGCACACAGGCTCTTTAACCCTTTAAAGTCCTCACCAAGAAAAAAGCAATGAAAAAATTTTTTCTTTATATTTTCTATTTCCTTGGGGCACTAATAACAACAATCAAAAAAAATTTTTTTAACAGACCCCATAGTTTTTGAAATATTGACCTCTACCAAACGGTTGAGATGTCGCTTCATGGTAAACGTGCATTTTCAATAATCTGCATAGATTTTTATGCATTTAACTGAAATAAAAGATATTTCTATGCATAGATGACTCTTTCTATGAACATGACTACATATACAACTGAAAATTATAATATACTTTCAAAATTGAATAACTTAAAACAGCCAATGTATCAAAATACATTGACAAATACAGAAAATGTAGAAAAAATAAAATAAACTGTAGACAACAGTAGAAATAAATCAAAATTGCTCAGCTATCTGGTGGTGCAACTGCACAAATGTTTTTGGATCCATTCATTTCTGGTGGTATGCTACGAAGCATTGCTGGTTTGCATTCAAACACAGGAAAACCATGGATTTCTGGCACTTCCACCTGGACAGAGGTTGCACCGTCCCCGCTTGTCACAGTGAAGTGGCAAATGCCCACAGTTGTCATACCGCACATCTGGTTGTGATTGTGAGGGTCTTGGGCAGTAGCGTTTCTTCTGAGATGGCTCGTGTGGTGGGGAGGAGGTAGATGGTCGGCCAACTTTGGATGCAGGCTTGTTGACTTGCTTCAAACTGTGCACAACTGCCAGTCGAAACCTTTTGAGAGGGATCAGCTTCTCTTTCAGTAGGCCACAGTCCCTCTTGTAGACCAGCCTGGAATTTGAGATGCACAGGTCAAGGATGTAACCAAACAGAGGAATGTACCATCGCCTTGACTTGGCTGGAGTCTTGTACAAGTGCACCAGCATGTCAGAAAGATCAATGCCTCCCATATGCTCATTCTAGGCAAGAATGAATGATGGGCATGGGATGGAGATCTTTGCATGGGCCTCCTTGCTCCACCATTTGACAGTTGAAAGAGGCTTGATCCCACATGCATTGCTGAGAAGGTTGACACATTTGTTGTCAGACCATTTCACCCCTTCAGCTGACCGGTAATCAAAAGCTCCACGACCTTTCTTCATCAGTTCTTTGTCTGTCATCAAGGAAGCAGTGCCAATGCACTTGACACCCAGACATCCAGAACTAGGGTCAGGGCTGTCCTTTATCTCTTCCAAGGAAATGGTTTTGAGGACATTTTTCCCTCTTCTCTTCTTATGGGGCGTTGGTTTGGTAGGTGTGCTTGTTGAAGCAACTTCCTCCTCATCCAGAGAGTCAAAAGAAGAATCCCCAGTCTCTTCTACTTGTGTGGGCTGATAATCAGGATCCTCTGTACAGTCATCATCATCATCACTTAGATCAGCATCAGAGTCTTGAGGATTTTCTGGTATAAGGGCCAGAAAGGTGCGCGGCCTAGCACCATAAAATGTTTTCGCATCCATCTACTATTTGCAAAAATGAAATTGAAATACCATACTGATATATTTCATGATGAAATCACATTAAATCAACAGTAATAGTGTTTTAATTTCACAGAAATTGTAAATTATTTTTATTTTACAAAAAATTTTAATGTACCGTCTTACAACTAAAGGACAACTGAACCATTTGGTCAAGCATGTTTTTAGACAACTTTCTAAAGTCATTTCATCATATATAATGATATTATATCAAAATGTATCATATGAACATCAATTAATGATCAGAAGTTTTATTATTTTTAGCAAATAGTCCATTTTAATTACATTTGCTTAGCTTCACTACCTTTACCATAAAGCGCCAAATGAACCGTTTGGTCGAGCACGTTTTGCAAAAATTATTTGACCCTTTTTCGTCTTTCTTTTTATCATTCAAGTTACACAGTTCTGTTCAGTAACTCCTCAGGCATGATAATATGTCAGAAAACATGAGCATACATTTGAAAATTATGGCAAAAAGAGGCCTCATGTCAGGAGTGGTTTTGCTCTAGCTAACTTCCTGTGAGGAGGCTAACTTCCTCTGCATGCTATTTCAAAACGCAGTGACATCTAGTGGACCTTTTTAGTATAACGTACCTCAACAACTGGTAGAGATGGCTGAAACAGGTGGAATTAAGTAAAACATGTTTTTCAGTAAGATATAGTGATTCAAAATGTGCTCTACCATATGGTCGACCAGAACGTTAAAGGGTTAATATAATGGAGAAAAAAGGGGGCTTGAGCAGATATGCGTTTAGAAAATGTGTAATGGGGGTAACTTGGAGGTTTAACAGAACTAGGCCTATAATTTAAATATTGCACTTGAGAAATACTTGAGGAGCATCTCTATTCATTAAATCATCTTGCTGGGATTTCATCTTATCAAACATGCAGATTTATTTATCAGATGATCAGGGGTCTTATGCATTACGATGCATTTAAGGTCCCCCTGTTATGTCGACGCTGTTTCTCAGTCCAATCTGCTGTGGTTGGCACCCAGGTCTGGCGCGAGGCCTGTTGTTAAACATGTACAGTAAAGGGGGGGCCGGGAATTAATTGAAAGTCTTGCCTCACTGTTACCTAATAAGGACAGTTGGCAAAGTCAGCGCGTGAAGTACTCGAGGCCATAAGATGTTGAATTATGCAAGAGTGCAGCAGCTTCTTCCTTCAAAGCATGAATCAAAACTTTTGAAAGAAAAAAATCACGGAGGTTGTGTGGTTGTTTGGGAGAGCGCACAGGCGCTAGGACCCGGGACACGTGCGTGTGTTAGTTTGCCAGAGGGTGGAGACGGCGAACAATGAGGGAGTTGACTGGTAGGACCAGAACAGGAGCAACATCTGAGACCAAACTCACGTTCCTCTCCCCTCACTCACCCCCCAAGTCCCACTGGACCGACCGACAAAACACGCGGACGGACCTGACTGCGTGCGCAATACGCTGAGTTTTCTGCAAGATTTTTTTGGAGACTTGCTGATTCGTCCACGCGTGCTGCAGAGAGTAGAGATTTACTGAGCCCCCCGCGTGGATGTGAATGAATGGGTTCGCCTCCGTGTCTGTGTGTGTGTGTGGTACCGAAGTGGGTCATGCGGACCACTGGGGGAGCAAAAGATAAACACGCTGCACCCTCCTCCTCCTCACGCTGCTGCTGCTGCTGCCTGGCAGGTTGAGATGGTGGGCGCTCAGAGGAGGGATCCCAGCCTGTATACTCATCTCAGAAGCACCCATCATCAGATGATGCTTTGATTTAATCCGCCTCCTAAGTAAGTCACAAACTGAACAAACATCTCCAGACGCAGGAGGACTGGAATCATCTTCAGAAGAAGGGAAGAAAGCACAACGCACGGACCTCATCCAAGCTCTATCAGCAGTTTTGTATCTTCTTTCAGAGACTTGCAAGGTTTTCCTCGCACCTACTGTTACTGATAGATAATTCCCTCTTCAACGAAGGGATCCATCCATCAGTTTCCCAGTCGATTATATCAGAGCAAAGCGCAGCAGCTCTGCGCGCCGAGCGGATGCAGGACCATGGAGGAGAGAGACAGGTCGCCAGCAGGTGAGTGCGTAACACCTTGAGGCATCCTGGGGTACCTAAAACAAGGTCAAACTACATCAACTGTGTTCCGCAAAGAAAAGAATAAACTGTTATTTGTCATGTATAGAGAAGTATCAAGCATGTGTGATCTTGAGCTGTATTTGGAAGGGATTTATGCGAAACTTTGACTTTATTTATTATCCATGAATTAATCATACACATTGTCTTTGAAAGCCTGCTGTGTTATTAAGCATAGATGTCAGCAGATATGATAAAGCACTATTGCTCTAATTGCGTTAACATATGAATAACTAAATAGGTTTAATGCTTGAGCTGTGATTGAGTTTCTTCACCCACATTACTGGAGATAGCTGCCCCTACCTGTGTGTTTCCACTCTACTTTTTGTGATTCAGCATGATGGATATAAGGGCATCCAGGGCACTCTACTTCTTTTATACTTTTATACTTTGTCCAGAGCAGACAGGTGATATCTCATGCTTAATGCTGTCTAATGCATTTAAATGAGCTGCTGACTTGCCCATGAAAAACTGTGTAAAAACAAAGTTCTGGCTGGTGTAATACTTCACAAAGGGAAAGTTCAATTTCAACACAATTAAACAGAATTCAGTGTCAGTTACCATATAAACCCTGCTTGATAAATTTAATACACCTAGCATTGTTAGCTAATCTACTTTTAACATGAGGAATCAAACCCCATATTAGCACACATACATTTAAGGATGAAATTTTCAACATAAACGGTGTCCACTTTGCAAAATTGTAATGAAACTGAATTTTTCTTACAATTAAGCAAAACTATTAAGTATACTAAATATGTGTAGAGATGTCCAAAATATGGCCCATGGAAATAAGCATATATGACAACTAACAAAACAAAGAAAATGTCATGGATTATTTTATAGATCCAGACAATGACTCAATCCACCAGTTGGCACACACCATCTAAACTGATCCCAATGGAGAAATCAAATACAATCCAAATACAAAGAAATGCAGTTTTGCATCAAGGTCTGACCAAATATCCATTAAAAGTGCTTTAAAAATGAATCTGTTCAGTAAAAGAGAATGAGAACCATCAGATTTAGATTAGCTGTTATTAGAAAAACATGGTTTCCCAGGAAACCGAAAGGATAAAGCATTGTCTGTTCCAGGACAAACAGAGGACAAGAGGCATTTTTATTATGTCGTCGTTCAAGATTTATGATGAAGAATGTGCAGATTACATCCTTACCTTGAGCCATTTCAGTGAGAAAACAGCTCTCTAATGATAGACCTGCCAATCAACAGAGTGTGGGTGTATGTGATCATAGCTTCACGAGTAAATATTGTGCACAATTTGTGTTAATGGATCTTGTTATCAAACTTCATATTTTATGATCTGTAATAGTTATTTCATTATTTGGTTAATCAGTATTCTACGGACGAGCAGAATGCATTTGTTCTGAGATTACTTCGTTTCCACATTAGATTACCTTCGCAACAAATGCTAATACCCAGTCATGCAATCAAAGCATACATGGATTTGAACTGAAGACAGAGAGAGGGGGGAGGGGTTAAATGCACCCTCAGCAATCAGCATTAGTGCACTGATTGTGTTTAGAGGTTATTGTGCATGAGCTTCATCCCAGTATACTGCTAACTTGCCTTGGAGCAGAGGACAAAATGGGGATATAAATCCTCCTTGGTAGCGTTGTTACATCATTAAGAAACGTCCTTGTTTAGACCCCATCTCTGAGCCCATATTCGAGTCCAACTTCTTGATGTATTGGACATCAAAGGGATGGAATCTTTAGTATGTGGTACAAAGGGAGGGATTGGTTCACTCCCCCCACCACTGTGGTCACATGGAGTCTCCCTGTTAGAACTTGAGGCTACTGGATTGTGATAGAGTGGGGGTTAGGTACAGTACACTATGTTCCCTGGGTAATTTATTGCGGTGATATTTAATGGCTAAATTATTATTTTTTTAAAGGACATGGTCAGAATAAGGGGTGATGATAACATGGCGCTCTTTGGTTTCTAATCCCAAAGCCTTAATCCTGAACTACAATATTGTTGTTTTCTGGAGCAGAATGTTTCATTGTTGGTATTGCTTTTACAGGATTTAGATGGATCAGTGTTCCCATTTGTTCTTCAATTGTCGAGATAAAGCACACTTGACATTAGCATTGGAATAGTCTCTGACTAACTTTCATTTTGGGATACACCTTCTCAGGCTTAGGCCATCCAAGCAGGAGCCAATGGACAGCAGTGTTACTATCATGACTTTTACCCCAATGGTTGCTACATTGACTATTGGCTAGTGGGTTCACAAAAATGTTGCATCAACTTGAAACATGGCTGCTAATATGGTTGTCTTTCCAGTTGCTGATCAATCAGGTCAGAGTGAATTAATGATGATTTGTCCCAAGTGCATTGTCTAATTAAAAAAAGCCACAGTGTGAATCGGGTCCATGTGATGTGTGACTCAAAGAAGAGAGAGAAAGGGATGGCAAGGAAAGTCAGGGTTACACAGCACTTGGCCACAGCAGGGTCCCAAAAGCAGGTGATTTGTCCAAGGGAGTGTCCGTGGCCTGGGCCGCTGATTCACCTATCACGACACAGCAGGAAATTTCTCCAGCCTTGTGTTGATGGAGGCACTACACCTACCAACTCACTGGCTCTGATTTTTCAAGGAAGGTGATTCAGTTTTTTTAAATCTCTGATGGGGAACAGAGTGTCCTGGCTGTAACTGGCTGTCACGAAGAAGCCAATTTTAGTTATGATTGAGTGATAGATTCTTTAGGATCACAGTGATTTGTTTCACTCCCCAGGATGAGATGAGGGGGGGGGGGGGGGGGCAAGCAGATGGATAAAAATATGTACAATCCATAAGCATGGAGTCTTTTTAATTTTCAGAAGTGACAGTGACAAAAAACTCATCAGTCACATGTTATTTCTCTCACTTTGACAGAGGCTAAGCATGTTGAGCGTTTTGACAGTAAATTGGACACAAGAGATCAGTCTTCAACCATAATGACTCTTCAGCAGAGAGCAAAGCAACTGGTCCATTAGTAATGAAGAGAGAGGTACAGACGCGAGGCAGGCTCTCCCGTCTATTTATTCCTATAATTAGTCCCTCGTTTACATTTTCAAGACAGGAGACAAAGAAGAGGGAAGGCAGAAATGCTTGATCTGAAAGGGAAAACACTGTAAAGCTGCTGACCTTGAGTCCTCCCTCACTGCCTGGTGTCCATAAAATAACATATTTTTACAGCTGAATCACTGGAGCGTCAATTCTGTTGTTATTTCCTCACATGTATCTGTATTCATTCGTGAATCTCACTTCTATAAAGTCTTAATGCACGAACCAATGTTGTGTCACAGTTCATTGCAACTGTATCATTCACATAGTTTACCCTGGAAGAGCCAACTACTGAATACACAATGATTGTCTTTAATGAGAGTCACACGACAGTACTTTAGTCAGAGTCGTGTACCTTTGAGAGCTCTGCCTCCCACTAATTTTGACGATGCTAGAGTGGACTTTTGTCGAAGGAATATTGATGTGATCAAAAACAACCTTTAGCAATCTTTTAAAAAAGAAAGGGTTTATAATGTTGGAATGCTAACATTAACATAATGACAACACTATCCTTCAGCTCTTATGTTCGCCATCTTTAGCCTCTTAAAGAAGTTTGTTAGCCTGCTGATTGTGGCTTTTGAATGTACAGTAATTAACTTGAATTTCCCTCGGGATCAATAATCTATCTATCTCTCTATCTATCTAGATGTATTCATAAATCAAAGTAAATCAAGGTTTAAGCAGTTTGGCATTTACAATGGCGCTCTATAAAAGGTGTAAGGTCACCACAAGCTTCTTTTTCTTTTCTCATTTCTTTGTGTGGATTTGGATTAGCGGATACTGATTTCTTGGAAATGATAACTAAAGAAGCATAGATAAACCTACAATTTGTGCCATTTTTGCCCCCTTTGTGGAAAAAGTAGTATATTTATAAAAACAAATCTCATCATCATTTCAATTCCATGACACTAAGCTCAAATATTACTCTTTGCCAGAAAATGGGAACATTGTTTGGTCTGCATGCTGTAAATTACCTCGACTTCAACCCAACAGCAGCAACAAGCATTCATAAAAACTCTTTAGATGTAGCACTCCTCTAGAATACATTTCTGTGTAAAACACACGTCCAATAGCTGGATTGAATTGTTAGACTTATGGACTGAACAACATACCACCATATGAGATGGTCAACAACAAACAAATAAATAAAAAGACTGATGAGATTCATCTGTATCATCATCTTGTGCTTAATGTTTAAAAGAGAAAAGGTCACTTGCTTGTGAAGTTTAATCACATATGTGAACTAACTGACAGCTTCAACAGGTTTTAAATTTTCAATTCAATTTAACTTTTTGTAAATGGACCATGTACAATTAGAACATAATTGTGATCATCTGATGCATTGCACCAGAATTAGCCTTAGGCTAATTTACATCTGCAGTCCCTTGGCAGGTAACAAGGCCGACACATTGCTTAGTGGGATGTAAAAAAACGATGTTTTAGTTTTTTTCTCGAGGACAAACCGGCTTTTTTAAGAGGGTTGCATTGCAAATGCACTCAGCTCTTTCTGAGTAATTCCTAAATGGAGTGGAATTGTCAATCTGTTTTTGAGTGGAAATTAATCGCTGTAAAACAGATTGTTGCTGCTGAGCGAAAACCTTGTATCTCCAACTTGTGGGAGTGAAAAAAAAAACACGTTTTTTCACAGATTTGAACTTTACTACTCTTCATTGAGACAGTTGTTTATCACAATTAACGTGAAAATTGCAGGTAAAGCTCCCAAGGTTTGCACAAAAAGCCTCAGACACAAACTGTTTCTGCTGCTAAATCAAATCATCTGTATGTGGGGCTTGTTGCTGTTACCTTGTCTTTAAATGCCTCAGAGGACAGAAGAGGAGCAGACAGCATCATAGGAGATCAGCCAGGCTTGTGGTTATAGTTGAACATGAATGCTGAGTCGTGCAGAGTCTCACAGCTGCTCCCTCCCAGATGTAGGGTCGGGACACAAAGGGCCTTTGATAGAGTGTCACTTAGCGACTGATACACTCGACCTCCCCTAAACACACACACTGACATCCACACATTCTCTCTCTCTCTCCCTCTCTCACTCTCTCACTCTCTCTCTCTCTCTCACACACACACACACACACACACAACTTTATCTGCACACCTCCGGACTGCACTAAACTACAGTTTCTGGTTCACATTCAAAGCTGCGTAGAGATACCATCTCCAAACCACTCATCGCTTCAGGATTCTTAATCCAGTTTTGCAGAGGAAATAAGAGCAAAGCATCTGAAGCTTGGGTGTGTTTTTGCCTTTGTGGGCACTGACTAATGTGATTAAGATCCATGCTGGAGCAGGGCACATTCTGCTTGTGGAAAGAGAGCTGGTAAACAAGCACTCCCCTCTCTTTGATCTTGGAGATGGAGGGTTTTGAGGGGAGTGCAGGGTAGGTGGTCAGAAGAAATGTCTATCCATCTTGTTTTTAATGTTTAATCTCCAAATATGGATTACAGACTGTTCTGGATAAGAATCAACCTTTGCGTTGACTGGCTGAGGGCTATTCAGTGGGCACGCTCGGTATGAGTAGGCTACAATATTCATAGTCTCTTATATAATCATACTTGTGGTAAAATCAAGAAGCAAGACATTTCTACAGGCACTCTTTCTACAGCAGTGTTTTTTGTTCTTGGATAAAGAGGGACGAGCCAAGAACACAAGGCTGCTGCGAATGGTCGCATCTTATTTTAGTTTTCTCGCTGTCTAATCGCTATATTTATCCCACTCTTCCCACAACATAGCTGAGAAACCTCAACACCTTTAGAGCATCTCAATAATGCTTCCTCTTTCCATTTTTTCATCAACTGAATGTTAGCTTCCAAAATGCACCTAATAGAAAAAAAAAAGCGATGGGAGAAACTGGGCTGCAGGAAGAGAACAGACAAACGACAAAGCTGTTGTCTTTGAATGATGGATGAAAGAAGGCCATCAGCAAAATTGTTTGTGCTGATTTGGTGCCTATTAGTGCTTGTGTGTGTGTGAGCATGTTATGCCTGATTGGATGATTAAATGTAATTGTTTTGTGTTGGAAGGGGGTTGAACAGATACAAAGGCTAAGATCATTAGTGTGAATCACTTCATTTGCTCAAAAGGTCCATTTAATTTATTTATTTTTTATTTTGCTTTCTGTCCTTTTTACTTAACGTTTACAGGGATGCACAGTCAATCATCATCATTTGCTAAGTTTTGTCAGTTAGCATCAGCTTGACCTATTTTGAACTTTGCACATAGCAACAATTTTCCTTTTTTTTCTTTAGCTTTCGCAATTTCCCAAAAAACTTAATACCTGTTGTGCAAACCAGAAATGTGTTTCCAGGATGAACAAAACACTTTATTTTCACCCAGCTACCTGTATTGTTATTTTTGCATGAAAAGAGTGTCAAAGGTGATAGATAGTATACCTTACCATGTATACACCTCAAGGCTGTCCGCTCTCTCCACTTGTTTCCATTTGTTAGTCCTTCTAGCGACTTGGATTGATTTTCCCGTTGCTGTCTGCCAGTAAGTGCTGTCTGAGACTGGCCATATCTGAAAGCAGGCAGAGTGATCTACAGGGACAGCAGGAAGTCCAATACATTTACTGAAAGCACTCTCCCTGTTGATGCCTTCCCTGAATCGATTGTATGGAAATGAGGGTCTGTTAAAGCTGTTCGGATTTAACCACCCTCTGGGAAATGATTCACTGACATGAATAGATGGTTTTGTGCCAAGAAACGTCAAGATATGGCGGGGCATTTTGTCATAAAAACATTTAAACTGCCTAACATAATAATAGCAGAATAAAAAAAATCTAACCTAACTCTGACTGTCCTCTCCCTTTCCTTTAGTCTGCCGCACAGCGTCAAGGCGAGCCTTTCTCTGTCTCCATCTGGGCCCGGGAGGGTCGGTAGCGGTGGGGGCTCCCCTACGTCCAAAATGGGCTACTGCGGAGGAGTTCCTGTGGAGGACATGCAAGCATTGGCCATCACCTCTCTGTCTGCAGCAGATGTAGCCAAACAGTATGAGCACATCAGAGAGCTGGGGAAGGGCACATACGGGAAAGTGGACCTGGTGGCTCATCGGACACAAGGTGAGTTGGTTAAGGCATAAGGGATTCAAAACATGGCCAAAGAGCTTCATCCTCTTATTCTGTTGTTAAGTAAACCCTTACCATCATGTCAGATTAAAAATAAATACAAAATTGACAGTCAAGAAATCAGATTCCAATAGCAACCAATTTGAACCAATCAATTAGCACACAGACTATTGTCTGACAAGGATAACGCCTCTGGGAACGACAGCCAACTTTCAGTGGCTCCCACAGAAGTGGTTCTTGAGATATGCTAAATAGTTTGAAGGCCTTTTCACGTGTTCTTCTGAAAATTTCTAAACATAAGTCCAGCCTACTTTGACGCTTGAGCCGCCCTTTCACAGATGAACCTCACATCGTGAGATGTTTCTAGTTGGAGGGAGGCAGGTCATGATGTAAAAAGGATGCAGCAGAATTCTTTGTGTAATGTTAACAAAATATCCAAAATGGTGAATGGAAGCAAAAGTTAGATGCTATGGTGAAAGTTACATGCCATTGGATCTAGAATCATGGAAATCAATCGTGGAAAGCAGCTTCAGTACATGCTGAAAGAGCCGACTGGTTTTGCACCAGTCGCATGACAAAACATTACGGAATACAGTCATTGCCTTCTAAAATGCAGACTGTACCACACAGCTGGGGGGGCAGCTGTGGCTCAGTGGGTAGAGTCGTCTTCTCTCAATCGAAAGGTTGAGGGTTTGATGCCCCTTGGGCAAGACACTTAACCCCCCCATCCAACCAGCTCAGGAGCGCCTACCGGGAGGCAGCTCAGGAGCGCAGAGTGTAAACACCTCATTTCCCTTCAGGGATCAATAAAGTAAATGTTCTTCTTCTGAAAAAAAAGAGAGTGACACCTAAAGTCTTACTCTTCTAAGCCTTTATTCAGTTTTCAAAATAATCTTTTAATGAGATTAACTTTGTTTGTTCGTAAATTGTATTTAATTCAAACAAATATAGTTAAATACAACATAACACACATAACATAAAATCTCACATTTTGAATGAAAAGAGCAGAAAGAAGAATAATCGTTTATATTAGCTGCCCCTCTTTCACAAGACATTCATTAACAAAACACTTAATTCAAAAACACAACTTAATGGATCGTTAAACTTCAGGCCAGCATGCCTCACAGTTGAAGAAAACATGCTAAGATATATTAGCTTACTGACTCAAGGCCCAAAGCCTAAACATTTATTCTGTTAACAGTAAAACAAAAAAAATGTGTAAAGTTATTACTTAGTTGTAATAAAATCAAACTTATTTAAATTGCTTGGTCTGACAGTTGTACAGCTAAGCAATGTAAAGTAGCACTGAGAGAGGCTGAGGGGGCAGAATTTAGTAGTACAGCTCGTGCTCTACTGAGTATCTGTGTTCTGTAGCTAGGATTGTGAATAATAATAATAATTGATTGGTAATATGTGTTTATTGGAGGTGAGATTCAATTTGTAGATTTTATATGAATGAATGCTGCTGGTAAAATCACAGTTGTGTCTTCTCACTCCCTCAGAGTATCAGGTAAAGTCCCTTTGAATGTTTTGAATAACACTTAGATTGGCCATCCTTAAATTTCACATCTTTATGTCTCATATTCCCAGGCACCAAAATGGCCTTGAAGTTTGTCACCAAGAACAAGACAAAGCTCAAAAGTTTCCTGCGGGAGTACAGTCTAACAGGCTCACTTAGCTGCAGCCCTTTCATCATCAAAGTCCTGGACGTTCTGTTTGAGACGGAGGACAGCTACGTGTTTGGACAGGAATACGCTCCAGCTGGGGACCTCTTTGACATCATCCCCCCACAAGTAAAGATAACATCCTTCCTTCCACCCAATCAACATCCTCACTAAGCCAAAGCTCCTCCAATCAGGCGCCATGTTCAAATACAGTGCTTTTAACAAGCTCCCCTGGGATTGGAGTCCTGTCTTCGTCCTGGTTTTCTCTCTGCACAGAGCTCTCACTTTGCTTTAGTTCTTCTGTTGATGTGCAGGATTTGCTAGACTTCAAAATTCTTCTGGAGACTCATTAAAAATGGTTGCAGTGAAACTCATAATGAGGACTCTTGTCACAGTTTTTCTATGTGGAGCACATCACATTTCCCCCTATACTTCCACCTCTACAATCAATATAACATCATCATCTCTTTTCTTGCATCACCTCTCATACACTCCCCTCGTATTGCAATTCACTATTTAATTGGCCTGCTTTAATAATTTTTTTTAATATATTATTCTAAGTCTTTACACCCATCTCCCCTCTTCTCTTCTCCTCAGGTGGGTCTGCCAGAGGAAATGGTAAAACGCTGCATGCAACAGCTGGGCTTGGCCCTGGACTTCATGCACAGTAAAAACTTGGTGCATCGGGATGTCAAACCTGAGAACGTGCTACTATTTGACCGCGAGTGCCGCCGCATCAAGCTAGCTGACTTTGGCATGACACGGAGAGTGGGCTGCCGTGTGAAGAGGGTTAGTGGCACTATCCCCTATACAGCCCCAGAGGTGTGCCGGGCAAGCCGTGCTGAGGGTTTCCTTGTGACCACCAGTCTAGATGTGTGGGCTTTCGGTGTGCTAGTCTTTTGTATGCTGACAGGAAATTTCCCATGGGAAGCAGCGCTGCCGGCAGATGCCTTTTATGAAGAGTTTCGGCGTTGGCAAAAAGCAGGATGCCCGGTGGGAACATATCCATCTCAGTGGCGCCGCTTCACTGATGATGCCTTGCGCATGTTTCAAAGGCTGCTCGCAGCTGAACCAGAAAAACGCTGCGGGGTCAAAGATGTCTTCTGCTTTGTCAAGTATGAGCTAGTCAGCGAGCTCAGGAGAAGAGCGTCCTGCAGAGCCAAGAGGGGCGAGAGGTCAGCCTCAGGAGTTTGCACCGGCAGTTGCACTTCCTCCTCAACTTCCACTACATCACGTTCCTCCCACAGACACCCTGAGCCCTCAACCCCTCCAGGAACGTCATGCCTGCGCCCGGCGCCACTTAAACGTAGTGTCCTCTCCGACCCGTTATCTCCCAGAGAAGAATCTGGACCGCACCAGTCTCCAGGCCGAGACAAGAACAAAAGCCAAATGGTGATGGCAACTGCCATTGAAATCTGTGTGTGATCACGCTAATGTCAGCAGAGGAGGCTGGATGGCTTTTCACAGTTAGAACAGGCTTTGAAGAGGTGTTAATGACTAGCACAGACACAGTGGAACCAGAGAGGTACTTGAACATGAAATAGAAGCTCAGGATCACATCACGGGCTGTGGAAATGCAAATCATCAATCAGCAGTAAAGATTTGGACAGCTTATCACTGGCACATGGCGTTTAGTTTTTGATTTGTGACCAAAGACTGCTTAGCTGAGAAGCTTTGCTGGCAGCGTTTAAGAGTCTGCTGATGTTGCTCCTCTCCTCTCAGACATTTGTGTTGCCCTGTCTATACACTGTGGTGGTGCTATTGATTCCATCATTCAAAACTCTCGAAAGAGGGGTTCAGTCAGTTCACACTCATCACACAAAGTTTCTTGATTTGCGTTTATTTATTTCAGAATATATCCTCTGGGGAGGCCAAAAGGGTTCAGCTGTAGGGTGTAACAGTGATCTGGAGGAAATCTACGCAATTCTATTCAACTGCCATTTCTTGGACTTCCTGCCAACCTGTAATGCATTAAGTTTGTCATGACTCCTCAAGAGAGGATGTTACAGAGCGCAAAACAAACACACAAAAAAAGAGTTTTTCCTGTAGCAGTTTGTATGAGATGTTTTCATGTTAGTGTCTCGACTTAATAGTTTCTCAGTGATAGGCATCACCTCAGGACACTTCAGTGATTCACTTCCTGTTTCATTAGCAATGGAAACCCATGAAAAGGAAACACATCTGCCACATTTTGTTCTGCTCCCAATGAGATTTATTTCCAGTGTTAGTACATAGAATACAGAGAGTGTACATTTTCTGACTGGAAAAAAGGTAGAACAAGAAAAAGAGGAAGAAGAAAAATGTCCTTCTAGTGTTTTTTTTCTACCTACTGTGTGTGTGTGTGTGTGTGTGTGTGTGTGTGTGTGTGTGTGTGTGTGTGTGTGTGTTTCCAATGCTAAAGCACAAGTTTTGTAAAGGAGGACTATTCTTAAGGTAAATTATGACTCTGTATTGTCAATAATTTGATATTTCTAGGAGTGCACCATAATATCAGGTAGTTCATCTATGTAGCGGTACTACTTTTATACGAAAGGGGAAGGGGTTTCAATGTTTTATAGGTACTGTCTGGGTAACGCACTGTATGTAGCAACAAAATATGACAAAATGTACAGTATATCACAAAATTTAATATAGAGAAATATGAATATGGTATATTAAATGGTAGCAGCTGCTCTCCTTTTTTTCCTTTCACTATTTTAGGTTTTGTTTCAATTGGACCATGTTTTCTTGAGCCACGACTCACAAATTGGTAATTAGGCTTCAATTATTTCTGCATTTTCCTTTTATAATAACAGTTTCATGAACAACTCTTTTCCCTGTGGTGCTTCCTGGTTGCCAGTGATTACAGTCTATTTTGGCTTGATTTAATCAGTTTAAGCAACAAGGGGTGCTTTGCAGGTCGACACCTTACCTATTAATTTGCAAAAGGTGCAATATTTGATTTGCAAGATTATCTCCCAATTGCAATATGTAGTGGTAAGAAAGGTCTTCTCTTCTCGGAATTGATAAAATGTATCACAAGAATATAACAGAGCCCTGGTGTCGATTGTTTGGAGGGACGACCTTTGTGTCTCAGCCGGTGCTGTTCTGTGAGTTGATGATTGATCCTGAGCAGTTCACAAGCTCAGCTCTCGAACAAATACTTATTATGAAAGCAAACTCCCAGTGAGATCAGTGCAAATGCTTCAGTGTGTGCTCATAGCCATCAATTTTCTAGCTTGAATTGCATTGCTGTTATGTCTGGTGTGTGTGCGTGTGTGTCCATGTCATTGTTTGACTGATTGCCCATCCTCACTTTCCTTATTTTCCCACTCCTCCCCACTCCCAGCCCATCAGCTCTGTCGCTATAGTGACAGTGCCCGTGCTCTTCAGGTTTTGGCTTCTAATTGAGCTCAAATGAAACAACCGGTCACTAACCCTCCCTCCCAGTCTCCCACAGCTCCTCATGACAGTTGCTCAGCTTATTATTCTCGTTGGTGCTTTCTGTGTATTTTTGCAAGCCAGTTAATAGACCAAAGTCTTTATCCAGTCTCATCGGCCATATTAAAGCTGCTTTTGGCTCCCTTTCATTTCTCTCTCTAGTCTCTACCCATACCCTTCTGTCCACAAAGTACAGCTGCTAAGACTGGCCGCTGGCTGCCTCATAATCTGTCAAAAGGTAATCTGTCACATATTCTCATTAAAGTTAAACCATTATGTGATAATGAAGGATTTAGCCAACTAACTGCAAATTGTTAAACAATATAGCTTATCCAGTGTCTGCATTTGTTTGTTTGGCCATCACAAACAATAATTTACCAACATCCTGTATTCCTACTACTGCACTGTCTCATGTGCTTGGTGATCATTAACAATCTCACTACCAATTTGGAGCACATTAACTACGTAATTGGGATTTAAAAGATGTTATTTAAAATCATTAATTTTCTCCATTTACACCCATACATCTCTTTAAAAGAGATTGATTATATGTGTCATAGATGTCAGACAGTAGCTGATTAGTTTCAACATTTCATTTTTGCCAAGGCTATTTTTTTTTTGCATACAACCAAATCCCACTCAAACATGAGTCATGAATACTACTCGGGCTGCAAGCTGGACCAGAATTCATGACATACCAATCATGACATGGTGCATCATGACAAGACATATCGTGAAATGACTCATCATACCATGACTGAGCAGTAACCGCCGTTGCTGAAAAGTTAAGCCAATGTGTAGGTGACAAAACACTGCAGTTCCTTAAGTGTCCCCTCGAGTCCGGGTTCAGAAGCCAGAGAATTTCCTTTTGGACCCAAAGGTCCATATCACAGCAGAAATAAGAATGTTTACAGCCTGGTATAAAATGCTTTTGGTCTCTATAGCTCATTATTTTCTTGTTCAAAACTGTACTGGGAGTATCATGTCATGATGTTCATAACCTGAAGCCTCATAACTTCCCATATACCACAAAACATTATAGCCTACCTAGTCATAAATAAACATCACACAGCACAACACAAAATCACATAGCCTATCATATGTTTACTTTTAGCACCGGCCCTGACGGTTGTGTTCTGATGTGTGCAGCTGTGGCTTCATTAGCGTCCATAAGCGTCATTATACTCAGTTGCTGGTATGTGCACTGTTTTGGCACGTCATGGACTGTTATCACAGGAATTATGAAGTTCAATGACAAGGTGTCATATTGAATTTTATTAAATCTTTAGGGAGAAGCCTTCCATAAACCAAGTCTATCCTGATCCGATGATCGAACTGTTTTCTGCCAGCAAGTATTGTTGTTGAATAAAATGTAAATACTGTATGTATTGTGTCTTTAATGAAAGAAATAAAGAATAAACTACATGTTAATATATATGTTGGAATAAATTTATGCACCACATCTAATGGCTCCAGGGTATTTCTGTGGGTTGCAAGGAAACACTGTGGTGATATTTCTTTTGCTGTGTGTGGGCAAAACTAATTCATCTCAGATTTGCACAGTCCCCAGACTGCACATTATATGAAGGTCAGCCTGAATCGCATGTGATTTCCTGAGGCTTTGGTTTGGATTGCAAGCAAGCCCCCAGACTATTTGAATATGCTGACTTCCTTCTGAAAGCCCAATTAATACATCTGTAGATAGGGTTTATCTGCTTCCCCTCATAGAGCACATAAGTTCAAGGACATTTAGATACAGAGCTGAAAATGGCAACATTAAACAGCCCAACCCACCTTAATACTCGGCTTGATTGTCCGAGCAGAGGAGCTGTTATCAGACTACGGTTCAGACAGTAACTGTAAGCTGTGGTGTATCTGCCACTGAAGAAAGTTAATCAGTTCAGACAGGGCAAGACACAGCAAAGGTCAGCCATGACACACAGGGGCTGTGTAGTGAGTGGAAGCTTGTCATTTGTGATAGCCTGCTCTTTGCCCTTAAAGGGCTACAGCAGCCGAATGTCAGCGTAAGAGTCCTAATTGTTTTAGATGAAGCACTCCAAAGAGAAGACAGAAAATGTCAAACCTGGGCTAAGCCAAAAAGTGTCCTCCAGATCACTAAATAAACCTGTTTGTTCCATTGTATCTGCTGTGCAGAGTGTTTTCACTGGGTAAAGCATTCAAACACAGCAGAATTTCTCAAGCCCCATCACACTGCCAGTTCAGTTCCTGAAAGTCTCGCGTTCAATGTAAATGACACAGAGGCTTGACGGTGGGACCAACTGTCCTCCCGCCGAGCCATCATCGGAGGCAACAGAGGCTGATAGGGGCAAAAATAGATCAATGGAGCTGCTGTTTGTATGTGCACGTCTGAGTGTGTATGTGCTCCTGCTCCTTGTTTACACGCAATTCATCTGGTGCTTCTGAAAAAACTCTAAACCACTGTAAAACACCAGAGATACACTGTTGTATGAATAATAAGCACTATTACAATGTCCCATGAAAAGTCGACTTTTCAAGATTATTTTCACACTATAAGATGTTTTATGTTATGATGAAAAAAAACGGATTCTTCTTGATATAACATGAAATGTTTCATGTAAAAACGTTATAACTCACATCTTATCACAGGAGAAGTTTCAAGTGATAGCAAAATACATTTCATGTTATTGTTACAGTCTAAAAGACCGTATAACGTGAAAAAGTTAAAAAAAATAAAATAAAAAGATTCTGTTGGAACTTTTCCTTTATTTTTACAGTATACATGAATGTTCTCTCAAAAGCGTTTCACTCCCTCTGTGATCCCATTTTATAATTATTGTCAGTATCAAACTTTTCCCCTCTGCAGCTGATGTGTCAAATTTTAACACATGTTTTGTGTGTACTTTAAATTGTAAATAAATACTTTGCACATCTATGTCATAAGACTGGTGCATGGTAAAGTAATGCACACTGTTTTAGTAAACTAGCTGGTCAAAACTAACTAAGTAAAAAAAAAACATTGCCAATTAATGCCAAGTAGAGTTTGCATGCATTTTTATACAACAGTAAGGGAAAAGGGACTAACAGCAATGGGAACAGCAGCTGAAACAGAAAAATATAATAAATAATGCCTTGATAGAGTTGACTGCAAAAGACCCCCAATATCTCAGTTTTGTTGCCCTTCAAGCCACAATCTAGTCTCTCTCTCTCTGCTCTCTCGCAGCAATCCCAGATTATTTCTTAGCTTCAGCTTCTAAACACCATCAGCTAAGCCAAATTGCCTCCCAGGACAGGAGAAATCTGTATGTTAAGCCACCAGTCGGTGGTCCTAGGATGGAAACGACAAGAAAACTGGTCTCCTTGGATGCAGTCGCCTCCAGGAGATCAAGCGTTAAATCCTCCTCTGTGATGCTCCCTCAGGAACCGCTTAAGCCGGTAACACGAGGTGACTGTTTGACTGACAGGGAGATTTGCGTTAGCATATCCTGATTCATGTTTGCCCAGATAACTCAACTGTCAGCTCCAACATGCTTTCTGTGATGTAATTTGAGGTTAAAAAATAAAACAATCTGTAATCTACTGAACCTTCTCAAAACATCAAATCAACTAGATGGGCAGAAATAACTAACCATTACATTTTAGTAGATTAGGAGTGTGCATGAGTCCAAGTAAATTCTAATATAGCAGTCCAATGTGTCAACATCCTCTCATTGTTCTTTACGTGTCATATATTGTCCCTAGCCTGTCTACAAACTCACCAATTGTGAAAGTTAATTTTTCGTGCTCCACTTTTCAGAAAAGGTGTGCTTAAACACGCCCACTTGGGGATTTTTCCTTAATGACATCACAAAGGGAAGACACACCTCTCGCAAGAGGGTGGAAATCCTACAGCTAGGTGTTTGTTCTGCCCTCCGAGTCTGCCTTTCCATGGTAAACAATAGGGCATGGTGCGAGATAGCCTAAGCCAAACTTCTTCTCGAGAAGGGCACGGTCAAACACATCTCACATGCATTTAAAGCTACAAACACTGAGCAGTGCTTAAATAGAGTGGTTTATAGGCATGCTTAAATATAGGATTGTAATGGATTTCGGGCAAGAAATGTCAAAGCCATGTTTTGGGGACCTCTTAGAAGTAATTCAAACTTGTTTGAAAATGGGTGTTTAGATATGTGACCTATAAAAGAAGCTTTTAACCTTGAACAGTGAGTGTTTTATTTCCTCAAATATCTTATTTTGCACAAGACTTACAGGCACCAATCTCTGCATGGTTATGCGTGAAATGCAATATAAGATGCGTGAAATGCAATATTTCACGCATTTCAATATTTCTCCTTTAAGGCTCATTCACAGATGAAGATGAAGACAAAATTGTGAAATACAAGATGTTAAATGCCTGTATGTAATCACTATTACTATCATTGCATTTTTCTTTTAAGAGACAGAGACAAAGAGGCAGCTGTTTTTCTTTACAAAAAACCTGCTCATGCCCTTTTTTAAGGACAGTAAGTCACGAGTAAGTGTAGGGGAGGCATTTTTCTTTAGGAGAAAATGAATAAATAGTAAACAAAGGACAGACATATTTTTAAGGTTTCTGCTGAGTAAGGTTATTTTCTGCTCATTTTCACACCACAGGGAACATGCTGTACAGTCTTAATACATCCTGCGTCACCTCAGCTTCCTGCCTCTGCACCTTAGAGATGAATCATGCTGAAACCGTCAAACGCACCGTGAACCATTCTCCAGTCCCTGATGTGTTTTGCAAAAGCAGCTGCGGGCATGACGCTGGATATGCAGCTGAAGAGTCAAAAGTTAAAAACTAAAAGATGGTGGAAGTGATAACAGCAGGGGTTGGCTGTGCAGTGATGTTCCCCCACTTCTTTAGATCTAGACTCAGGCGACATGTGAAATGGTGTCTGATCACAGCTGGAGTAGAGAAAGCAAAAAGGAGGCCAGAACAGAGAGGAGAGAGAGGTGTAGGAGCAGGGGGAGATGTGTCGAGTGGGACAAATGTGTTTGTGTGTGTGCTAGAGAAGTCACACAAGGAAAACACGCATGTACAGCAAACATTGGGTATTCAGATCAGAGGAGTCCTTTCGAAAATAACCTTGTTTTTCCCAGAACTTCTGTTTTAAGGTCGACACAAACCCAATTGTGGGTACTGCCCAAGGCATGTCACTAAATTTTGTCAGTGCCAGACAATAAAACTTCCAGACAGTATGTGGTCTTCTTCCTCCATTGCTATAGCAACCAAGATGATCCCAGTTTAGAAAGGCTCTAAAATATTTCTCTTGTTTTAGAAACCAGCCCCACATTCATTACTGTGCAGCTTTTGTAACAGGACATACTGAGTGTTTGATTGTGTTCCCCCCCCCCCATTGTTATTCTGGCTTATAATTCTGAAAAATGTGGTTCTTTATGTTGGAGTGGATGCTCTGTCTCATTAAGCAGGAGGATGCCCGTTTGTGCTGCATTTTATAATGTTTCTACTGAACTCAACTTTCCATTTCTGTGACCACATAAAACATTTTACTGTGTATATATCATGAACTATAAATTACGTGTCAAGCATTAGCTGTATCATGCAGAAATCATCCAACCAACCGAATTTCTCAGTTTAAAAAAAAAAAGCCTTTCTGTATTTTTCATAGAAAAACATGTAGACGACCACTGTGCAGCTTACCACATGGATTTTTTTTTCTTCTGATGCATCAAACTAAATGAATCCCACAACCCTTTTACCTTCCCTCCAGCAACACTTTGATGGCCAGATTCTAATCAAATTTGCTGCGGATGGTTCATAAAGGCTGAATCATAGAATTCACTTTCTGATCTTTCTTCTGGTGTCAAATTTGATTGAAAATTTTCAAATTGAACTGGAAATGCAATTTACTGAAAATATTTTTTCCTCTCCATAAGCTAAAAGCTTTGCATCTTCTTTCATCGTCTATGGACTCTCCTCTCGTGCATCCCTCAGGCCAAAATGTGAGCTGAACCGACAAACTATCATAATCAATCACTCACTAATAGGCGGACTGCTGATTCACATTTCAGTTTGATTTACGATGCATTTTGAAGCCAGTTGCAGAGTCAGTAAAGGAATCTTGAACAGCCAAATTCTAACACATCAAAAGAGCTTTTGCAGAGCAGGTGTTTATTTAAGCCAAGTGAATTAACATGGGGTGTAAATATAACATTTCAAGCTTGGTCTGCTTATTTCTAAATGCCACGTTATAAACTCTAATGGCCTAAAACTCTTACTCCTGTTATACTGTTACATTCAAATTCTGTCAATCATAAAGCATCATGTTGTTTGCACCGAGAAGACTGGAGTGGCTATGAATGAATAATGACCCCAGGGAGCTCAAATTTTATTCATCTTCATACCATCACCGCCCAAGCAGAAATGATCCTTGTGTTTTGATCTTTGCTGAATATGTTGCCAGCTGCTACGAGACCCGCGTGTGCCACCCTCCAACATCTGTCTGATCCTGTACATCAGTTTTATAAGCTTCTGACCTCTGGCTTCAATGCAACACCACGTTTTCTGTTACACATTTGTAAAGATAAACCATATCATCGATTTTTTTCCCCACATTTCTCTATATTATCCTTGGCTGTCAGTTAGAATATACTGTACTTGGTTAACTGTATTTGAGCACAAAATACAATAAAGTATATGTAAAAGAAGATATTACTGAATGATATAAAGCACAGTGTTTACACTAGCATCAAAAGCCCTATTTACTTACTCTATATAGATATCATGCTTTCATAAAGAGTGGTAATTATTGAATCATGCAAGTGCTAAATTGTAATTTAGCAGAAACACCATATTAAAAAAGGGGTCATTACATTACATTTCCTAGTGTGCCTAGCAATAGCTGTCCAAATCTGGTTATTTTTAGATTAGTTGTGGCAATGTTGCTGAACCGCTAATGAAACTTTTATCAGTAAGAGTATTAATATGTAATCTATTTTATGAAAACATTATAAAGTTTTAAATAAAGTTATTCAGTAGTTAGACTTTCTGTGGAATAAAAGGTAGACTAAGACTAATACTAGTCTCGTATCTAAACATAGACTAGAAATATTAATGGAAGACACCTATAAGTGAAGTTACCCATCGGTAGCCCCTTGATGGCTGTCACCACGCTGGAACAGCTCTCTCCTCCTAACTTTGAGTCAACCAAAGCACAGGCTTCGAACTGGAGCTGAGACAGGCTTTTAATCCTTTTGAAAAGTTGTTACATCACGTCCGCCTGTCAGTCACGTCAGCTACACGCCTTATTGTGTACAGCTCTTATCCTTCATAAATTCTTATATTGTTAATGATTATTAGCGCTTGACTGGTAAACTGGAAGTTTCATGTACACCACAGTCTGTAAAGAGTGGACATCCATGAAGTCAACCTGATAATGACAAATATTTTGAAGCTTCATATTCAACAATGTAGCTATTTCCATTTTTATGGATGAGATGGTGGGATGTATGCCAAAAAAAAAGACAAGGCTAATTCATTAGTAAGTTAATTAAATTGATTAAAAAAAAGTGTTTCTTACAGAGTGAGACTCTATAATGTGCTGACTGTAGGAGAATATAATTTAACTTCAAACAAATAAACACAAGCCCTACTGACAAGGAATTAGCATTACCTCTAGACCTCAGTTAATTTATTACTGTGATCATTACAGAGGACGTCCTCTGTCACAGAGGTCCTCTTATAATAGAAACCCAGTCCGGATCGGCATCTCAGTTTGTTTGTATTTTCTAAGGTCTCTGCAGCTTTTTCTGCCTAATTTTCTGGTCGAGAATATTATAGCGTACTTCACAAATTGTAATCAAAGGTTTTCCACAGCCTTTTACTTAGTGGGAGTAAATTCAGCTGGCTCATCTCACTACACAGTATGGAGACCTACTCACAGTAAAAGCAAACTAAAATCCTTCTTAAGAACCAGATGTCAAAGAGTCATTTGGTGGCTATATGCTTTGTAGGATGGAATAAGGATTGCCTCACTAGTGCTGACAGTATGTTCACATTAAGGCATTGTCGCCTAAAATTGCAAGGTGCCCTGGATTGCCTTTTTTGTATAGAATGTAAAAAATGCAGCATGTTATTCATTGTTGCTCGACACTTTCCAATCTAAAGCTCCAAATATTGAAAATAAAGGGGAAAAAAGTCACGTCTTGAGGCTCAAGAAACATGTAGGAGCTTATAAAATGTGTACGGCTCAAAGTTATTAATTATATGTCCAAAATGTATACACCTCGTCTCTGTGCCTCGAAACCAATCCTGTGCAAACAGGGCTTTAGAAGAACCAGTCATTTCATCATGTTGGTTGCAGTTTTGCCAGACCTTATAGACCTTATGGTGCATGCTTAAGAGGGCTCTACTTTTTTAAATATTTTATTTCATTTTTTCAAAATTATAGAGGAAGGAAATCGTGACAGGACAGGACACATGCACAAAGGCAACGACATGCAACTAAACAAACAATAAACAACAAAAGACTATAGCCTCTCCAAAAGACAATAGTGATAGCCTCATTCTGTGAGGAAGGCACTGAGAAGAACCAAACACGCCTCAGATCAGATTCCCAGCTGACCCTCGACAGGACATGGCTTGGACCGAGCCATTGAAGGAGAAGGGATGGGGGGGGGGGCCTATTCTAAAGGGCTTTGCGTTGCAAAAATAAAGAATACAAATCGATCCATACACATACCTATACACTCCATGTACACTTGGCATGTGCAGTCATAGATAAAAGTGGGCTTCATGAAGCCACAAGCTGTTTGTTCTTCCAACCGAGAGTCCATCACGATGTAAAGTCATAATTTAAGATATTAAAGGGCCCATATTATGCATTTTTGGGGTTCATGTATCTAATTTACGTGTTTACTAAAGTATGTTCACAATCGCTGATACATTTCATGCGGCTATTGCTAAAGCTAATAGGAGGAGGTGGGAGAAGCCGTGTTTCCATAGACTTTGAATTTTTTCAAATAGACGTGGCGAAACATGCACATGACACCTGAAAACACACTAAAGAGCATACAATACCAGAAAAAGCATAATAATATGGGACCTTTAACCCTAACCATGACCTTTTCTTTAGGTTAAATAAGAAGTTCTTGGGCCTAAAACTTCCAAAGGAGAGCCCATTTATGATCAAACAAAACAGTTTTTGTCTCAATGTAACAGTAAGGGCTGGCTCAAATTGTGTGCTCAAAGTGAGGCAGAAGCCCTGTGATCCCATGTTGTGTTTTTTAGGAAGTCCCTATAATTTTGGCTGTGAGGAAAAGCTAAACTCATTGCAAGGGCTAATAAAACTATTGGAAACTGCGAACAAGCTTAATAGGAAGATTCTATTATGGTAAGCACATAAATATTACTAAATAGTGAAATCAAATTATATTCAGCACTAAAAGCATTTTAGTAATATAAACTGGAAAAGCTGATGACCAAAATTCTATGAGAAAGCCAGCCCACGTGTTCAATAAACCACTGTCTGACTCAAGTAATGTTTTTATTGAGGGAGAAGACAAACTCCAAATCTTGTTAGTAGTCAACCTTGCTGGTATGAAGACAGACATGCTGAAACACAACATGATAATTAATCATAAACCAAAACTATCTTTTTTTTTTCTTGCTTGTAATCAGTACAACTCCCTGTTGAATTGTTGAAGACAATAGCAGCGTCCGCATGTCACTGCCAGCTTGTAAATTGCAGACACCCCCCTGAGATGCTGCTCAAGCACTTCTCATAATCATTGTCGTTACTTACAATTATCCTCCAAGGAGTTTGGGTAACAAGTGAGAGAACAAGAGGTGCAGCTGTGACACACACACACACACACACACACACACACACACACACACACACAAACACACACACACACACACACACACACACCTACACACACACACACACACATACACACACACACACACACACAGCATCGCTGCTCTGCAGAAATTATTCATGTCCACCACAATTCACTGACAGCAGAAAACAAACCGTCATATCCGACTCGGGGGATGATTTCTGCATTGTCCAGTCTGAAACATTTAAATGGCTTTTTATTTGGCCAGTACAGAAGACATTAATCATTTCCCATTATTACTAGTGTACCTGAGCTGCCCACATCAATCGATATTTGACATTTAAAGCTGCCGTGAGGAAATTTCGTTTTGTGCTGATTCTGGAGTCCAGTGTGTCCCCTGAACAGAAAACAGTAGCTCTTTATATCTTTGCTGATCTCGTCCTGAGCATGTGCATGAAGTGTTTTCTGAATTCTACATAAAAATACAGTTAAATCAGCTATCAATACTGTCTCATTCTCTATTTATCTTCCCAGAAGGTCTTATTACTCTTCCAATACCCTCGCCTCACTGTTACTTCCCAAAAGGTGTCCTCAATTGCCTTTGAGTCCTCAGTTTCCACATAATTGCTGCCTGTGACCTTGAGCGATTATCAGATGTGTTTCACTTTTTCCAGAGCTCTGTGAATTACACAAGTTTCTTCTTTCACCTTCAGGAAAAAAAACCTCGCTTGATTTTGAAATGTTTCCGCATAATTTCGCTTGAACCTGGTGTCAACTGTGCAAAGACTTTCTTCTTCACAAACCGCAGATATCTTGCAGATTTCAGTGTTTTGTCGCCTGAAGCTACAAGGAATCAAACAAGCACACAGCAGTGATGGAGGAAAATAAGGAAGTCAGAATTATCTGACTTGCTCTTTTTCTTGCCCCGTATCACATATCTGGCGGCTGCATTACATCCTGAACATTAGAGGCTGGTTGATGCAGCACTGACAGCTAATAAAGAAGCATTGACGTCACACTCTCTAGACTTATTCACCTCAAATCCAGAGACACACTCAGCTGTCTGTATCGGATATAAGCCAGATATCTGAGGTGACCCAGCACAGCATGCCAGTGAAAGACTGAATCTATTTTAGCTGCTGTGTGACACACTTTTAAAAACGAGTCGGAAAAGATGGTATCGAAAATGTTCACACACGTTTAGATTAAGGTTTAAGGTTTATTACAAAACTCACTTTATACAACACAGGTTCCAATTAAAATAAAGCAGTAGAGTCAAATTTTAGCTGCAGTTTCTTATTTATAGTAATCTACTTACTGTTGGAAGTAACAGTTAGGTGATCAAAAGGTTACAGACGGTTGTATAGACTAAAACAAATGGGCAAATTTTCAGTGATATCAAGCAATTATTTCTGAAGAGGCAATATGAAACCCAATGATGGTGTTCCTCTTACAGGAAAGGCGGAATTCAATTGTCAAATATATTTGAGAAGCAGGTAAAAAGGGGGAGATGGTGGGCCAAATGAATATCTTGGCTGCTGAAACATCCTTATCTAACTCGCCTAGCTCATCTTCTGGGTACCATAAAAACAAGAAGACATTGACAGTTTGAGGTTGGCAACCAGATTTTTGATGTGACAGACAATGGCCTTCACTCCTCAAAATATCAGATCATTTTAAGAGTACTGCTCTTAAAATGTTCCTGACCTGGTCGTTTACATATGCACCTCCCAGCCGGAGACTATCCCTAGTATTTCAGATGGAAAGGGTTTTGTGGACGGGGGGGATTTCTTCAGCAAAACATGAGCTTTAAGAAAGTCTGAAGTATGATGCTATAATGGAAGTCTGCCTTAATATGTGTAGTTCAACGGAACCACATTATCAACAAAAGAGTGGAGAAGAACGTACCACTAAACAGAAAACTAATGCTGCCATTAAATCACATGCACAGAGATTGTAGTGGCGGCTTGCATACATTCTACTCAGCACTGGTCACAGGATATAAATCATCACCATCCTCTCCCACTGGCTGGAGTTCAGCTCTCCTGATTATATGCTGCTGCGTTCTTACACCGGCTGTAATAAAGTAAAAACTTGTGTTCTCACGTGCAGCTCCTGTTCCAAGTATCAGGAGTTTTTCACTCCCCCTTTTCTGCAATTGGGAAAGCTCTAACATTAAACCCACTTGGTCATTACAGGAACTTAAATTTGAGTTAATTTGAGATGGAGGTGAGATGGAAAGGGTAAAAAATACTACTCGTGTACAAATGACAATCAGCAACCTGGTTAGGCCACCCCTGTTGAAAAAGTCTTAATACGCCCCTGTTTGTAATTGTTTTTTATTGTAACTTTTGGAAACACATCTTTAAGTGTAATGTACGTATGAAGATATTTTAAGTTGCCACTTTGTTACTTTATTATTTAAGATTAAAACAATATATACTTTTTTAACCTTCATACCGGATTGATTCAAAGCTCTTATCAGCTAATATCAGAATAACATTAAACAGAATCTTAGAGCAGATTAACTCTACTGACATGAGGCAACATTTACTGTATATCATAAAAACAACTAATCCTATGACTTGTGCTGCTGCACTGATCGTCTGAAAATAGAAGAAAACTAAAGTAAGATATATTTACTTTCACTTAGAGACCTGAGTGAGTCAAGCTGTACAGCTCTGTAAATGAAACTGAGAAAGTGAATCATGCTCACTGATTTCACAGATGACCACCTCACATGGCTCTGGAGCTCTTGTGATGTTGATTTTTTTTAATGTACAGTATGGTACAGGGAAACTTTAAATAGGTGCGAACCTCCTCCCCCCCCCCCCCCCCCCCCCCCCCCCCCCCCACACACACACACACACACACACACACACACACAATAATGGTTTCAAGAGGTAATTAAAACAAGTTCCATGCAGCCTGAAGTGGTTGGTTTTGCATCTGGCAGGTTAACACACTCGCCTATTGCCAGGGTAATCTTGATTCATCGCCAAGGTTGGTAACAGGACGTGACTGGATGCTTGTTGTTTGTCATCAAAACAGCTGAGAGGAACAACTTTTATGAAGCAAACAGGAATCCTTCCGAGACAGCCCTCCACCTCCTGGTAAATATAATACAACATGAACAAACATGAGGGAGAAACAGGATGCTTGGAACACAGACTACTTTGGTTAAAAGAGAGAAATGACCTGGGAAACAAACGCACAATTTCTCATGAACTGCATTAACACTAATAATACAAGGCAGCATAGTCTACCTCATTAATTATCTCATTGTGTAGACTGTAGTTAAGACAGTTCTGCTCGCTCTTCACGTTTATCACATCATTAAAGCAAGACTGGGGTCTACTCAACCACTGCAGGATATTGCTTTGTTAATGAGGTCACCAAACAACTCAAGGTCAATGAACAGACTTGAAACACACCATTAGTCAAAAAGTGAAGTTTTGAACATCTCCACACTTGCAAACATTGATTAAATGAGGTTGGACAATGCTACTTTTCCCGTTGTATCGGTGATATTCAGACCGAGAAGGAAAGCTACGTTTTTGTTTTCTTTAGTAAAAAGGTTTGTCATCACGCCTGGCCTGCCCTCATAAATAGATATATAACACACACATTATTATTCAGGGCAAAATCAGATATTTGTTTGAAATATCTGCAGTATGAACGCAGATGAAAAAGAATTAAGGGTACAATCTGTGAATGTGCTCTTTCTGCACTATACGCCTATGAATTCCATCAACCCTTTCACAACCCCACCAAGAAAAAAGCAATAGAACATTTTTCTGAATTTGTCATTGCCATAGATGAGTAACAGACCCTTTGGTTTTTGAAATATTGGCCTCTACTAAATGGTTGAGATGTCATTTGATGCATACGTATGACATTCCATGTGTGGGTTGACCGACACGCACCACTCTTTAATCCAGCCGACCATGCATGGTCCAGATAACCATGACTGATAAGAGACTGACGATTAAGTTTAATTTTTTATATTGTAACGAGTAATCAGGTGACTAATATTAATTGAGTGGAGTTAAAGTATAATTTTTTTTGGGCGAAGTAAAAGAAGAAGTTGCAGAAAAGAAAAACACTCAAGTAAAGTAACGATTCTCTAAAAACATCCTTTAATTGCCTCCTGTAACAAAGTATTTGTACTTAATGCCTCTAATGCTTTTACACAGTTGCAGATTTATGGGGATCAATGTCTTGAACATTGACAACAAGTGAGGTTGGTGAAACATGATGAAGCTGCAGTGATTAGCCAAAAAAAAAAAAAATCGAAAAATTGAAAATGCATGATCAGACCATCACAACTTTCTGTAGAGACAGGTAAAGAAACATTGTACAAAGAGCATCAGATAATGTATGGCATCGTTCAACCAGTCTGAGTTTTTAATGATCCAAGTAATCACCTAGTTTGGGTTCAGCAGGTAAGATTTCTACATGTACACTTTATCTCTGAGAGACAGATTTGATCCCCAGATCCTCTCACATGTCACATGTCCGAGTGTTTTAACCTTTGAAAAACTCAACAGAGTCAGTAAAACATTTTTAGTTTAGTTTAGTTTGTCTGCCATTACATTTTTTTCAGTCTTCTGGTCCATCTGTTTTTGATAAAGAGTGAGTGAAAATAAGTTAATTGACATTGAAGACAATGTCATAAATAATATACATTTGTTATGTAACATCCCTGAGATACTTCTCTGCCAGTGTTTAAGAATAATGAGAACCTGACCTTCACCTATTGATTACGTAAGACTCACAGAGGATTTCTCTGTGTAAACTCTGCCAGTTGTGCCTACATCGGAAATGAGTCCAGAAAAATAAATATGTCCACCTACGACAATGAGACCAGATCACAGCTGTTATCACAGCTCATGAAGAGAAAACAAGACTAAGAATAAACCCAGCCAACTCAAAGAAAATTAACACATCATGAGTGCTTCATTTCGTATCAAGTCACCCATAATGGTTTCTATATTGGGATCAAGTTGCACAGATATGATAATAATGTATGCTAAGGTTCTGGCTAAAGCCTTTTATGCCACACACTCTGTAGTTGATTCAATTTTATCACATATTGTAAGCATATCTTGAAAGCTGGGATGCAGTTAGTCTAAAACTTCAGGCTACAGGAAGAGAGTTCACATTTGAATCTTTCTTAAAATACTTTTCTTTTGGACGACTGGCTGAGTCTGGCAGACCCCTATTTTTTTTAAAAAGGGGAGAGAACCTAAATTTGAACACGTCTGTTGCTGCTTTTTTTAATAGCAACACTTTTTCGTCAATCCAAAGTGAAAACTTGCTGTTGTGACACTCTGAGACAGGAAGTTCAGCTTTGGAGGATTAGAGATAAACAAGCTGGCGACCATCTCTAATTTAACGCCAATCAACTGCACTAAAGTTAAGGTTGCCATAGCAGCATACAAAAAGGTAGCCCACAAGCTTCCACTCAGCTCTCCTCAGCAAACCCCTCTGATAAACCCTCGCTGTTTAGATCAATTACCCTGATGAATATAATCAGACACATTGTCTGGGTGAGTACTTTTCCTTTTTGTTGGGTACAAATCTATTCATCTCATTGTGCATGAACATAATCCAGAGAGCATTTTGTGCTATAATTTAGTTGCTTGGGTGAAAGTGAATGCAGGAAGTGAGTAACTTTAATTATCTCAAAAAACACCTATTTCCCTAATATGACAGTTTTCAAAGTTTGCTCGACCAAAGTTGAATACTCTAAAAACAACGAACTTGTTGGGGTTATCTAGGGTCTGCATAAAAACATTTCTGCATTTTTTAAACTTTTATAAATACATATATGCAACAAGAGAATATGGTACCCTACTCTACTTCTATAAAAAAGGTTTAATCTGGATACAAAGGTTTAGAAATCCCCTTTTTTTCTAGATCTGGAAACAGATGACTAAATCTTAATCAGCCGTACTTCAAACATTGTCCACAGAGGGTGTAAAGATTTGATAAAAATTATTGTAACAAAACCCTAATGTCTATTTTACTACTATGTCCTTGAAGAAGTAATAATTTAAGTAATTTGTCTATCAAAATCAAAGTAAAAAGTGCTGACTGGTTTGACCAATTTAAAACTTTTTTTCTTTTTTCTGGTAACCCTTTTTAAATCCAGTGACCTTATAAATCCAAATCTAATTTAAAATTTATGAAAAACACAACCTTGAGGTTCTTTCTGTTTAAAGAGTAGACTGTCTGGGTAAAGAGTAGACATTCATCCCCTTGAGGAACATTTAGGCTCCTTGAAAATAAACTTCTGGTCGCAGAGTACCAGATATTCAAATCTGTCTTCTGTCCATGTGTGAAAGCAAACCAACTGGAAATGTTCTGCTCGAAAAAGTTCTTGTACTTGTGGTTGTACAAACCTTGGAGCAGTGAACTTTTGACCCAGGATAGTTATCAGCACATGGTCCCCATCCGAGAGGAGAAATCCCATCGGTTTAATGTGGAGAATACTTCTTAAAAATTCCTGCTCCCTGTTGAGAGTGCTTGCAGTGGAAACACACCTTTAGGCTGTGTGTGTTTCTTTTAAGCAGATTTCTCTTAATACTTGCAACCACTCAGACGAAACCATGAATCTGTATATTTAATCAGCAAATGCAATCCCTCACATTATTTGAAAAAAGAAAAATTCTTTGAGGACATCCTGCTCTGTAGACAGAACACTACAGATGGTGTGCCAGAGCAGTGAGAACACATTAGTATCTTCTGCCCCCCTGTCTTCATTTCTCTAATCCTTTCTTTGCGTGATTGAGGGTTTTATTCCCAGTTTTCAATCTCATAATTTATTTTACAGTTCATTGATGTGTGAGTGATGTTCGGCATGCACTGTGCCTATGGAGAACCTTTTTTTCGTCACTGATTGGCTGCGGATGGTCGGCGCACTTTAGAGGAGACCTTCAGAAGTATGGTAATTGTGTTTTCGAGCCGCCCTGATAAGTCTGCTGCTCTCATGTTGAGGAGGGAGCCAAGAAGTGCTGTGCTTTCAGCCGAGCTGCAATCATGCTTAACATTGTCAGCTAAATTTTTAAATACGTTCTTCACACATGTTAGTGTTCCCATTGCTGAGAGTAAAAAAAAAGCACAGCCCTGAGCAGACAATTTTAGTTTTTCAAACAGAAGCTCATGTCCTGGCTCAGGTTCATCCGAGGATGTGCTGTTAACACCTAATATAACCTGCATTCAATAAAACTCAAGATGTGATATTTAAACACAAACTGCTGCTCCAGCCCCCTGTGTGTTTAGATTATTCATTCATGTGTGTGCAGTCATTTGCTTATTCCCCTTTATCTGACACGGTTTGTAAATCTGTGTGGACTTGTTCCAGCCCTTCCTGGATGTTTTTCTCTAAGTACATATTTCTAATCTTTTATTTATCAATAATCCACAACTCTTGGATGTCAACCACAATTTTAAACATATTTAGCAAAAGGTCCTTGAGCAAAGTTTTGCAAGTATGTAATGACCGAGCCACAGGCAGGTCAGTCGGTCAGTAGCTGTAGATCTGAGGGATAGTGGGCCGGTGGAAAAGAGGGAAGTAAGAAAGGCGGAAGTAAGACACAGGTGCAGGTGCCAAGCAGTTCACTCAAAACTACATTTTCCAGGAGACCCAGAAAACCAAACATGAAGGCAAAGGCTGCCAGGGAGGCCAAAACACTCAACACAAAGGGCCGGGGTGTCAACAAAATCACCCAGCACCCCAAGCTATTTACTGAGAGACTATGGACCCAAATACACAGAAAGTTATTTCTTTGTGTTTATAAACACACAAATGAAAAGAGATAGAGCAGAAGACGAAACAATGAGTCAGCACAAGCACTGAAGCATATCCAGCAGCATATACAAGCTCCCCACATCTGGTTTTAATCAGGGCCAATCAACCATAGAGGCACCTGACTCTGCCCTGAGGTGATTCGATCACCAGTCTCAGTGAGAAGCAAGCGTGTACCCTCACAGGGCCGCCCTCAAATTGGGAGGTGGGCAGTTTGATCCGGCTGCAAGTTAAGGTATCCTTGGGCAAGATATTGAACCCCAAATGGCTCCCAAAAGCCTAGCCTGCAGTGTATGAATGTGTGTAATGATTCATTACACAGCAGTCTTGCAGGGCACTCATTGTATGACTGTGTGTGTAAGGATGATTACAGACTTTTAGTGTAAAGTGCCTCAAGATGTCAGAAGACCAAAAAGTCCCTATTTAAGACCCAGAATCATAAAATACTTGATTCATTCCTGAGGAGAAAGATGGGCATTGCAGTTGCTCTTCTTTAAAGGTCCCATATTATGGCCTTTATGTAATAATATATGTGCCTCACCATGCAGGCTATCTCATCCGCCTGTGTTTGCAAGGCTCTGAATCCCCCACGATCAAGGTCCCCTCGTGGGCCTAGTCTGATCTTGGTCGGCTGTTCCACTCTGTTGTAATTGGTCAGTCGCTCAGCACGGACGTCACATGGACGTGCATCACGATCTTGGTCTTGCTACACTGAGCCAATAGGCTTGGATCAGTGATAGCAAGCTGGCGAATGTAAGCGGGGGTGGGGAGGGGGCCTAATCATGGACAAGACACCTTGAAAACACACTAAAGAGCATATAAGACATAGAAAGAAAGACCAGTGAGAAATACAAGTAATAAGTCCAAAAAGTTGAGTATTGCAAAGTTGAATTAATGAAAACAAATGTTTTCAAGTTTAGTTTCAGTAAAGTACACATGTGGTCCATTTACTGATTATAAGATAAAACTGTTGACTTTAAACAAGTATGTTGCTTTAATGTGTCTGAAAACACAGAAGTCATGTCGGGCAGTTTGGATTAACTGTGTTGTGTTTGAAGTGCTATACAAATCAAGTTAAGTTCAGGTTTGTTTGTTTTTATTAACTAAGAGCCAATTAGTTAACTCAGTGTCATGGAAGACACATATATCATATTTAATCATGAATGTTGATGACAGGCCAGCATGCAGATGATAAATGCTCTTCCATTAAAGTTATAACAGAGTTTAGGGCATGCAAAAATACACAAGGGCAATGCATGAAATTAAACTGTTTGACTATTTGAAACTATATTACAAGCATGCCTGGATATTTTTATATTATATTTATACTAACTGTTAAGGCAGTCAATGTTGATATTTGAATATAATTATTGTTCTCCAAGAGTTACAAGATGGAAATCCAGACGTTTGACTTTTTTTCAGCACACTGCTCTCCTAAATGAACCCAGCAGATGTGACATGTCATTCAGGAGACCTTTGAACATCAACATACAGGACAATTACAGATGAAGTTTTTGTTATTATGTAAAAAGGAGATCTCAAATAATCATGTGATCAATTTAGAGCAAATCTTGAGTGGTTAAAGGAAGCATGTGTGACATTTTACACATAAATACAGCAGAAATCAGTGTTTCAGTGAGTCATGACTGTCTACAATGGATGAGAAGCATGAGTCCCGCCAGCTGTATTGTTGTTGGAGCCGTGTTTACAAGATGCTTACATGGATTAAACGCCTTGGGTATGAAGCTATTTCAGTCGAGGACTAGAGAAAAGTAGAATAACAAGGCCTACTCACTACTTGGATGTCATGTAAACTGCCCTTTATTTTGTGACCAACACCAAAAAAAACAAAAGACAAAGCTACCGACAAACAAATTAAAGACATACATCAGCTACAAACCCCCCCCCCCTCCCAGATATTTCCCTGAAGATCAAAAGTAGAGCAAAAAAGGTGTTCAATTAAAACTGAAACATGATATGTCAAAGCTGATATAATCACTTTTCCTGCTGCCCCCAAGTGGCCAAAAAGAGCCTTAAAATGGAGAAAAAGGAGAAATAGGTCAACATAAAATATAAACATCATGATATCCTTATAACTTTTTGAAAGGGTTTCTGAGGCCAGTCTCCTCTGTAGACTAAAGAAGCTCGCCTTTGGCAGCAGATTGCTATTCAGCTCCCGCAGTTGAATCGAACTCTCCACTTTTATTTTGACACAGTACAATGCATTCTGTTTGAGCAATGTTCAAATGATCACTCTCGGGCAATAGTGTAATTATTTCTGGAGTTTATTTTAGTGTTTTTCTAACTCCACTCAGGAGGGATTCAGAGATGAAAACAAGAGGGAGCTTTGAGTCCATGTATACCCAACTCCCCCTCAAGCCTGTTTCTTAACATCACTTCAATTTGAAACACTCGTCTGGTGTAGTGAATTGGTATTTGCCTCGCTGTGGCACGCACAAACATTCATTTATCAATCTGTCCCCTCTCACATCCCCCCTCTTCATCTGTCTCGCTCAGCCACTTCCCTCTCTCTCACACACATTTTCCTTGTCTCCTTTCATTTCCCGCACTTCTCCCGGCCTTCTTCTTCAAACCCCTGTTTACTTTTTTTTTTTCTTTTTTTGTCATGGCCCTCACACCCCCCCTTCCTCTTTCGGTTTCTCTCCTCAGGACGGCACCACCTACTCATGAATACATCTGCGTCACTCTTCCCATGCAGCTACGTCAGAACCTACTTAAGACTCCTGGGGGGGGGGGGGTAAGTCACTCTCACCCACAAAGAGGAGTGTTTGAAGTGTGGAGGCAAGAGAGGGGAGAGGATTAGGATAATATGGAGGGGAGGGAATAGACAGAGCAAGGACATTTTAAAGGGGGGAAGATGGATGGAAGTAAGAAATGGAGCAAGAGAGAAATGTAAGAAGAGAAAAAAAGGAGGAGAGAAAAACAGGACGCAGAGATGGGTGTTAGAAGGCGGCATTTGTTTGAACATGTTGTGTGGTACAAATGTGTGCACTATAGAGTAGACATCCTATATATGCAGAATATATAGAAGCTCGAAAGAACTACAAGTTGTTCCAATAAGCTTTTATTTGCCCCAGTTCAGCATCCATTAAAAGTGAATATCTGCCAATCCAATCACAAAATCTGAGTGGATATTTCCATTTGGTTTTATTTTATTCTTTGTGCAGTGGGAACTTTTTGACAGCTGGTGTGCTGAGGAAAACAAACAGTGGATATAAAAAGGAACAGGTTTTATTTAGCAGACACTGATCCAGTATGGGATTTCTGAATCAGGATCAGGGATCTATCTCTTCCAGTTCTGGTTCATAGGTTCCTAAAATACATGTTTTGAAAGAAGACTGACCATTGTTTAGCTCTAAATGATAGAAATACTCAGACTGCAGTTTTAAAAAGGTTAATTTGATTCTTAAGATGAGAAAATATGTTTGTGGTTTTTAATCAAGAAAAAAGCAAGCTGGCTGTGTCTCTTTCAACTTCGTTCACGTGACAGCATGTCCAGAGACTTAACTTATTCAGTCTTTAATGCTCCTTAATGCATGCCGTAAAACGCTGTATTTTCCCATCTAAATCCTCTTTATAAGATTACCTTTATTGTGCTATGACCCACTTTGCTCCAAAATCCTGGAAGTCAGGATCACAGCTGGGAAACTTCAATTTAAGCAGCCTTTTAGGGCTTTGGCTGTGCGGAAGCTCAACCCAGACATCAACTGGTATTGCTCTGACAATCCCTCATTGATCTCCTCTCTTTTCTTTTAGGGACAATGAGCTCTCAGAAAAGGAAGGGGAGGAGTGAAAAAAGGACCTCTACATGATTAGAAATGTTCTGCATTCAAATCTGTCATCCAGCTCAAACTACATTTTTTCATTGCCTTGCTGTCTCTGCAGAAACACCAGGATGATGGCTCCCTCCCAGTCTCATCCCACTGAAGCTCTTACATCATCATCAGCGTCAGCGGTGCCCCAGTCTGGATCGCTAAAGATGGATCACATCGAAACTGGCAGTTATTATAAGGAGACCAAAAATATTCCCTCCTGCACATTCACCAGGATACCTAAACATGGAGTCAGGAATTCAGTGGTTAAAATAAGGACTGGGTGAGGTGAATCTGTTGGGTCAGAATGCTGATCTGTGACTCAAACTCCACACAAACATTATCCCTCTTCTCCACACATATTACTCTGGTTTGTCTAGTTGCAATAACTGAATACATTCTCTTTTTTTACATAATCTCTCCATCAGTCTGCCATCTTTATGTCGCCCTCTTTATTAAGAGGTGTGGCTTACGGAGAAGAGCCATCTGTCATTGTCACACTTGATGGTGAAGCTGATCCTGACAGGCTACTATAAATATTATCATGACATATGTGACAGAAACACAAACATCTGCAGATATTACAGAACCATAGAGGTTAGGTCATTTTGTTATGTTTCATTTTAAATACAAAAGAGTAAATACTAAGTGCACACTCTGAGATCGTTTTTGGGGCATTTTGATTATTACAACAAATGAATTGAATGAAAACAATGAGAACAACTAAAGAAGCTGTGTACAGATTCAACATTTAGCACTCCTTCTCACGCACGCACGCACACACACACAGCTCCTCAGGATCATCAGATCTTAGTCTACAGCTCAGTGTTATTCTTCTTCTTTCTGGAAGATTGATTTCAATCATGGATTGAGCAGTGCAAGTGTGTGTGTGTGTGTGTGTGTGTGTGTGTGTGTGTGTGTGTGTGTGTGTGTGTGTGTGTGTGTGTGTGTGTGTGTGTGTGTGTGTGCGATGCCTCTTCACCGTGTCTGTGTAACCCACTCTCTTGCACACTGAGGCTGATGGGACAGCAGTCAAACATGTGAGGAGAGAGATGGGGATCCATGAGCTGAATGTAAAGAGCTGACCAATACCTTAAATAGGAAAAGATCATACAGAGCTTCTGAACAGTGCAAACCTGGAGAGAACAATCTGTTTGGTGACTCTATTCTTACCAGACAGTACACAAATACAACACAGAAAAGGAAGTTTAATAGCCACGAAAAATTGTCTATCATGCATTCAGGCTTTATCCTTGTCAGGCCATTACTGATGCATTTAAAAGCTGAACACATCCATCCATACATACATACATACTGTATAGTTAATCTAAAGTGTTTCATATTATAGTGATTAATAATTTTGATGTTAAGTATAAAACAATTTGGGCCTATGCCATTCACATCCAAACTGTCGTTTTTTGTCTCCTGAGGCCAACATGCATTCCTTATTGCTGTGTGACTGTGAGGCCAGCCAGAATGTATCTTTACCTTCAAGCAGAACGTCATGATTGTTTTTATCTTGTTGCCATATGTAGACAAATGTTGAACTTTGGCTGAGGTGCTGCATTTCTTTCTGTCGCTGTCTACCCAGCTGTCCAATCACAGTGATGGAGTTGCACAGTGAAGACCCACAACTGTCTCCTCCAACATGTATGATGAACAACAAACATGATGATCAGACACTGATATGCTTCTTACTGACTGGTGGGTCCATGCTTCCTATGTGCTGCAGCTTTCCCTTCATCCTGAGTAAGTACTTAATCCTGTGCCAATTTACACCGAGATTCCTTTTTTCAGCTGAAAAAAATCACTCTGCCTCTGAAGTATACACTCTCAAAGATCCCCGGCCTGGAGTTGTCAGGTTTACAAGTGTTTTAGGTGGAAAACAAACCCGGATTGGTTAGTGATCGGTGCATAACCAGCTCACAACGAAAACAGAGGAAGCCTACTCAAACATTGCACTAGCTCATTTTTGTACCAATAGTTTAAATTATAATTAGTTCTTAAATTTTCTGTGTTCTATATTCCAATTTAAAAAAAAATAGCCTTTTATAAATGAACATACAGCATGTTGTATTGCACATGTGCAGTACGTAGAGGCTCTTTTTCTTTCACATGGTGATTATAATGATGTAATTATAATTATAATGAATTATAATTATATTAGACAATGGATGTGAAGCAAGTAAAAACTGAACCTAAGTTACAGATTGCTCTTCATTCATAATTATCTCAATGGGTAAAATCTAGTTGTTGCACTGGCTAAAAACAGATGCTTTCCCTGAGCATTGGCGTAAATAGCAGAGAAGAGACTTTCGACATGTTGGGGGAATTTTTGTTAGGTAGCATTGAAGCATTTAGGATTTCCCTGGAGATGCTGAACAATGGGGCTGAAAACAAGGATGCCTGGGTGTCCCTGATCATCCAGTTGCCAAGGAAACCAAGTACAGAATAAGTGGAGAAAAAAATGGATGCAAGGATTGATACAATGAAATGGAAAGTTTAAGAGTCAAAGAAATTGTCCTTTAGAAGGAAAAAAAATCCTAATCCTAATAAATGTTAAAAACCCCTACATATTACCATAATAAATATACTTTCTATGTAAAAAACTAAAGGGTGCTCCATTGTAATTACTGACATCTGTAGGGACATATTTGTGCAACCATATTGCACTTGTTATTTTCTCCAGGCGTCACCAATTATGTACATAAGCACTTAAACACACAAGCAGACGTCCATACAGCGAGCAGCCTGGGTTTCCTCAGGAACTTTGCCTTTTTCAAAACCTTTGAATAAATAAACAGCACCACCATGAAACATGGCGAGTTAGATTCAACTTGAGTTTGTTTCAAGAATCATGAACAGAGCTGAACCAATTTTTATAAAAAACTAACGTCTAACACTGCTGAATGTACTTTTAGAGCTAAAGAAAATTACACATGCAGAGACAAGATTTCCTGCAGGCTATGATAAAAACAGACATGTTGTGAGTTTATTTGTATCTTGAAATAAACTGCATACAGACACATTAAACTGGTAAATCACAACACTGCAGAATAAAATGGACAACAAATATGGGTAAAAGATTAGCTTGACTTATAAACAATTACCACAAGACTGTGTGTGCCTATGAGATTAACAGAGAACATACACCACTGAAAGCATGCAGAGTAGACATGGTGACATTATCAGTGATTGAAGTGAAGGTAGTTGTAGGTCTTATGCTAAAAACTGTTGGACTGATGGTGAGGAAATGAGACCCCGTCCCCCTGACTCTCTAATTCCAACCTGGAGTTGAACCAAACAACCTCTACATGATTCAATTTGTCCGCCTCATTAGGCAGCAGTGATTGAAAATACAGACCAGACTTGTGAGGCTGTTATGCGCTGTGACCTCGACCATGCATGGAAAAGCTCCCTTTAACGTTTTTTGAATCTACTGTGATTGTTTTCAGCTCGGCCGGCGGGGGCCAATCCCAGCAGCAGCTGTGAATGTGATTCCCGGGTCGGTGACCAATCAGGACTGCCGTCACATCCAGCAGAAGAGTCTTACTTAAATCGATTTCTGCTGACAGTCTGAAAGACCTGAGGCTAACCTTCAGGTTTTTGTGTCAAGAAAAAGAAATTTGCATGATTGATGATGCAATGATTAAATGGAGCTGTTTGTACTCTTTAATAACAACAAATCAATGAAGTTTACTTAAATTGTACTAAAAATTTAATATGATACTCAGCATTAAAGACCTACAAAATCCATGCTTGCAAATAATTAAGGTAACTAAGGTAAAAAGATAGGCGACATGCTGGGTGGTGCTCAAAGACATGAGTAACTGACATGAAGGATCCAGATTTTGTTTTTCCATCCAAGATCAGCACTATTATTCATATCAACACATGCACTGAATAATCCAGATTAGCATTTTCAATAAATGAATATACATATCACAATGTAGGCTGCTATGAGTCAGTATTAAGATGTAGAAGAGTCAGAATGAGGACACTTTAAGTTTTAATATGAAGGCACAGAAGCAACACAACAAACTTTGCAGACATTCAACCCAAACATAAATTCAATTTTAACTGTGAATTCTCATCTGACTCACAACAAGTTCATAAATACATAGTTTCATTCACACAAGAAGTACCCTGGTAATTTAAGGGACTATGGCATGGACACAATGTCTAAAGGTAAGAACACAGTCAAAATTGGGCACAATTAATCTATAAATGTCCGAGGATAAACGGTGTAAGTGGTTTTACAGAGTGTGGCTAATGTGCTAGCCTTGTGTTATGAACTGCTCCTGCTCCTGCTAAATAGACCAGGTGAAGCTAACATGGTTTACACACATCTTTATTTTCAGAATCACGCTGCTCCTAAGACATGCTATCTGCCCACTGTACTCGCTTACATCTGAATAATAGTGGTAAAGCAGACCCATTTAACACAGCTGGTCTTTGGCTTCAGCCTCAGCGAGAGGCAGGTGGATGGACTGCAGTTTGATCATAACATCTGACCAGCATCTAATGCCCAAATATTAATAATTTGTTACAACGATTCGTATTTCTGGTAGGGACTTGAGATGGATTTGACGTTAAAATGTTCCGTTCAAGTTAAATTGCACATTTCTAAATGTGACCCAACCAAAACATTACAGACTATAACTAAGCAAAGGCCTTTGATTGTAGTTCATATCTGTGGAGCTGTTAAGTCAGTGTAGACCCTAAAAGAAATCTTATACATTAATGGGTAAGTTTAATATTGACAACTGTTTGAGGTTTTATTTTAATGGGTGTGATCTTTTTTTTTACTGCTTAGAAAGGCTTTAGGGAAGCCTAAATTGCAATGACTTGCTAATAGATGAATAAATATCAAGGGCAAAACACGATCAGTAAAGTTACCCAAGTTATGTTTGTTTTCCCTTCATTTAGTCAGTGTTGTCTGTTGCTGTTTTATTTTGTACTTACCCTTGTCTCTGTCTTCCAGATCCTGCTCATCATGTTCCTGCCTTGTGTGTCAGCTCGGCCCTGATTACCCTCACCTGTGTGTCGTTATTCCCTGATTGTCTGCGCATAGATCCCTGCCTTTCCTTCCTCCTGTTGCCAGTTCATAGTATGTTCTTGTCTCACCTAGTCCTAGTGTTAGCCATGTGAGTTTACTAGTGTTTTTGACCCTTTGGCTGCCTTTTTTGGGGTTTATTATGATCCCATTTTTATTTTGTTCCCTTGTCTACACAACAGCATAAGATGATGGTTTGTTCCAGTTGAAAACCACAACTGGAATAACTGATTTTATCCAACATTATAATCACATTTGTTCTTGATGTCATGGTTTTGTTTCTGTGTTTCGTCTTGTTTTGGTTTTCGTTCTTTCCCTCGTGTTCTGTGTGTATGTGATTCCTGGTGTGGTTGCTTTGGTCTTTGGTGCGTTTCTCTGTGTCCTTGTGTCCTTCTGTGTTGTCTGTGGGCTTGTTTCCTGTTACTTCTGTTCTTAGTTTGGTGTTTTATGTTTCTTTGTTTTGTTTTAAGTGTTTCCTGTTTTATTTTGTAATATCTTGTGTTAGTTTAAATGTTTTTAGTGTCAGGTTTTACTTTGTACTTGTCCTCAGTTTTCTGGTCTTGTGCTTTGTTCCTTGTGTTTCCCTCCTGTCTGATTACCCTGATTGTCCTCACCTTAGTGTCACCTGTATCCAATTAACCCTGCCTATTTAATCTGTGTTTCCTCAGTCTCTTGTCGGTTCATTGTTGTTTGCAGTCTGTCAGTTCAGTGTCTTTACTAGAAGTTACTTGTATCCCTGTGTTCTATGCTCCCTGGATTTGCCTTGTTTTTCTCTGCTTGGTTTTGGATTTATTTGAGTAAGTTTTGTTTAATAAATATGTTCGTTTTCCTCCAATTGGGTCCCCTTCCCTGTTTTCTGCCTGCTCGAAGCGTGACACTTGAAAGACAACAGAAAAAAAAAATCACTAACAACCCGATAGCTAGAATTGAATTAAACTATAAAACATTTTAAAGGCCATCATATGCAACACGATCGTTGAAACAAATTAAGACACGGTTAAAAGGCACATTCAAAAAGTACAAATGATTCTCTCTGCAGTGTTCATGTTTCAAATTGTCTTACAATGTTCTTTTTTTCTTTGCTTGAGGATTATAACCAGTAAAAATCCTCTACTTATCCATGTAAAAATGTTCTCCATGCCAACAATATCAATTGATTTCATATACTTTCAAGTGAGGGGGGCTAATCGCTGTGACAGTGAAAATGTCTCTGGATGAAAATGTCAACTGTGTGAAAAACAATGACACCAGGCGTGGAGCAAAAGCTGCAAAATGAAATAAGATATTCCAACGTGATTTATCCTGGTGCCAAGTCAACAAGCTCGCATTGAGTTAAACACAAGAAGGCTCTCAACAAAGAAGGTTGCCTCGATTTGTTTTTGTCGGGAGTACTCATCCTCAGCTAGGCAGTCAAAAATAGCTCGCTCCTGATGCAAATGGAAAGATGAAAGCATGAAAGAAAAGGCACTTTGGGGAAAGACAATGCGTTCCATGTTAATTGTGCTAGCTTGTGCTACATGGCGTTTCAGCATGCATGAAGACGTGAGACTAAGTGCGAGCAGAAGTGTCTCCTGTGTGAGGTAATGAATTGCGTCTCAAATAAAAAGTTTATACATGAAATCATAGGCCATTTTACTGCACTTCATACTATCTCTACGGTGCAGATATATTTTAACAAATGTCAAAATGTCAAAATCATTATCTCATCTCAAGTGACGCCTAATCATTTTCAGCAGTTTGTGCTGTTTGACATCCCAAGTGTGATCTATGTCTTTACATAATGTCCTCCCATTCCCATTCTGGAAAACCATTATAAATTAATGAAACCTCACAAATGGTTGCTCTCCAGATTATAAATTAAAATTTTAATTATCGTGACGCACTCAGGCAGGAAGTTTCCAGGACAGCATGAGATATGAAACCAGTCCATGGAAGAAGGGATCACAAAGGTGAAGCTATGTAATAACAGCAGAAGGTCACGGTATTATGCATTTGTGGCTTCTCATATTGTGAGGGGCAAAATATGGCAGATTCTGTTTTTGTTGGACTTCTATGCTGATTTCATACAAGCTTTGATAAAAGCCTCCAGAAGTTTGGCATGACGAGTCAAACAATTCTTATTAAGCATCGTCAAACATTTGAGTGAAAATAGACTTCAAGGTCAGAATCTGCTCAAACGTATATAAATATGTATTGGGTCCAGCTGCTAAAAGGTGAGTTTCAAAATGCTTTGCTATCCATATTATTAGCAGACAGATTGAATGTTTGTTGAGGTGCTCCTATACTCATGAATGGTATGAATGACGCTGCATAGCATTAGCTCTATTACTACAGAGCTAAAGTCACACTAAACGGTCCACACTAAAAATTAAATCTCAAACAGTCTATATACAACTGCGGCTGAAAAAAGTTCTTATTGAAGGTTGGCAATCAACACCCATAGTCAGTACCGTAATAAGTTAGGACTATGTTAATGCTAAGTGTTAAACGCCACTGGTGATCATTCTTATCCTTTTTTTAGTCCATTTATTGTGCTTTTATATTATATATATTTGAGCCTAATGATGTCCAATCCAAAGCAAATAGAGAAGCTTAAAACAATTATTTCCACTTTAGACTGAACGTTTCTTTCAACAGTGTTTAAAGCATGCTATCATTTATATCAGAACTTTAAATTCTTCTACATCCGGGAAAGGTTATTGTGTTTTTCGGTTTCCGCTAGCTTTAGGCCCTGCTAGAAATGTCCAAAGAACCAACATAGAAAATCTTATATGATTTGTCTGTATTGGATGAATAACACCCCCCCCCCCCCCACCCAAAGAAATAATTCTATCTACCATCTATTTTTCTCTCTCTGCATGTCTGTTGTCGATTTGTCTCAGCTTTATTTCACTAGCAGGTCCCCATGAACAAAACACAGACATGTTCACCAGCTGCTGCTGTGCTTTGCAGATAGATAGGTTAAAAGTTGCATGTACCTCCTCCCCTCTGCTTTGAACAGTTGGTGCTCTGTTACATTCACAGCTTTTACATAACTGAATCTCACAGGACCATTACAGTATACAGTCCCAAAGTGTATTTTCCTCTCTACTTTGAGTTTGCAGTCAGTGCCAAATGTTTTGTACTAAACATGATAGCATGTTTGCTCTGTGTGAATATAGTGTGATACACATAGCCCACTTTTTTATTCTATATATTCTTACACATGAAATGAATCAAACATTAAAAAAATGCAAGGCTACAGACTAGTATCAAGTGTGCTTTTTCCCTTATTGATTCCTCTTATACTTTTCATGGTGAAGTATTAAGCCCCAAATCCTGTTGAATTAGGATAAAAGTCCTCTGTCATAGTTGAATTAATGACACTGCTGTTGTTTGCATAAAAGAAGCAGCTAAATTTAAGTAACAGGATTTAAGCTGCCCCTCTATGCTACTTTTTGGCCCAATTTCCTCCATTTTGAAGATATATTTGTCTGGCTAAAAAGTGGGCCAGGATCTTCCCATGAGCCTCCACATGCAGACAGGAATAAGATTTATTACCCAGAATACCCCACAGGGGAACACTGTCCCCTGCCCTGTCTAGGCAGAATCAATGAAACATGCAGGGGAGAGGAGAAGAGTGGAAAAGAGCAAGACGAAGGGGAGAAGTAACGGCTATTTCGGATTACAGATCACCCTGGAGAGAGAAATAGACAAAGAGAGAGAGAAAGAAGGAGAGGGGGTGACAAAGAAATAGAGAGTGAAAGAGAACACTGTGGAAAGACAATGCAGAGGAAAAATAGAAAAGGGCAAAGTAGAAAGGTTCTTCACCAAATATAGTGTTGGTAAATGAAGTACAGATGAGCTCTATGCAGTTGTTTTCTGTCTTTTGACTTTTTAGCCCTGAGCGTGAAGACGCCTACTCAACTCACAAGTTGCAGAAACTGAGTGGGAAACTTTTAACTGAAAAAAAGCAGAAGAAAGAAAGTTTTATTTGAAGAAGCTATAATCAATATTTTATTATCAAAAACACAAGCCTACGAGTAAATGAAAGAGAGAGCTTGTTGGGATGAAAATACAGAAGATAGAAGCCTGAATCTGTAGATCTTCTCAGTTTTATGGAGATTACAAGAATATGATTAGTGTACTGTTATTTTAGGTTTCCTTGTCCACAACGTTACTCTCAATCACAGGGCCAAATATATTTTAAAAAAAATAGAGGTTGATGAAGCTGGTGGAGACCAAAAACATAGTCAAAAGACAAGTAAATGTTGGGATTAGCTTCTCCATGGGAAAAGAGGGATGCTGAAGGTTACTCCCTAAATGCTGCCTATGCAATTAGCTACTGGAAGCTGAAAAGCTATTTATATTATTTTCATGTTTACATCTTGTCTCTGCTGACCCAAATGGCCAAAAAACAGTTAATGCAAGTTTAAATTCTAGGGCGACATAAACTGTGCTAAACTGACGATCATGTGTTAGATATGATAGATTATAGATTCCAAAGTAAAAGCATTAAATGGCACCTTAAACCTGCATTCTCTTCATCGGCCAGCAGGGGCAGAATCTGCTGGTTAAAAAAAGAATACGGTTGCGTTAAACCAAATAATATAAATGACCTGTGGCAACATTTATTTTTTATTCTGCATGTACAATTTTCGAAAGATGTTTATGATACGAATACATTGTTCTAAGTTATCATCAATAAAACAGCGAATGTGATTGACATGGTTTAATCCCAACAACCTGCCAAACAAGAAAGCATCGTAACTGTGTGTATTCATCCTGTTGACCAGTCAGCAATAAAATGTAGGGAAAGAAAAAAGAAAAGAAAAGAGTTCATCGAAACATGTTATGATCCTTTACATACTGAGTGATCTTGAGAGACAAGTTGAGAACCAGTAAGCTGTAACATAACCTGAATGTGATATTTTACCCATAAATATAGCAGTAATCCAGTAAATCCTCTGTAAATGTCTCTATGAGTCATGACTCTCTACAATGAGTGGCTGGAGTCCTGCCGGCTGTGTTATTGTTAGGCTGTGTTTACATAATGTTTACATGGAAAGGACGGCCTTGTGAAAAGGAGAACAACATAGCCTACTCACTGCTTATTTGGCTTTCACATAAATGATTTTAGATCACGGTAATTTCGTGTCAATTGATTTGCAATATGAAGCAATGACTAAACCTAAGTGTGGGAAAATTAGCCTGCTAACGCAACAATATAGGACACAGGCGATTGCAGCTCGAGCAAAGGACAGCTGTACCTACTGCTTGCGCTCAATGGTGTATTGTATGAGGAGAGCGGAGGCTTTAGAATAGTGGAAGTATTGCCAAATAACAGTTTGTTTTGGTTTAGTGCTGGTTCTCGGGGGCGACATCTACTGGATCAAAAAGTCACATATTCTTCCTTTAAAAACAGAAATCCCTTCTTCTATGCTAACAATTTTAATTTCTTGATTTTATTTCATCTCTTCTGACAACACATATATTGAGATGTTGGGGTGTTGTATACATGTATGCAATGACTCACTTAATCAATGTGTCAAAACAAAGTCTGAGTCCTCAATCATTCTCAGTCATCGTGTCAGCTCTATCACACTCTGCTTATTTAGCCAAAGTCTCTTAACTTTGGCTCAGCTTCAGTTTATTGTCCCACCTCTCATCCATCAGGTATTGATGATCTATCAGCAGACTCCACTGTGTGCTTTATTAAAATGGACTTTGTCCGAGTGCTCAAAGCAATTCGCAGTCAGGCATCAAAGAGATATATTAACAAATGCATTTTGTGACAACGGAAGCTGGACATGTTTAAGGCTGTAGAAAACTAGACTGAAATGATATAGAATAGAGATTGTTAAAGGAATCCTTTCAATCTAAGTCCTTCGAATTGAACTCATGTAGTGTTCTGTAAAGTAAAAGCCTCCTTGTAAAAAAAAACTTTAGATACATACAGATGTTCCTGTATTTACATGTATAAACCTTTGAAACAGTAACTCTTGTAAATCTCCCTTGCTAAATTATTTAAGGACTTAGAAAGAAGATTTATGGTAAAAAGCAACAACTAAATGACTAAGGTAAGGAAAGGTGCTACTTTCATGCTGACAGAAAGCTCCTGAAAAACTCTTTATGAGCTTTATGTGTGAACGCAAATAGCCACATTTTTCACTCGGACATTATCCCGACATTAAAAAATTACAGGGGTGAGACGCCTCTATAATTTTTTCAGCAGCCATTCCTAGTGAGCTGATGTGAGAACAATAATTTAGGGACCTGCTTTACATTTACTGTTCATCAATATTTAACTCTTTTGACCCCCTCTGGACATGGCTCTCGAGTGGTATTTTAAAGGTCGACTCCCAAACCACTGATTTGTTTAAAGGGCTCATTGGACTACATAGTTTTTTAATGATGCATTTTTGGACATATTAAATTATAGAGCATATTTAGAATAAGACCCTCATCAGGGTATAGCATCCTGTATCCTTTACAATGCAGCAGTGCTTGTCTTCTTGTGATTTCCAGCCGTTGCTGACAGCTCTTCAAAAACACTCAACGCAGCTTTCCTGGCACGTCTGTTTGCTTTTAAACACCGCTGATCGACTCATTCAACAGCCGCTCAGAGAGTCCAGGAGCCACTGTGCAGAGCGACACTAACAGATGGTAAGCGCGTGTTTGTGTACATACAGCACATATGTAGGTCAGGTACACCACAGTTGCTGGTTGCCATGGGAACTGGGTATCAAACATGACTGCATTCTCAGAGGAAAAAAAATGGTCTTGTGGCCAAGCTGTGGCTCTCGCACCTCTCATCCCCTCTCAGCGGTTAACCCTTTCAGATTATCACGCAGATTATGGGGAGAGAAAGATAACATCGTGAAACATCCTTTCGGATCAATTCGTCACACATCTGGTCAGCCAGAAGGTGATGCGTTTGCTAACATTAAAATAAATGTGCTGTTAAAAAATCTTGATCCCAGAGTTTGACCTGAAATCATCATTTGACATCACACTGAGTGTCTGTCTGGGATTTGCTCACAAGTGTTTCTACATGACCTTGGGGATTCACAGTGAACACAAAGGGATTCCTTCTGCTTGTCTCTGCCTGACACTCGCAGGCACACACGTTATCTCAGCGCGCACATACACACATTTATGCACTCTGTATGGTAAGAAGTGCACGTGATTGGATGCAGCAAGCTGGTGATGCATGTTGAATGCTGATGAGGCTCTTTGGGTGCTTTCTTGGAGGATAAAAAAAGAAAAAAGAGAAGCGGTAGAAAGCTTCCTCTGTGCCTGCAAGACCGAGAGGAAGGAAAAGAGGAGATGGGGGGGGGGGGGGGCAACATTCCCACATTATTCATCAAAGTCAAACCCTGCCTTCACCACCAGGTTGGACCCTGCACGTGCACCCAATCACGTACAGGTGGTAATACGTATGCAATATGACATGAGACTGTCTCTTGTCCAATAATTCATTGTGATCACAACTGAAAGACTTGTACTGTAAAACACTCCTTCCCACCCCCCCGAGCTGTATTGTCCTGTGTTTTCCTGCGGTAGATTAATAAACAATACTGCCTTGTCCTCACAGCGTCCCAGATTTGTCTTTTTTTGGGTGCATTCAGGCTAATGAGGTGAAAAATGAGCTTGAGGCTCACCAGGGAGGTTTTAAGGGTCAGCTGCATGCAAAGTCATTTTTGGTGTCAGAAAGCTGCAGATAAGGCATTGTGTAGTCAAAGACAGCCTGAACCAAAGTTCAGACAGAAAGCTGCCGATGGCATCCTGTATTTCAGGCCAGGTTGCCAGTGAAGTCAAAGCTGTAAAATTCTACTGTTTTAATTTTTTTGCTCCTGCAAATTCAATTAGGAGACAACAATATAAATGAAAGACCTCATAGTAGGTAAAAAATCTTGTTTAACATTAGCATGGGAGTTTGTTTTGCATTAAGCGCATATTAATGTATTGTTTATTAATATGCAACAGAAAATGGTTCCCACAAATAGCTCTGTTTCCTCTCATTTAAATCAGCAACATGTAAGATATCTACTGAGTTAAATCATACAACAACCTTACTATCATCAGACATTTAGGAAACATGTTATGTTGAAGAGTTGGCTTCTCTGACAATAATGCAGCAGCCATCATGCCCTCCTCTTTAGCTTCGATTCAGGTCCGGAATGGTTTGTATTTGTTTTGACCAGAGAATATTGGCAGTTTTAAGGCACCCACACACGCCAGTTTTGGACAGTCCTCAGTTTGTAAGGCAAATGGCGAACCAACAGGTGCTGCAGCTATGGAAGCGAACACTCATACTACCCAAATTAGGGAAGAAAGAGAAGTGGTAGAAACCCTCTACATTTTTAAAATGCCTCCATGACCTGAAACGTGGTACAACTAGAATAAATATTGAAGATGCTTTTGGACAAAAAAGGGAGAGAGGTTAAAAGACCGAAGCCTAGTTGGTTAAACATTGATGCTTAAGTGTCTGTGACATGGCAACCTGTGTGAAGATAGACTCTAGGGAGGAAGGGGCAGCTCTTTCTTTTGCTTTGAATTTGGACTGTTGTATCAATGTCATGATCATTGTCAGCTCTGGTTTTAGAGATCAGGTGTCCTGCTTTGTGTAGGACTGAAAAACATTTTCATCACTTATCCCGCATCCCTCATATGGAGACAGATGGAGACAAACAACTATTTACAGTCTCGTTTACCTCTACAGGCAAATTAGAGAAACAAACAAGGATTTTGGCAGTGGGAGGTACTGCCAGGGGGAAGCTTGCATTGTTACTCTGATAATGGTCAAATATTTAAATTTTAGATTTTAGGAAGTAGAGGGGTTTTTTTTGTTTGTTGCAACAGCGGTTTACTTTCTATATTTGTAGTGGGTGCATATTAATATATACATTTACATGGCAATTTCATATGCCTGTTTTCTTTTTTTTTTCATCTTTTGGTGGTCTTCCTTGTTGAGGCTTGGAGCTGGTGTGTCTGTATCTCGTTTTTCAGGTCCTGGTACCATATTCCCAGTGGGCAGAGTCTACTGCTGCTGCTCTTGAAATTCATCTAATGCTTGAGTCAGGGATGATTCTCTGACTGTCTGCACAAAATGACTCACCACACATCCAGCCACTGAAATCAAACAGGGGACATGACAGCACATGTTTAAGATTAGAAGAAGAAAAAAAAAATGAGAAGGCTGCAGGATTCTGCCCTACGGCGTGCAAAGTGGGAATACTTCGAGCTGATTTGTTTTTCCTGATTCACTTCACCGAAGAAAAAAGCCGGGTTTGGTGTGTGTGAAGACAGGGAAAGAGTTGGAAAAAAATTTCAAATATTTCTGAGCTGAATTTCACTTTGTCTATATTACACTGAAAAATGTGTCAGTTTCCATTATTACCATATCGTTTGAAGATTAATCAACCAACCTTCTCCTTATGTACCTAAAAGTATTAAATAAAACTCCAGCTGACTTACTAATCATACTGCAGGGCTGATGAGCCGGTTTTAAACCTTTAATTAATTCAACTGATCTCCTATGTTACCCTGAGCGTATCATCTTTACATATTTTCTCGAGGGAAGATATTTTCCGACATAAGCAGGGTTCAGTAAATGAATCATAGGCTTCCTGACAGTGAGTCATCACAACAGAACCAGCCAAATTAATGAGAAGCACCTCGTCAGTGGGTTATTGACTCCTGAAAAGCGAGTGACATTTTGACAGAGGCTCAAAGGAAAAATCTGAAATACCTGCTGGTTCCACAGTGCAAACTTCATGAACATGCCATAAATAAATGTGTGCATCATTAACATTTCCAATGACCTTTCTGCATCAGCAAAAACACCCAGCCATGTCAGCTCACAGCGCACTTACACCTGTACAGTAAATTCTCATAAGACCTTTCTGGGCCAGCACAATCTTCTACTAACAGTTACATCTCAGGGGACCTCCCATATTGTCGTCCTCTTTACCTATTGTCCACAGCTCTGTCTGCAGACTTAAAATATGTCAGATACAATTCTGACATATATGCCTATGGTGCCATCTTGTGGTTCATAGAGCTATTAAAGTTACTGAAACAAGCTTTCAAAAGAGGTTGAATGACAAAGGCCTGAAATGAACAGACGGTAATATCAGAGTTTGGTTGACGATAATGAAGCTGCAAGAAGTCAGGTTTGAAGTTTGTAGAATCCCAAGTGAAAAACAATCTGACACATTTTTTTTGAGGCACCTTATCTCCCATCATCAACATTTCCTTTAATAAGCGTGTATTCTCACTTAATGTAGTAACTTCTTTCACACCAAAAACAACTTCTTTCTCACTTGTATTCTTACTTCCAAATAGTGTGTACTATAAAAAAAAAACCCATCAAATCAGCATTTATCAAAGAAGACAGATAAATAAAACAACTAGAGGTGGAAAACATTATGATGCAGCCCAGCTTTTTCTTAATGCACATAATTCAACATATAGAGTTAATGAAAAAGGCTTGTTTTATAAATAACGTCTGACAAAAACTACAGGGTTTGTTCATTCACAAGATGCAGTGCGAGTGCAGTGCTTTCAGTTCCTTTAAATAAACACGCTTAGGTTTATTTTGCAGGAAATGTCTTTACTCATTGAATATCTATATTAGTACATCAGTGCAACAATGATCTCTTTAAACCTCCTCAACTAAATGTTTGAGCACTGGCATTGTAACTTTGAATCCTCATCATGGGCTGGACATAAGCTCAACGCTCACCTGACAGCACAAAATACTGTTGGTATTAACTAAATTAACTATTTAAAAAAAGAGCCTTTATGAGAAAGTATTTGACCATATTCTGGAGACATCTCTTTCATCAGAGATAAAGACTTAATAGACTTTGAGAAGCATGCCCTTGTAATTTCATTTTAAAAGTCTTTAAGGACTTCCCTGTTCACACATTTGAATGTGTTATAATTTAACAGTCCAATAGATGTTAGATGTGGAACTTTTAAAGCAGAAGAATTACCTTTCAAGCTTTAGGAAAATGTTAAAGCAACAAATATCCAAGGAGTTTAATATTACTTTACTGATATCTCATTTAAATTTTTTCCTCTCAGTTGACACCCCCTCCCCCCTCCCCCTACCACCACTGCATGAATTGACAAATTGAAAAATATATGAATTGACGACTGTTCCTCTAAAGTAGTAAGAAAATGTAGATTGATTAAAAAAGAAAAACAGGGAAATCTAACTTTCCGTTCTTTCTACATTCTGAAAAGTCCCTGACCACAGACACAATGATTCTGTACTCGTGGTCAATCTTCTTAATGACTGCTCACAGACAGCAGAAGTGAAACTTTAAGCCTATTGACTGATGAATAGAGTTGTCTCTGAAACAAGAACTGGTTACTAGTTTCAAGTCAAATTTAAGGTGAATCCGACATGTATTGAGCCAGTGGGATGAGACTGAAGATGTTTCTCAGCAGATGTGTGGTGTTTCAGCTTTGGTCAAGACTATCAGTGTAATGTTACTCTAGTCACTTCTTCTTTTAATGCTCAGGAGTGACATGAGGATTGTAATGCTGTTCATGTGTTTTTAGCCCGCTGAGCAATCAAAAAAAAAGAGTGCTTATTCCACTTGATATTTACATTCAAATACCGGAACGTTTCATTAAAAAATCACAACTGAGATTATGATGCTATCACTGCACTTAATCGTAGAAATGTTTCACATCATTTATCAAAGAGTGCTTTCTAAGTTTTATTGTTTAATTATTTGAAATCTGAAATTTTTTTAAGAAATAAAAAAAAAAAGACGTTTCTTATTTTACTTCACTGTTTTAATTCATAAGCAAAGCTTCTGTTGCCATTCATTGAAGGTCAGATTCACACTGTATTATAAGTAGAAATAGTATATAATCATGTACTGTAACCTTTCTGCAAATAGAGGCAAGGCAAGTGTATTTATATAGCACATTTATATAGCACATATTGCTTCACCCAAAACATTAAAAGCATCATGACAGAGGAAAGAAAAAACCCTTTAAAATAGAACATTTTAAAATAAGTGAAATGATTCAATCTCAAAATATGTTAATTAACCCCTAATTTGAATCTTGTTTACTGCCTTTTTAAAAATGAAATTGAAATAAAGTAAAAAATATAAAAGACTAGGTTAGAGTGTAAAGTTAAAGTTTAAAATTGTTTTGACCTGTTTCCTAGAAGTTTCTTCCAGATATAAAGAGCATAGAAACTGAACGCTGCTTCTACATGTTCCAAAGCCCCAAAGTTGAACCCATACTTTTACCGCTGAAAACTTTATGTACAGCTTTATTTTTATTTGAAATATCTTATTAACTTTTGCCCCTAGAAAAGGTCATCACAGCAGTAACTTAAATTCCAACATACAGTATGTGGCTTTTACCCTAGCTTCAACTTCATATTAGATTTGATTTTGTGTCTGTTAAAAGCAAGCAGGAGCTTTTTCATTAAAGTTTATTCAAGAAGCAGGAGTGTACAGCACCACAGTTTGGGATCTGTAGAAAGGTATTCCATATGAGCCCCACCAGACATCCAATTCAGTCTTTATTTTGGTGGGCCAAAACTAGAGTGAAGACAGTGTCAAATATCAGACATCTTTTTGATTATTTGTAGATATTTAAAACATACACATGTATAATAAGTCATTGTGGTATTTCAGGAACTTAGATCTTTTTACATTGTAAAAAGCATGTTTTCTTTTGTTGTTGTTTTTGTTTTTTTACACTACCTGTTTATGCTTATCTAAGTAACAGAATAAACTGCTATCCAAGTTAACACATTTGTTAGTGTCTTTTGGGTAAAGATTACATTCTGTTTAACTAGTCTATAGCTATTCATTAGTTTAGAGATCAGACTAAGTTGACCTTTCAGTGCAATTATAAGAAACCTGATGGTGAAATAAACATTTCATTATCTAAAATACAGTATGAGTCATTTTGCATGAAAAGGTCTAATATATTCCAAATACACCAAATAAAACAATTGAATGTGGTGTTTTAAACTGTGGTATGCTCCGAATATTCTTAAACAAACCTTAGTACTCCTTTCTTCCTCACAGCCGAAGTTACATCTAAACTACGTTACATTAAAATGTGTTATTCTCCTCCAAGCACTTAACAATACTTTCAAAATGAAGCAAACCCTTTGAAAAAATGCTCTAAACTAAAACAAAAACTGGACTGAGGTCAAAGCTGACCTGATTTGGGGGAGCTTCGGCTGTTAAGTGTTATAAGTGACCCTGCTCTGCCGTATTTTACAAAGTGGGGTCAGGGGCCCCCTTCAGGTCTTTTACAAGGCTTCCAGGATAAACTCAAGGCGATGGTGTCATTTAGCGCTGAAAACGTAAAGCAGCACAGGTTTGAATGATGAAACATTTGACATAGTGTTGATACGTATGGGAGACGGTTTAAAGGCTTTAAAGAGCACGTTTCGCTGGCTTTTACTGCTGTTTTGTCTTCAGCTGTGGATGTCTGAATGGTGTACTGAGTGGTAGAGGAAGAAAAAAAAAAGAAAAAGAGAGAGAGAGCTTCCCTGGCAGGCATCATCCCCCTCAGTCAGTCTGACCGCCCACAGTCCGGGGGGAGAAAGTGCTGCTTTGTGAATGAAGGGAGCGGCGGAGGACAAAAAAACAAACTTTACCAAAAATTATTTCCGGCGAGTAGGCAAACGATTTTATCTCCAACTGCGCAGTTTGGAGCGTGCAGCGAGGGACACCTGGGCGACAAGGAAGGACAAAACACAGTAAGTTAGGACGTCTTTAAGGACCTTGTGTGCCACTGATAGAAAGCAGATTGACAGGTTTTTTTTTTTTCGACGGAAAGATGCATGCATGGCAGCCTAACCGTGACTGGAATAACTGTCGTAGGATGGGATGATTTCAGGGCACAGTTTAACCCATTCTCCCACTAAAATACGACTACATTTCAAGAGTTACTGGTGCACACTGTGTAGCCTCCTTGTGACTAGTTTATATTTGCTGTCGTTAAAGTTGTTGCCATTTGTTTATTGGGGTTGATGTGGAATTTGTAAATAGCATCGCATATCTAATTTGACATCGGTTCCTCTTTATTAACCTTTAACTTTCAATTACTTCATCGCATTCATTTATTGCAAAATTAAAAATATTACCGGTCCATTGAATACAAACTGCTTTCCAGCGTGTTTCGCAACGTTTCATGACTCATGCCAAAGACGTGCATTCCCAATGTCACCATGAACAATACATAGACTCACTGAAGACCCCGTTCATGATATTATGAGGTTAATCCTCCAGAGAGTCTGGTGTAGTTAACATAAGATTTGATCATATAGCGTTGTGAGCATGCTTCAGTAACCTTTGCTTTTATGTGACTAACATTTAGTTTCAGATGTTTTGTATGAATGAAATCACTGTAGGCTATTACTTCAGTTTGCAAACCACCCAATTCTTTTATTTCATTGAAAAAAATTGTGGTCCTTTATTCATTTTTGCAGAATCTACTCTGTCCAGGCATTTAAAGGACAAATCATGGAGGTTAGTTTGGCCTGTGTGGTGTCTATCTGCATGCTGGCGGTTGTCTGTTGTGAACCTTGCCTCATCATCAGCGAGATCAATGCAGACAATCCAAGTTTTGACACCACTGAGTTTGTGGAGTTGTATCACACTAGTGGACAGCGGGCGTCACTGGATGGCTACACACTTGTCTTTTACAATGGGAATGGAAATGTAGCCTACAAGGTGCTGGATCTCAAAGGTCAGAGCACGGACGACAGAGGATTCTTTCTGGTAGGCTCTGTGGACATGCTGCCCAAACCTGCCATCCTTCTGCCACCCAACACCGTCCAGAACGGACCGGACGCCATTGTCCTCTACCACACATCTGCTGCTCGATACAATGAAAAGATGAACGTGACATCTCACGGATTAGTGGACGCCGTTGTGTACATGACTCGCCGCACGGGGGGCGCAGAGTTCCTGGCTGAAACTCTGACTCCAGGAGAACCAGCCTTCGTGGAGGATGAGACTGCCCTTGAGGGTGACGAGTCAATTGAGAGGTGTCTACTGTCTGAAGATCGCTGGGGCTTTCAGGTGTCCTCACCGTCTCCGGGTCAAAGGAACAATTGCACCGCATCTCTTAGTCCAGCAACCATTCCTGTCATAACCGAGCTGAAACTGGGAGGAGGGCAGGTGGACGGGTTTGTGGAGCTGACAGAGGCCTCAGCTGCAGATCCTCTGGTGCTAGTTGTGTTGGATGGAAGGATGGACCGGGTTAGTGTGAGTGCAAATGTGAATGTGGACAACGCAAGGAATGGGTTGATCTCCATGACTATAGAGAAGAGCTTCATGAAAGGTCAGTGGGCTGTGGGTTGTCGTCAGACACCTTCTGAAACCTAAACTAGAACTCAAAATGTCTCTCTGTCAGAGCCGAAAATACAGTATTTAAGGAAGAGGAAGAAGGTACCATTTATTAATCCTGTGAGGGGAATTTTAAGTGAATTGAAGACATTTTCCATAAATTTACATCCTGATATTCTGAAACCTAGATCTGAGTATTGGCAAATACCAATTTCATCTCCAATACTCTCATTTTATTTTTTGATAGCACATTGCTGTTTGTAATAGTCTCATGAAATTAGTAGATCTTTAGAAGCCACATGGTAATGGTAACAGATCAGTTCACTGACCGCATTTCCCCTTAGACTCAATTTCACATTTTGGGCAGTATTTGATTTCGATACTAATACTGGTGTCCATAATGGAACAACTCCATGTTGAGAAATGTCTATGCAGTGATCTATTTTATTTTCCCCCTCCAAACGTTTATTTTTATTTACTTAAAATTGGTAGTCTTTACACTTAAAATACATGATATTATAGAATACCTTTTAAATGAAAACACAAAGATTATTAAAATGGTTAAAATGACTCAACTGTTAATTAATAGAATTACACAAAATAAACCATTTGATGCTAAAATGTGTGTCTGACACTCGTCTGCAGACACAGGTGGTCAGGAGAGGCTGCCAGCTAAGCTGCTTCTAACGTTAGCAACGCTTGGTCCTTTTTATTCATTCACTTTTGTTTTACTGTAAATTCTTTGTTCCTGTTATTTTTTCTTCTCAGGAGATGAGTCTGGGGCAGTGGCTATTTACAGTGGCAGAGCATCAGACTTCCCTGTTGGCAGTTTTCTGAGCCACATACAGCCTTTGGATGCTTTTGTGTTTGCTGGACCTGGAAACAGGCCCAGTGCCAACCTCACAGAGACTCTCATCCCAGGCAGACATCCCTATCAACTCAGCAACAGGCAAGAGTCTATGACAGACACTGAAGGCTTTCTTATGTTTTTAATCTCAAGTGTACCCATGCCAGTATGAGTGAAGTACACACAGGAAGTGGAAAGAACAAGTGAGTTTGGCGGGACTTGTGATGTACTTTAGGTTATATTCAGCGGTTATTTTTTGAGACAACACCCAAGTGTTGTGAAACATAAAAATCTGTTTCACTCAATGGGGGAAAGGGTCGCCTGATGACCACTGTTCCTCTTTCCTTAAGCACTGTTTTCTTGTTTGCGGTGTGAATCACTGTGGAACAGTTCGCAGTCACATGTAAACTCTCACTCACTTTGACTCACAGACACTTCAAAACATTTTGCAGAGCAACTCTCAAAATCTACCAGCACGTTCATGATCAAAAATGGGCTGAAAGAAACATACTCTTATAAGAGCTAGCTAGAATGCTTCAAAAGACCAAGCCAGTACATCAAATATTAGCAGATATTAGTGTTTGCATTAGCATCCCAACACTTGATAAATGATAAATTATTCTATATGATCAATGTAAAGCTAAAATGGATCTTTATGTCTATAACTTTGTATGTTTTGTTTATATATTAAAAAAAAAATCAGTGATCCAATTGTCAAGTAATATTTTCGTTTTTTTTGTCAGTTGATACCTCATTAACTGATTTTATTAAATAGACCTATCATATGTGACACACTGTGATATCAGCAAATTTATTATCATTGTCCAAAGAACCGGTAACACGTGAGCACCAAACAAAGCACATATGAATGTCTTAACTTTTTCCAGGTATTAGTTATAAATGAACATTTTGGACTAAACAAAAAGTGACCGCATGCTGCTGTTGCTGTGAGAAAAGTTGGAGGCTGACCAAAGTCATCATGACTGATTGTAATGACACCCTAGATGCCTGTACCACATTTTATTTTGCAATTTATTTTGTGGAGAAAAACTGAATAACTTAACAAAAACTTCTAGGTCAAGGCGTTACTAACATGAGTAGGGTTCACCCTCTATGTTGAATGACAGTCAGTACAGAATTTTATTTAGTTTAGAGTTTAAGCCCTTTCAATAGTTGTTAAGATGTTACAGTCTCAATTAAAACACTGGTGCAGGAGACTCTGCTGATTCAGCTGAAAATAATGAAATGTGCTTTAGAACAATTTTCTCTGTTTAAGAGAAGTTTAGTTGGAAAGCAGCATACTGTAACTTTTCTTTGTTTTGAATTCTCCAACCAACACAAAAATGGTATATTTCATACATACATGTCTTTTTTTCCCCTCTAGTTTAAGGGAGGGAGGCTTCTATCTGAGTCGCTGTGGTGTGGCCACCTGGACCAGAGACCCTGGGGTCTTCTGGGAAGCCCCACAAACTCCTGGACAGCCCAACCAGTGTCCCTGGCCAAAGATCTGCCCTCACAGTATTGGTGAGTGTTTGAATGTGGTTCAGGACTCTTGAATTTATCTTGAAAGGTTAGAATGATTAAGATCTGTATCTTTGCTAGACCTTCGAAGATTCCCTAGCCCAAGATGATTATTATAGCACGCTTGACAGAAAACCAGTTTTGCTTTCTGTCTTCAGTGTCCACATGGTGAGGGAAAATAAAACCTATATGGTTAGCAAACAAACCCACAATTTGTCAGCAAATGTTCAATCAATTTACTTTCTTATTTGTAGGCGTGTGACTTTTTTCACTCATTTATGATCCACTTAAATATCAAACATCCGCTATGTTGGACCTTGTTAGCTGAGTAGTTTCAGTGCATGCCATGTAATGGCAGTGTCTCAGATGTCTCTTTGTATGCTAAAATTCTAAAGTAAGGCTATCATGCAGCATTTTGGCTGATGAAAACTATTGTCAAAGAAGTTATAATACATTACATAAGTTTCTTAAATAATGATATCCATATGTAACTTAAACTGTAATAAGAAAGTGTAACTTAATTGTTATTATGTTAATGTTTTATGTCCGTGTAACTTTGAAGCTATAAAGTAATCAAAGAAGTAGTTTCGAATTTCAAAGCCCTTTAAAGGTGATCGTTGTCACATCTGTGCCTTATTTTGTTAGTTGGTTCTACACATACAAAAGGCAATGTTTAAATGATAGGAGTTTTGATGTGAAACAATGTGCATGACAAATTGATATAATCGATGAGCTGTCGACAGAAAAAAAAAAGTCAGGATTTTTTGTAACGGTAAATATAAAGCGGAGCTCAACTTAATAATATATGACAACAAGATCTTGAAGTTTAGGCAGTTGAAAAGGGCAGGAACAAGGTCATACAAAGCGGTGGGAAATGTAGGATGACTCATCAGTATGGTGAGACTGTTGTTGATGAATTCTTGGCTGAGGTTGCATAAAGATCTACATGTATAGACATGTCTAGTTCAAGGTACTTTTATGTTTTCATCTTGAAGAACTGCCACTCTGCCAATGAAATGAATCTGATCCAACTTTAATAACAGGCCTAAGTCTCTAGCTCGACTCTTCAATTCTGTCGCCCCCCCGGTGGTTATGACACGAGCTAAAATACTCCATTAAACCCCTCACTACACTCTTGATGATATTTGATATTGATGATGACAATAACAATATTTAGGATCGTTTTTTGCTGATTTGAACTCTTAAGATCAGCTGTCAATGTTGATAAAATAAACAACAACAAAGTAACAAGTTGTAGAAGTTACTCTCAGATGTACGACACTTTGGACAAATTAGTCTGCAGAATGAATTGAAGAACCATACAGATATTCTAAGGATATACACGTTCAAAGTCAAACACATGGAACTCAGGCAAGTTAAAGGTTTAGTCATGAGCTGAGGAGCCAAGGACCAAAGCTAGAATAAAACAAAAGTTAAAAAAAACGTAACAACTGAGAGTTTTTAAAGGATACTATTACTTAAGGAAGAAACTGCTAATAGGAAAAAGAACAAGTACAGGAAGATATGATGTTCCTTGTAGCCTGCGAGAAGAATTTATAATGTACCAAAGCACAGTCTTTGGCTGGATCAGCGATGATTCTTATAGATTACATCAAGCCATCAGCCACATACAGTAAGTAGGAGGCTGAGGACATGCAGGTTGCAGAAAGAAAGGCAGAAGAAAACTTTCAAATAATTTCACAGTAACTTGACTTTATAAGGTTGATGCTCGATGGCGCATGCTCTGCTGCGACAACACCAATGTACCTGTGCTCAGCTGCGCGTCACATCTGTTGTCGGCGCGCTGCCCTTAAAACTGTATACTGGTGAAAAAGAATTTCCCCTCGGGGACAATAAAATAAAAAGTCTAGTCTGAAGTCTAACGTTTTGAAACTTTATTAAAAGCAATATTATCAAGTTTGCGTGTTGGACCTTTTTCCTGTCTTATGACATTTCATTTGGCTTCACTTATATGGCAGTCTCAGCATCTGACGAGGCTTTTAAGCATCTGAAACAGCAAATGACAAACTGGCATAGCACCAACCAACAGTTGGCAAAGTCTGCCTCATGTATGCCTCAAATACTGCCACCTAATGACTTGTTTTAGGTATTGCATTAATGCAGTAAAAGTGATGAAGTATTCACATTTTCTTCAAATGTCCTTGTGCATTGAAGAAAAACAGATAGTGTTGCTTTTCGTTAAATCAGGACAGAAACTTTTGAAACTCTCAAAATAAAGTAAAGTCAAGCAAATCCTTCTACAGTAGCTTACTTAAAATATCTTTAATCCTTTCCAGTCATTCCAGGAGGGACAGATTCACCGCCTCACCTCCCGCCCTGGGGAAACAGTGACTTCCTGATCAATGAGCTGAACACTGACACACCCGGTGCAGCTGAGGATGGCGAGTATATTGAGCTCTGGCACCCATCAGGACGCCGTGTGTCCTTGCAAGGAATCTGGATCCTTCTGTTTAGTGCACACAACAACAAACCCTACAGAGAAATCAGCCTGAGTGGACACTTCACCACCTCGAAGGGATACTTCCTGCTGGGCAGCGACCGGTTGGTGCCGGCTCCATCTCTCCGTCTGCCCCCAAACACCATCCAGAACGGACCAGACGCTGTGGCACTCTATCGTAGCCCTTATGGCCCACCGTCAGCCACGCAGAGAGGCATCCCCACCAGAGGCCTGCTGGATGCAGTCGTGTACCGGCAGAGGGGATCAGACAGGGAAGCACTGGAGCTTAGTAAAGCTCTCACTCCAGGACAGCTCCCCCTGCTGGAGGATCCAGAGGTTCTGCCTGGGGATGAGGCCCTGAGCCGCTGTCGAGGCCTTTACCCCTACGACCTGTCCGCTTTTTCAGTGAGTATGGCTGAAAGATGGCTTTGCTAGCTTAGAGCCTAGTGCAGTCGGGACGAACTCTTCTTTAAAAGTTAACATGATTAAACAATTGCAGAAGAGAGATGCAGTTATTAAAGGAATAGCTCTCCACTTCTGAAAACTGGCTTATTTGCACACTTGCAACAGATATTGATACTACTAACTTAACTAGAGATGTGCCAGTTACATTGTTTCATCTCTGTATTAAATCCGATTAGTAGACTATTAAAGTATGGGATCAGGCTTTAGACTAGCTGTATCAGAGGCTACATATTAAGCTACATTAAGGGGGCGGTAGGCAAAGCTGAGCATTAAGACTCTAAACACAGGAAAAACAAACTACCCACCAACTTTTTGCAGCCTCGTCAAAGGTGTCTATCTTCACATGAAGGCCGTAATTCCCCCTATGACTCTGTCATAGGGTGGAATATGGCACACCATTGTGAGGTTTGTTGTTGCCTGGCAACAGCTTGTTGCCATTTTGAGAAAGGAAACAACACGACGGTATGTATTTGTGGTTGTGACACTTCAGCCTGCCTCACACTGTGGGAGTTTTAAAATCCTTCCAGATGTTGAATGAGGGTGGCATCACACACGTACTTCAAGGAGAATCCGAGCAGAGATTTGTCTCCATAATCTCAAACATGCTACAGGATGTGAAAACACAGCACAAACTACAGTATTAAGGCCTTTACTCTGAGATTATTGTGACATATCTGCATGTCCTTCAGGACATACTGCAGACAACAAAAAGGTGCAATTTGGTGTTGAACAGACTGTTTTAGACATCTTCAAGTACTTGATTATTTATGTCAGTCATAAATCCTCGCACCAGGAGACTTTAGGAACTATTTCTCAGAATGCTGACGTATGCCTTTAAAGTATTTAACAAGCTCTTATTAGAGTGAGCAGCACTGTAACCAGATCTGTTATCCTTTTGCCCTAACATAGACAGCAGTTCTATCCTTATTGTATACACACTTATTATGATAATAATCAATCCCAACAGGTGGCTCCACCCACCCCACTGAGGGAGAACAGCTGCCCCCGCCCCCCTCCAGCCCCTGAGGGCGTGGTCATTAGCGAGGTGGCTAGTGGACATTGGACCAATCACAGCCAGCAGAGGGCCTTTATCGAACTACACGGGCCTCCTTTGACGGATCTGCAGGGTCTGGTGCTTTCCGTGTTCGAGCAGGAGCGCAGTGGTACCGTCATTGCCCTTCCTCTTACAGGATCTATCGACCAGGATGGATTTTATATAGTAGGAAATGTCAGTGGAGCAGGTGAGACATGAAAAAGACCTTATTAAGGGAAACTAATAGAAAGATTTCCTGTCTCCCTTAACTGTTTTTATACCCCTTCGTCCTCACCTTATGCTCTCTGCACTCCTTCACCTCCTCTCTCTCCTGCATAGATCAGACTTTCCCAGAAGGCTCAACAGTGCCGGTACGAGGAGCGGTGGTCCTCTGCTATGACCTGTTCAGTGTTTGCAGGGCTGGAACAGCGCTGACAAACTCCAGCCTCAGAGATGTTCTTGTGTTCAGTGAAAAGCAGCAGCTGCTCTCCTCTCTTTCTACCAGCAGAGGGAGACAAGTGATTCCAGCTGTGAGGTAAGCACAGTCCAACAACACACTGAGGGCCAGATTTACTAAGATCTCAATTAAAGAGTACTAAATTGCGTGTTCACCGCAAAAGTTTGCACGTTTGGCTTGTGGGCGTTTTGCGGGTGATTTACTAAGAACATTTGCGTGAATGACGTCAGGTGCAAACCTTGTGGAGGCGGTAGTATTTCTGTCAGGCTTTTGCGTGTTCTACTGGTTTACGTCACAGAGAGTTTGGACGGAAAGCTGGACGACTACAAGCGCAAAATAGATATTAGTTAGAGGCAAATGAACGTCCAGTATTTTTAAGTAATAGCAGATAAATCTGAATATAACAAAAGGAAAAAGTGGCTTATAGAAGCTGGTCAGCGCTGTGTCTGATCGGACATAAACCTCATGGCAACAGGTACTGAAGTTGGGGGTACAAGCATGGTGAGCCCCCCATTAAAGCGTCCCACAGCGCAGCAGCAGGGGAGAGGGCTGCAGAGTGAAGAGACGAGCGTGCTCTGGAGCGCACCAGAGACGCGTAACCCGAGAAAATGAAATGCCCAGTTTAAAATGTAATGTTGACGAGAAGAGGAAAATAGGACGACATTAGTGTCAATGTTGAAATTCTATAGAATGCAGACGCTGTAAATGTTCAGTTACAGTTTAATCATGGCGTTTCTTTTAAACTATTATTGAAGCAAGATACAAAATAAATGCATACCATTTATTTTTCTGTCATTTAAACATGTTAACACGTCTTTTATTGTGCCTATGTCTCCTCCTAACTGCAGAATGCAGTGCATAACACTGGGGCTCTTGGATTAGCATGTTCTTTTCAAAGGTGTTAAATTCAGACACCGTCACAACCACCGCAATTTTAGCCTGGCTTGGTAAATCACATTGTGTGTACGAACTTCACTTCTTTACATTTTCTCCTCCCAGTATTTTGCGCACTTGGGCAGAAATGCCTCATTTTGCATATTCGTTAAGGCAAACGTACTAAATGAACAGTACGTGTTGTTTTGCTCATATGAAAGACGCAATCCTCACTGCACGCTGTTAGTAGATCAGATAGCACATTTTTTGCTGGTGGTATCAAGTTTGCACACGTTTTAATACACGCAAACCTTTAGTAGATCTGGCCCTGAGACTTTAAAATATGCTATTTAATAGTTAAAGGACGACATGTAAATGTGCCTTGTTATTATTTTAATTGGACAGGGAGAAAACACTGCCAGAGTCCTTGCTGGTTAAAGGATCTTAGTTCCTGCTCAGTGTTTTCAACACAGACAGCTTCTTTTTTTTTTTTTTACCAGGGCAGGTTCAGTTTTTAAGACTGGATTAAACCAATTTAATATAACTTGCCAACCAACCAGAGTATGTGGGCACAAATGTCACTTTGCCCAACATTAGTGGAAGTGTTTCTCATGTAACTGGTTTTATTGCAGTAAAAGTAGGGTGACAATGTGCCTGTTAGTCGGCATGGACAATATAGGACTCTGAATCCAAAGCTACTGAATAGAAAAAACCCTCATTATATTTTTATTTTTTTTTAGCTGTGATTTTTCCTATTCTAAATGTAAAGTTGTCCCTGGCAAAAAAACAAAACAAAAAACAAAAGAAAAACTCTACCTTAGGGGAGAGAAGATGTGTGCATCTACCTTCTTTACAAACCAATTTCCTTGTGGGAAACCCAGGCTTGGTAGCAGTGATTGGCTTAATGCAGCCTTCTACCACAGCATCCATATTGCTTCAGTGCTATCTTTTTATGTGATCAATTGGATGATTGCAAAGTTTACAAAAAGACGTGTCCAATTTTATATCCACTTATTGAGGCACCTGGCTTCCCCCTCCTCTCTTAAGGCAGAAATGTGCAATGACTGTCATCGTTAAAAGTCAAATCACAGATAAAGATTCAACTACCAGAAGAGGATGATGATTCATGTCAGGTCAAACATCAAGATCATTCATTTAAGACTGATTTTCATCAAGTTTAACTATGATGCTCTTTTTACACATGCATCCCCGAGAAACATACTGTGAATATGTCCAATGACATGTAGCACTGATTTAAAGGCAAATAACCGTTTATTTTACTTCATGTGTTGCCTCCTTGCATGTAAGCTTACATTATGTTACAATAAAAGGCAGCAAGGGTCACATTTTTAAATAGCGTTTACTGAAATAGATTGGTCAGCATTATTTGTGTGCAAATAATTAGTGTTAAAGGAATACTTCACCCATTTACATGAAGCTGTTTATCATTAGAAACAGGGTAGTAGTGTTGAAAGGTCGTGAATCCAACCCTCATTTTTCTCGTCTCAGGGCAAAATGAGGGTTGAATTCACGACCATTCAACACTACTACCATGTTTCTAATGATACACAGCTTCATGTAAATGGGTGAAGTATTCCTTTAATTAGTTTTAAAGGTCATAACTGTAATCTTGACAAAAAAAAAAGTTGTCAAACCGGTTTTCATGTTATGTTTTACTTCTTTTACTTCTCATGAACTCTTTTCATCACTCTTGCTTCTACTGTATATTTGGATTGTTGCAAACCTGTGCAGGTCAGTAGAAGATGGCCCCGTCTCCCTGAGCCGTTGTTCATGCTGCGAGGTGAGAAGCTCCTCCTCCTGGACGAGCTCATCCCCCACACCTCACAGCACCAACCTTTGCCCAAGCTCCGCCTTCTCAAGTCACATCGACCTCTGTCTCGGACCCTTGTCCAGTGACTGGCACGAGCAATCAGGAGGTGAGGCAATTATTTATTTATTTAAATTGAATAAAATAGGGCAGGTAGGGTGTAGACTTTATGATTTTGGGAATGTGGGTTGATTAAAGAAATATTTAAGTTGACTGTCAGATTGTTTTGGCTCGCCCCCCGATTTATTGCAATGTTTAGCCCAGAGAAAATAAGCCTTTTTAAAGGCTGCTGTCTTTTGCTGTTATTGTCACAGACTGCAGTGCTCTGATCCGAGGGAAGAAAGTGGCTGAGGTGGCCGACTACCTCGAGCAGAGGTGTCACTGTGGTATCTCTGCCTTGTATCTTCAAGGTGAGGAAATATGTTTATAGGTGTACATTGAAACATTTAGCTGTATTCAAATTTAAGAAATGTTTCATCCCTCAGATGAAATAAATTGTGTGTTCGTTCAAATGAATTCAGTAAAGGAGGACAGAAAAGATTACAGATCACTGAGTTCACTGAGACAGAAGCAGACATTTAAGTCGACTCAGTGCAGTGCTGTCGTCACTGTGTGGTAGTGAAATATGGAAAAGAAGATGAAGAAGTGGTTCCGATTTGAAAAAAACAAGGTCCTGGGGCCTCTTTTATCAGCAGTGCTGCTACACATTGCTATTCAGGGAGCGTACCGGAGCAGTTGGGGGTTCTATGCCTTGCTCAAGGGCACCTCAGCAGTGCTCAAGAAGTGCTTGGGCACTTCTCCAGCTACTAGAACAACTTCCATATTTTGGTCTGCATCAGGACAACCCAAGTCACTACAGACTGAATCACTGATCATATTCCATAATGCTCCGTCATTTTCATGACAATGAGACATTGCCTATTTAAAGCTGTCCGGTCCCCGTCTGCACATTACATAGAACATGACAGCTACCTCGCTGAGTTAATGGCTTATTATGAGTCATTTTAGTCAGTTACAGACATAACACTCTGAGGTGAATGAAGGCTGTCAACGTTGTGAATCGGCGTGCTTGTGCTCGACGACAGAGTTAACTGGCTTGAGGGGAGATATTGACTCCTCAAAGTCTGACAGTGTTGCAGATTTCTGTTACCCTGGAGACATAATAAATACAAGAGTTTACAGCTGAATCCAGTGCGATTTAATATTTTGTGTTTTAGGATGTGTGAAATATTTCCATTTTTTCTTTTTTCTTTTTGGAAATGAGCTACACTCAAGCCTTATTCTTGCTGAGGGAAATGTAGAGACAGACATGCTGAGGTTATTATATTAACAACTCACTGTGTTCCTTATATAAACATACATCCTGTTCTGTGCCCTTCAAATGTAATTGCCTACCTCCGGATCACACAGTGTGCCAAACAGCCTTATGTGTGGATGATTAAACCTGCATCTGTTTGTCTGTGATTAAGGAGCAAATTTTTCCTGTGTGTCTGGCTGGCTGCGAGTGTGGGGTAACATCCAGGCACTGTCGGACCATCAGAAGGCCCTCATTATCCAGACATCACACATGAGTCCTTCATCTGCTCAGACAGACGTCTGCTCAGCTCCATCAACAGACAGATACACCAGCACAGGTGGGTCAGCAGTTCCCTGTCAGTACCATGCAAGTTCCACCACTGCCTAATTAGTGTTTTTAATGCAAAATGTGACTAAAAAAACCCAACCTACTACTTATGAGCTAAAAATCCAAAGTCTATAAACTATTAAATTACCATCTTCTCTGGCTTTGATAACTTTTAGAATTATTTGAGGTGACGTAAGTTCTCAACTAAGAAATGTTGAAGTGAAGTTAGATATTTTAACGAAACATTAGCATGCAATTCTACTGTACCTTTAAAATGTAAATACTGTACTGAGGCAGCATGAGAGACAGAGGCCGACAGGGTATGAACTAAAAGCAATGACCTAATGAAATAGTCACAAAGGTAGTTATTTAGAGAGAGAGCGAGAGAGAGAGACACAGAGCGAGAGAGAGAGAGCACCAACTGAGGACAGGAGCCTTGCTCACATCAAAAGTGAAGCATCTCATGGCTTAGTTTTAATAATGTCAACGTACAGCTGCTGATTCTGTGCTGAACTCCTGTAACAGATTATCGGTTGATGTACAGCTGCTTGCTGCTGAACTCATATTAATCAAGGAATATCAAGTGGAACTTTTCAAAACGCGGGGGGTCGTTTGCCGATCCTTATTGTGCTTTTAACCCTCTGAG